>NC_135316.1:28045714-28402381 GCF_048772815.1 Callospermophilus lateralis | reverse complement strand
GTGTTGAATATTTCTTTTCATATATTTGTTAGCCATTTTAATTTCTTCTTTTATGCTTATCCTATTATTTTATAAAAGAATTCATATTATGCTTTTATGCTTATTCTGCATTCTTAAAGTGAAAGCTTCAAATTTAGGCATTAGAATTCTCCCTCTAAGCTATATTGTACAATTTTTTTTTTTTTTATAATTTGGCAAAAATCTCACAGAATTTTGTTATGGTTTGCTTTTACTTTTTTTATTTCAAAAATCTTCTCTACTATCCATTAAGATTTCTTCTTTTGTATATGAATAATTTAGATGTGTTTATTTTTAATTGCCAAACAATTTTGAATCTTCCAGATTTTTTTTTCTAAATTAACTTTATTTTCACCAAAGAACATAAGCTGTATGATTTTAATTTTTTCTGGTACATTTTAATTATACATAATTGTGGTATTCATTGTGATATAGTCATACATGCATAGAGCATCATTTGCTTTACTTCATTGCACAGTCCCTTTCCATCCCCTCTCTTCTAGATCTTCTTCCATTACTCTCTTGTCTCCCTTCTATTTATTATTTTTTCATAATTTGTGCATTACAATTATACATAACAGATTTGTTGTTATATATTCATGAACGCATATAGCATAACTGGGTTAATTTTATACTCCAGTACCTTCCTATTTTCTCCCTATCCTTGTATCTCTTTCCTCTATTCTACTGTTCTCCTTTCTATTTCCCTGATATCCCTTTTGTATTTCTTTTTTTCTTCTATTTTCTGCATATGAGTGAAAACATTTGATACTTGATTTTCTGAGTTTGGCTTATTTCACTTAGCATGAGAATTAAAAGTTATATGATTTTAATCCTTTCATATATATTGAAATTAAGTCTAGCTTCATGAATGGAACCTATGTCCTTAAAAGCATATATGGTCTGTTCTTGTCAATGAGATGTTTTATGGTTCTACAAATATTGACTCGATCAGATCAAGTTAGATAACAGTAAAGTCTTCTCTGCGTTTACTGATTTTCTGCCTATTATTTTATAACTATAGAAAATAGATGAAAAATCAACCTACATTTCAGATTTTCTGCACAGAAATTTTTGTTTTTCTTGTTTTTGCTTGGTTTGGTTTGGTTTGGTGGTACTAAGGATTGAACACAGGGATGCTTTACCATGAACTACATCCAACTCTATTTATTTATTTGTTTGTTTGGTGTTTTTAGACAGAGTTGTACTAATTTGCTGAGACTGGCTTTGAACTTGTGTCTCTACTGCCTCAGTTTCCTCAGTCGCTGGAATTACAGGCATATGCCACCATACCTGGCTAAATTGTGTGCTTTATTGGTTTTTTTCAGGTGTTTTGAATTAATTTTTAACTTTACTCATATTTACTTTAAAAAATTGCTTTATGTATAGCAGTATTTCCTACTCTAAAATCTACTTATTATGGTTTTATATGGCTACCTCATGTTTCTTTTGGCTACTGTTTCAATGATATGTTATGGCATAATGTATGTACTTATATTTAAGATGTGTTTCTTTTAAACAGTATATACTTAGAGTTTGCTTTCTTTATCCAGTTTGGCAACCTCTGCTCTTTAATTGTAGTGTTTGACCATTTACATTTAATATGTATATGATTAGATTTAAAGTACTGTCTTCCCATTTGTTTTCTATTAGTTCCATTATTCTCTATACTTTTCTTCTTTTTTAAAAAAATTTCTCTATCCTCTGAATATTAGGATTCTATTATTTCTTGTCAGTTTCTCAGATTTTCAATTTTTTTCAGCAACTTCATTATTTAAATGTAATTTTTGCTTTCCTAATTTCACATATATATATACATATATATGTGTGTGTGTGTGTGTGTGTGTATAAAATGTATGATAAACTTATATTGTTCTCGCTTTAAACAATCTATTATCATTTAAAGAATTTTTAATTGAATAGGTTATTGTCTTATCCCTCTTTATTCTTTAGTAGATCAATGTTTTGCCAGTTATAATTTTTTTTTATCTAAAATCATTTCTGGAGGTGTAATTCACTTGTCTCGATCCATTTATAAGCACTTATGTAATGATATTTTTCTTTTTTGTTGTTTGTAAAAAATACCTTAAATATACAAGTTTTCTCTAAATCAGTAATAAGAAACTAGTTACAGTTAGTTACAATTGTAAGCAAACTCAGTCCTCAATGTGTTAGAAAGGAATGATGACATAGATATGTTATAAGTTAAGTTAGTGACCTTAGATATTTGCTACTAGAGATAAGGTCCAATCTGTTTTATCTGCTTTGCATAGCTCTGACAGCATATACTTTTAACATTAGGGAAACCTTTATTAAACTTGCAGAATCAAAAGAATGTCCGCTGAGAAATTATGGTTGTAGCTAACAATTGTGAATTTCATTTTGATTTTAGTATAATTGCAACAAAGATACTAGTTTTTCATAATTCATCTGAACCCTATGTTTAAAAATGTTTTTTGTTGTTATTTCTCAGAAAATTTTTTTCATCTTTTAATGTCCCATTCATATAATTACTAAAAGTTGCCTTGGTTTTCTGCTAGCAGAGGCGAGGACAGATTGTGAGAGCCTCTAAGTGGTCAGTATTATGCTTAACTGTTAGGATAAGCTCGTAGAGCTGTCCTTCATAATTTGTTCAAACATCTGGCTACCACTGTTAAATAGGTTAGGGAAGAGCATATGGTTCTCATTTAGAACATTGCAAATATCATCACGATGGAGACTGTGAAATTTTAAGAAAGACCAATACTGTTTTGATTATAAACTCAGACAGAAAAAAAGAGCAAAAGAACTCAAAAACACAACTGCATGCTAAGCTAATTCCAGTGTTTTATTATAGAAATGTCTATTCTGTGTTGTGTTGTTATTTTTATTTTTACTTTGAAGAATCACTGCAGAAGAGTAACTTGCCTTTTTTCTGTGTCTCAAATGAAATTATAACCAAATATTTAATATATATGTATACATATGCATATATATATGAAAGAATATTATCAACTTGAGCTTTTGCTTTTAACAACTTTCATTTAAAATTTCAAAGTTACATTTTTACGATATAATTCCATCGATTAGGAATTAGTGTGTATGTGTTTTCCAGTTCAGCCTTCTATCTCTGTAAAACAGATGAAAGGCTCTCATAAGAGCTGCTAGGTTAATCCAGCTGCTTAAAAGGTGTGTTGTAGTTGACCATTTGCCAAAAAAAAAAAAAAAAAAATTCATGGATACTGGAGCCAGCTGGCATCAGGTTGGAGGGCGGGACTCTCTCAGCTGATTAGGACTGTGGTTGGAGACATTTTTGTAAACTACGCTTTCAAAATGACAAACAACGAAAAAGGGTTGCCTTTGCTGACCTGCAGTTTTTCCAGTAATGATATCTTCAGAAGTATCTTCTTAAAATATCTCTTCTGATTCACATCATTTGTACCTCTGAAATAAACCATCTACTAATATTTGAAGATTACGAGCTGGGTATGGAGTTCAATAACTCTTGCCCAGCATGTGCAAAGCTCTGAGATCAATCCTCAACACCCCCAAAACCAAAACAGAAAAACACAAGCTTAAAAAGCAAAGAAAACTCTCAATGCTATCTATCAACCAGTTAAGAAGGCTGCCTCTGAAACATTATCATCCTTCCTATATAAAAATAAAGAAGGTGGAATTAATTTTAACGCAAATTACATAATATTCATGTCAAAAAGCCAATAACTCATTATGTTCGTTTCACCACATTGTTAAAGAGAATCCAGAGGTACCAAAATTTTTTCCTTCCCCCCGCCCCCATCCCATATGTTCTATTTATTGTATTAGAATAAGAACCTATGTTTCTACCCATCAGGAAAATCTTGAACTACTTTGATACCTTGGCTCATCTGCACATGCATGCGTGTGCGCGCCCACCAGGTGTCTGTATGAGGCCTGCCACAATAACAAGTCCCCTGTCACACTCTCTTTTGATTTTTCCCCACCTGGTGCTTTGCTACAGCAAACATGCCTGCCTGGCCATTTGAGTTATCTGAGAACCTGTCAAAAGGCTGAGAAGATTTGGGAAGATTTCAAAAACCTGGCTGAGCCTGCCTTCTCAAGAATAATACTTTATGACACTTTTATTCTCTATCCCAAACCTCAGATGTTTGATTTTTTTTTTCACTGTAAAATAGGGGCAACAAGAAGCCTAGGAGGAGTTAGAACACTTTGAAAATACAAAAAAAAAAAAAAAAAAAGAATCACAGAATGTTTCAGCTTTCACTGCATTGTAGACATTTATGTTTTCAAATTATAGGGTGATAGATTGGGTCTGGTTTCACTATAAACAGTATAAAAGAGAGCTCAATTAATGAAACATTTTTTTGAATAGACCACTTACATGAATATTAGCTTTAACTATTCATGAATTATTTTTATTTATTTATATTATTTAAAAAGCTAATAAAGTTACATGGCTTAGTCAAAAAGGATAAAATATATAGAGAAAGTCACCCCAGGTGTGTCCCACATATGCCCATGAGTACTCCATTATTCCATGTCCAAGAGTACTCCTTTATTTCACCCCAGAGCTGAACATTGTCATAGTTTTTCATGCATCCTCTCTAATATTGTCAGATTTAACAAATAAACACATAGGACCCCTCATTAAATTTATTTTCCCCGATCATTAAATTTAAATTTCAGATAAACAATTAATATTTTTTAGTAGAAGTTTGTCCCAAATATTACATGGGATACATATACTAAAAATGAAACAAAAACAATCCTTGTTTATCTTATATTCAAAGTCAACTGAGTGTCCTATATTTTATCTTGCGACCCTAATCCTTTCTGAAATGTTTATACAAATGGAAGAAATAGCTTGCACTTTCTTCTATTGTCCTCAGTGCTTCTCCTTTTACATAAATGGTAGCACTCTTTATGTACTGTTCTGCACCTAGTTGTTTCTTTTTTAACTAACCCTTTTGCAGATCATTCTACATCATAATTAAATCAGATTTCTCTTTGTTTACTGTAATTTAATTAACTGTTATGGCTTAGATATGAACTCTCCCCAAAAGCTCCTGTGTGAGATGATATAAGAATTTTAAGGATGAAATGACTGGGTTATAAGATGTTTAACCTAGGGCTGGGGTTGTGGCTCAGAGGTAGAGCCCTTGCCTGGCATGCTTGAATCACTGGGTTCAATCCTCAGTACCACATAAAAATAATTAAAAAAAAATGGATATTTTGTCCACCTATAACTAAAATATAAATATTAAAAAAGAAGATGTTTAATCTAATCAATGCATTAATTCTTTGATAGGGATTAATTGGGTGGTAACTGTGGGCAGGTAGGATGTGTGGGTGGAGGAAGTGAATCAGTGGGGTATAACTTTGGGGTTTAGATTTTTGTCCTTGTTGAGCAGAGCCCTGCCCCCAACCCTTCTCCCCTTTCTGAAGCCACATCCCCAGCTGCTTTCTTCTGCCACACACTTCCACCATGACGTTCTGCTTCACTTGGCACCCCAAGGAATGGAGTTGGCCATCTATGGACCAAGACCTCTGAAACCATGAGCCCCCAAAGAAACTGTTCCTCCTGTAATTGTTCTAGTCGGGTCTTTGGTCACAACAGTGAAAAAGCTGACTAATATACAAACCATTTTTTATATATGTTTTTATTTTTTATTAGTCCTTTTTAGATATACATGACATTAGAATGACAATACCCCCAATTCCAAAATCCAAGGCCAAATGTTCTCCCTGACATGTGGATTTTAACACACAACAAGGGGCCAGCAAGGAAAGACTAGATGCTCATTGGATTACACAAACCACCTTAATGTACTTACAGATTATCTCCCATGCTTTGCTCTTACAATGCTGCAATAAATAATCACACGTACATAATATCCCAAGTGGGTAATATATTTTTAATAAAATTTCAGAATTGCCATGTAGTGTGCCAAATAGGACATGCATATATGATTTTGGTAGATATTACAAATTGCTCTTCATAATGGCTATAACAATTTGTAATCCAATCAGCAATGTATGAGAGTACTCATTTCTATTGCTGCCTGCCACTACATGTTACCAAAACTTTGGAATTTTGATTGCATCTTTTTATAGGCCATTTTAATTTTTTTGAGTTTTCTATGCATACCCAATTGCCTTTGCTGCTACTGTGGGTAGTCCATTCCTTCTAAATTTCTCTGAACTCTTTGTGTATTAAGGACTTTAGTCCTCTGGAATAAAAGTGACAACTTTCCTGATTTCTCGTCTGTCTTTTCATTTTAATTGTGAATCATTAAATTTACTGTTTTACCACACTTTCAGTTTATGCGTTTGCATTTTGGGTCACTGTGAGAAAAGCATTCCCCAATCAGAGACTAAAATTTTCACATTGGATTTTTGTACTTAACATACTTTGAACTCATAAGGAAAGTGTCAAGAAAGAACTGAATGAAGGAAATGAAGAGGGAGGAGAGGCAGCTCAACAGTAACAGGTTTATTTAGGACAAACCTGCAGAGGGAGGACCAATGGAAACTGAGAACCCTCCTTCTACTTACAATCTGGGGTAGATACATAGAAGTTATAGAGGGGGAATTTTGCAGTTAGGCCCCTTAGTGAAGGGTCCTTTCAGGTATTTTCAGAATTTCCATCTCAGATAACAATTTCGTTTCTTTTGATGGTGGAGTGCCTGGGGTTTCTTTGCATGACGGTGGAGTACTAATAGGGTTTAGGTCAGGCTGAATGAGTGTGCCAGGAGGTGATTCTTGTGCTAAGATGGAGGATAGGATTCAAAATGGTGTTGCTCATTTCAAGTTCCTCCTAAGGTAACAGTTTTTGTTTTATGTTGAAATCTTTGATAGGCTGGGGTTGTGGTTCAGTGGCAGAGTGCTTGCCTTGCACGTGTGAGGCACTGGATTTGATCCTCAGCACCACACACACAAAAAATGAATAAACAAAATAAGATATTGTGTCCAAGTATGATTTTTTTAATCTTGGATGCATTTGAGTTATCTTGACATGTGCTGTGGTCCATGGATGCAGCTTTCATTTTTTTGTTTTCAAATGTCTTCCCTGTTGTTTCTAAACCACTTATGTAAAAGTGGATTTTTGTCCTCATTCAATATCTTGCCTTTATTGTATATTAAATTCCTTGATCTGAGTTTACTTTAAAACTCCACACTGCTCCCTTGGTATTTACCTGCCTATCACATAAAAATATCATACTGAATTAATGATGAAGACTTTGGAGTTGAAGATAACCAGGGAAAAACATTACCCTTTCAGAGTCCTCCTTCTCAGGGTTTACTTAGTTGCTTCCATTGATCCTTTCTACAGAAATTTAAGAATTAGTTTGTGAAATGAGACAAACGTCACTGGTGAGAATTTTTGTGAATCTATTTGAATAAATATAGTCCATTATAATATGTTGTGTATTTCAAATAGCTTGGAGAAAGGAGTTTAATGTTTCATCACATTGCAATTATAAATGTTTGAGTAAATAGAGCTACCAATTACCCTGATTTATACAAGTTACACCTATTCTCAAGCATCACATTATACCCTATGTTTGTACATTCTTACCTGTTTAAATAAAACAAAACTAAAAACCTTATAAATTAATTTATAGAGAAATAAAATGTTTAAGATGTTGAGATTTCCTATCCAAAACCATGATGTACATTTTTTATTTTTTTCAGATTGTGTTATTTTATGTCAAGAACATTTTAAAAGTTCATTTATCTAATTTTTGCACATTTCTATTAAGTGGATTTTTACGTATTAATGAGATTTTTTGCTAATATACATAAGATCTTCATTTTCACTGTATGTTTACATAGGTGTTTTGTATGTAAGCTTTGAATTTCTGTGTACCAATTGGACCTTTCTGAGCTATCTTGTTATTTTTAAATGTTTAATCGATGCTATTGTATTTTTAAGGCATACAATTATATTATCTATAATTAGTATTTTCTTTCAAAACCTCTTACCTCTACCTTCTCAAATTGAGTTGAGAAAATATGTCCAATGCAATGTTACATTTTGGTGATGTCTTGCTTTTGTACTGACTTCAGCATGACTTGTCCATCCTTAAATAAGGTGTTAGGTTTTTAAAATTTTTATTTTATTTATTCATTTATTTTGCTGAGATAAATATATTTCATTATATTAAGAAAGTATCTGGTATTATCTATTTTGTTGATTTTTTTTAAATTAAGAAATGAGACTATGAAAATGATCATATATTTTCTTGGCTCTATTAATCTGTTAAATTAAATGAATAGATTTTCTAATATTGGGCCACACTTCCGTTCTTGAAATAAATTCCACTTGCTCATAGTTTTCTAAGAATTGGCAATTTATATCCTGCCTCTGCTTGGACCAGAGGTATTTTAGGAAAAAAAAAAATTATAGTAGGTATAGTTTTTGTTGTTGTTGTTTTATTTATTTCTAGTTTTATTGCATTGTGATCAGATAATTGTTTCAATACTATTATTTTTTCAGGTTCATGATCTTTAATTTTGGACTATTACATTTTTAATTTTGTTAAATATTTCATTAGCACTTATATTTTATTTATTTTTCTACTTTGTATATATAGATAAACAGAGAATGTATGAACTTTCTATGGCTATGGAACTATTTATAACATTAGTGGCTTAAAACAATTCATTTTTTTTTCCTTTATGGATTCTACAGATCAGGGGAGTTCAGGCCTAAGTAGATCCTCTGCTCAGGCTCCCACAAGGCTGTCGCCAAGATATAAGCCAAGTTGTGTTCTCACTGAGATCTTTTTATTGGGGACAGTCCATTTCTGGCCTTATTTATGTGGTCAGCCTTTCTTATCCCCCTGTGTCTGGATTGAGCATGGAGGCATTTGTTGGCTATGGACTGGAGGGTTCTTCCCTAGGTCCTATACCCCATCTACAGGTCGTAGCGGCCTCTTTCAGGTTCTAGAGGCCATCCTCTAGACTGTAGATCCTCCATCAGGTCCTAAAGGCCTCTCTGGGGTGCTAGGGGTCTCCCCCAGATCCTTACCACTCAGGCTTCCTCACCACAGACATCACGGCAACAATGAGCATCTCTGGCTCCTATCTGCTAAAACACTCTTGTATGTTACAACATACTCAAAGCAGTGCCCGCCTGTCACTTACCGTCATATACTATTGGTTAGAGCAAGTCAGCCTGCTTGAACTCAGTAGTGAAAATTATATGAGGACCTTTATGGGACAGGAGGCAGGAATTACTGAGCAACACTGTAGAGGGCCCAAGGTAATATATAGTTGGAGAAAGAGATCATATCTAACTTTTAAAATTATCTTATTATGTTTTTTATTGCCTTACTTTTATTTTCCCACGTGTCATAATTTGGATCTGGAGTGTACTCCAAAGGCCCATGTGTTAAAGATGGGTTTTGAGCCTGTGGCTGGCTCTATTAGGAGATGGTGGAACCTCTAGAAGGTGAGACCTAGTGGAAATAGGTTAGGTCATTGGGAATGTGCCTTGGCAGGTGATATTGGAACCTGACCCCTTTTTCCTTCTTTGCTTCCTGACTGCCAAGAGGTGACCAGCTCCACTGCCACACACTCCTTCCATGATTCACTGCGCCCACCACAGGCCCAAAGCAAAAGTACCAAACAACTATAAATTGAGACCTCTAGAACCATGAACCAAAATAAAACTTTCCTCCTTATAAATTGATTTTCTGAGGTGTTTTGTCACAGTGAAGGAAGACACCATGATTTGCCAGACTGAAGAAAGTTGTTTAAATCTTGTACTACTAGTATGTCTATTTTTCTTTGAAATTTTTATAGTTTTTAAAATATTGTTTCTATATTTTGTGACTCATGACTTATACCTTCATTTAAATATCACCCCTTAGCATTACAATTTTCTCTCCTTTTCTTGTCTACTGCATTTTAGCCTACAGTCTACCAAGTTATTTAATAAGAACCCTGCTTTGTTTTTATTAGCACTTATCTGGTGCTAGTGACTTTTCCCTTCTTTTTATTTTCAGTCTTTCCACTAACTTTAATTCATGTAATTAGCCATTAGGAATTATTTTCTCTTTAATTCCTGAATGTAGTTTTTAAAAATTTTATACCATTTAAAGTGTGATCTTTTTCCTTTCTTTGATTTTCTTTATGGAGTTCCAATATTTAGAAGGTGTTGTATTTTTTGTTCTAGAGGTAACCATTATCTTTAGTTGTATACAATTTTAGTTTATTTTTAAAGTGTTTTTAGTTTATATATTTTTAAAATTTTTATATATTTAAAAATTTTTCTGAACCTCAAACAATTCTAGAATTATTTCTTCCCCTCTTCTCTTCAGCTCTACCACTCGATTTCAAGCACCATTATTTTTATTGTATATCTACTTTTGTATTTCAGTTACTTGAAATTTATGCAATCTATAATGTCTGACTCTCAGCTTTAGGGATGAGAGATGTTTCAGCTCATTCTACCACTCAGTGTGTTTCCCTGTCCTAATTATTGTGTACTGAAAAATTTGCCTTCTCAATGTAACACTGACAACTTTAATTGCTCCATTTCTTTTAGTGCTATAGATGCATTTATTTAATGCTCATTGTCCATCCTATTATTGAAAGACAGATTTTCTCTGATTTTTTTCTTGGTTTTCTGAAACCTACATCAGTTGCAGAAAACTCATCCTTGATTCCGCTTCTTTGGGCCCATTGGGACAATTTTATCTGGATTCTTTTGTGTTCAACACAGTTTGTAGTCCTTTTGTTTTAAGAAAACTTTAAAAGTAATCTGTGTTGTTCTATTTTCCCTTGAGGTTTCATGAAGCCACTTTTACAAAGCTTCTGCACCAAGTAGAAAGAGGAATCCCTTTCAGTCAGATGCAACCCCGTGTATAGAATGGTTGGTGAGATAAAGGAGAATGAGAAAATGTCCCACATATTAGACACTGATCTTTGGGCTGTTTCTAGTTCTGTGATTATTTCTGAGGTCATTTTTCTTTCTATTTTCCTAAAATTATTCAACTTTGTCATGTTTATGTATTTATTTTACTTTTGGTACTGGGGACTAAACCTGGAACACTATACCACTGAGCTACATCCCCAGTCCTTTTTATTTTTTTATATTGGGTTTTACAAAGTTGCTGAGGCTGACTTTTTACTTGCAATCCTCCTGCCTCAGCCTCCAGAGTGACTGGCATTATAAACTGGGCATTTGCCTCTATGCCCAGTCTGTCATTTTTACGTAGCACTGGATTATGTTTGTTTAATTCAATGTTTTCTAAAAAGTTTTGGTGTTGTGTATATTGGATGTTCTCAATAGTTTGAAATTTGGTAAGACTTGCTGTAAGAGCCAGCCCACATATAATGCTGAATGCAGCGTTCCGTATGTGCCAAGTAGGACAAATCTGTTAGGCATGCTGTTTATGCTCTGCCTCATTATTGTTGTTGTTGTTGTTATTATTATTATTATTGATCTGTTCCATCCGCTTTCAAGGTGTTTCAAAGTCTGTAACTATGATGATAGACTTGTCTATTCCTTGTTTCATCTTTTCAGCTTTTACCTTACTTTCCCCTTACCCGCTTGGTCCCAGGGATTGAACTCAGGGGTACTTAATAACTGAGCTACATCCCCAGCCTTTTTTCTTTTTTATTTAGAGATAGAGTCTAATTGAATTGCTGAGGGCCTAGCTAAGTTGCTGAGGCTGGCTTTGAACTTTCAATCCTTCTGCCTCAGCCTCCCGAAATGCTGGGACGACAGGCTTGTTCGACAGTGCCCAGCTTACCTCACTGAAGATTGTTTAAAATTAGCTGCAAATAAATTGGAATCATGTCTTTCTATTGCACTGGAACTCTTATCATCAGAATGTGGTTTTTTGTTTCTAATAAACTTGTGGCCATAAGGTGTGTTCCGTCTGATATTAGTGTAGTCATCATAGTTTTAACAAAATTAGACATCATGTGGTATATCGTTTGTGTTTTTCACTTTTATTTTATGTGTCTTTACATTTAAGGCATATTTCTTGTATACCACATATACTTGAGAGTTTAAAAAATTCTGAGTTTTTGCCATTGAACTGAAGCTTTTACTGATGTTTTTGACATTGAATCTAGGCACTATTTACTGTTTGTCCTCTATTATTCATTTTATCTCTTTCTTGAAGCAGTTCAGTTTAATTGAGAATTTATGATTCTGTTTTTATTTCATTATCCCTCCCTAATAGTTTATTAGAAATATCAGCTTTCATTCCTATATCATAATTACCCTAGAGATTTCAACATAGATCCTTGACTGATTAGGACTATTCTTAAAAACAGGTACATTTTATCTCGTCTTTATAAATAAAGGATTGAATTGCACTAACCCCACCCTATTTTTTAACATTATTAATGTCACATACTTTAATTGTACAAATATTTTTCAAGCACACTTCAACTGTAGAGCATTTTTATTGTCACTAAAAAAGTTAGATTTTTACCCATATGTGCACTTTTTTTTCCTTTTTCTTCCTTCCATGATTCTGTCATTTTCCTACAGCCCAAAGAGCTCCCTGATTCTTTCTTTCATTGCATATTTTGCTGCCAATAAATCCTCCCAGTTTCTGTTTATCTATAAAAGTCTTTATTTTCAAAGTATTGTTTTACTAAGTAAAGGATTCTGGATTGGCAATTACTTTCTTTCAGCATGTTTAATTTGTTATTCCATTTTCTTTGTGTTTAGATAATTTTAGTTGAGAATTCAGCTCTGGGTATCATTGTCGCTCTTTGTAAGGTAATGTGTCTATTTTCCCTTGATTGCTTTGAAAAATCTCTTCTTTGTCTTTTAGCAGTTTTTCTATGTTGGTAAATGCTCAGATGTGTGGTTTGGTTTTTCTTTTCTTTTTAATTTCTTATGATTCATAGTTTTTCTTTGATATTTGACTTGGGCTTTTGTCAGTTTTGGAAATTCTCAGCCATTATGTTTTCAAATATCACTTCTACTCTTCACTGCTGACTACAAGTCCAATTATACACATTTTAGAACCTTCAAAATGTCTTTTAATTTCCTGTTCTATTTTCTCTTTGTTTAATTAGTATTCCTCAATGTGATTCAGAGGAGAGTATTGTCTGAATTTATCTTCCAGTTTTCTAGTCCACTCTTTCATGTTTGACCTGCTGTTGAAACTTTATCCAAATGACTGATTTCCACTATTTTATAGTCTGGAGTTTCCACTTAATTCTGTTTTTAGATATTAGATTCCCATCTTTTGGTAAATTTTTTTTTCACCAAAACTTCCATGAATTTCCTTGAACCTATTAATCTGATATCTATTTATCACCTGTGGAACTTGTCTTGCTAGTTTCTATTTTATCTGTTAATATTTAGGCCCCTGGTTCTATCTACCCAAAACCTCAATAATGAATTCCTGAGTGCAAGATAGAGTGTGTCAAACATCATAGAGGCCTTGAAAGACATTATCTTCAACTAGAGGTCATTTTCATTTTTCTGGAAGATAGTTAGATCATGGACATAGACTTGACCCCATCCTGGATAAAGTTATTTCAAACTGGGTTTCTGTTTTAGTGAAGAAAAATTGTTTTCTAGTTTGCATTTTCTTATAGAAAATAATACTTTTGGGGCCTTACCTGAAAGCTCCTCATATTTACAGCCTCCTTCCTCTTTGTTTTGGCCCATATTTAATGGTTGCATTCCCAGTTAATGCCCAAAGACATACTTTGATTGTTCTGGAATCCTGGGTACAGTTTGGCTTGACTTCTTGGCGGTTCCCCTTCGGGACCTCCCCTTCTGTCCATCCAACCTAAGAACCAGTAAATGCCTCTGTGGGGAGTGTCAGCTCACCTGTCTGTGGTCTTTACTTCAGGCTCATCTTCTCTCAAATCGAACGTACCATGATCAATCTAGATTTCAACTTCATCTTCCCTTATAAATTTGTGAATTCTTTGGCTATACCTACCATTGCCTTCATCTTATCTTCTCAGAGTAAAGCTCCTTAGAAATTGGCAAATGTCTAGATGAAAGAAGTGGTGTGCAATATTAGGTTCATCTCAATGTAATTTTCCTCCTCTGGGCTTGTTGGCCACCCAAGTTTTGGGTGCCTGGGTTGTTCCATAAGATCTTCAGAAGGTTACCCTTGCTGTTTAATTTTGTTAGTTTTCTATAGCATCACAGGTAGGAAAATATTCACTCCATTGTTAAAGAAGCTGGCTACTTTCTACTGGGTCCATGTGAGCCCCTATAATGGTTCATCTGTAAATGCTACAGGAGGCTCATAACTGGCTACCCTGCATCTACTCTGGCTCTCTTATAATCTATTCTCAGCAAAGCACCAAGAGATATACCTCAGAAATTTCAAATAGTTCATATCAGACCTCTGCCTAGAACTGTTGCATAGCTCCCATTTCAACCAGGACAAACACAATTGTTTTATGAAAAATGAAAATGAAACAAAGAAAACCCACACAGAACTACAGGACCTACATACCTCCACTCCCCCTTGCCCTCCTCTTCCTGCTGCTTATGCCACACTGGCCACCTGGCCTCATGGAATACTACAACTTCTTCTATGTTAGCGTCTTTGCAGTAGCTGTTTCCTTATCCTAGAATGTTCTTTAACCCCGAAAACTTATAGCAGATTTCTGCACCTCTTTTGCATCTTAACCTAAATGTTGTCTTTTCAAAGAAAACTATGCTAATTGTAAAGAAAACAAAAGGGGAGAGAAACAAGGTGCAGAGGCATAGTGGCGGAATAGCAGAATGGCAGAAAGGTTGAAAAGCCCTTGTCCAAGCTGCCAGCTTTATTTGTATCAATAGGTTACCTTAGGTCACTGGCATCAGTAGTACATTATTGTTCATTGTGTCATTAGCAGGTTACAGAGTTAGCAACATTATTCAGCTTATTTCTCAGTTGCATACTATAGTTGCAGTGTGCAAAGTTAGGAGGTTTGTGTAGCTCTCAATAAAGTCCATTGTTTAAAGTTACTGTTATGTGGACAGGTTCAGGCTCAGCAGAGCTTGGTGAAGCATTGTGGTTGTCTAACAAGACAGTTCCTTTATTCCCAGGAGCTGAGTACCTGAGATCAATGTCGAGGCTGATAAGACTCTAGCACAGAACCTCCTCAAGCAGGGCATTGCCCCAGCAGCCAGGCATTGCACATGTATTAGTTATCTTACTAGTTCCTGGGAGAAGCTGCAGAATATTGCAAGAGTGCAAAACAGGTTGCCTATTACCCATGAGTGGTTTGCTCACCAGAGGAATGCTGTCCTGTACATTTCCACAGCCAGAATCCTTACACCTCATTACTTTGTTAATGTAAAATCTTTCTCATCCTTCCTTAACTTCATTTTTGACAACTCTTCACCAAACACTCCTTTCATTTTATAATCCATCATGCTAATCCCTTTCAGATATAAGAAAAAAGTTGCTGTTCATCCTATTTAGTGTTTTTCTCTATGTCTTATCCTTCTTCTCTCCCTAACTACAAAGTTAACTTAAAAAGGAGTGTTTAGATGTTTCCACTGATATACTCTGAGCACTTGGAATAACAGAATATGTCCTCAAAGTATAAGGTAATTGGTCAATACATTTACTTATTTTTTTTAAAAAAGGCACTCAAAATCATCTAATAATTGGAGGATTTAACTTATTCAATCAATTAAATTAATTTATTTAATTTATTCAATCAAATAAATTAATTTATTTAATTTATTCATCAAATATTATTTGAGTATATACTTTATGTCATGGAACTAAAATAATAATTATAAATAAGCAAGCCTTTGGAGCTAGAAAATAAGTTCTAACTACATGGTGTCCTTGAGATGATTGAAATGTTCCTTCATGGCCCAAGAAGTTCCTACTTTTTCCCTGAGGAAAAGATGTCTGTCTCATAAGTAAGGGTCAGGTTCAGGTATTTTGGAAAAAGTGTTGTTCCAAGAAGTGCTGAGTCACAGCTGTGCCCATTTCCCCCCAGAATTCTTCTTTAATAAACTCTTAACTATGGCCCCAGGGAAGATGAAGCACAAATTCCCTTTGCAAGAAGCACTGAAATATTAACAAATGCCACACCATAAATCAAAAGAAGAGGATTACTCAAGAAAATGATGAATTTGTGGAGTTTTTACTGTAAGATTATTTGCAATCCATGTATTATAATGTTTTGGGCTTCTAAGTTCAGATCTTATCAAGGTTAAAAAAATCTATATATTCTAGCTTTAGCTATGTAGAGGTTTGTTCTTAATTTATCATAGCTTTAATAAAAATGATTGCATTAATGAAAAAAGGTACATTTCTAGAACCAAAGTTAAATGAGTTAGGTGTATGATCCATAGCCTATGTATTTGCCCAAGATTATGTAACTATTTAATATATAATGTGATATAATTGTACATGTGCATTTATCCACATGAATATCTATCCAATCACATATATTCGTATAGCTATATACCTATACATATATACCCGAATCTAGGAATCCATCCAAGAACATTCCATCTGTGTTTCTACAAGGTTCTCTCATCTAAATACTCAGACCAGCCTTGGAGATGATCATTGAACTCTGATTATAAATATTGGGAGAAACCAAGAAACAGAAGAGACTGAAAGAAAAGTAATCTAGGCCTAATTAACATAATTTAGAAGTTTTTTCTAATTAACTAACAACTTGAATTACAAAAGACTGTAAAGTCCATTGATCTTAAATTGATTTAGTATTTTTTATTATTATTTTCAGTTTTTCAAAAGTTCTATGTATTTCCTTTTTCCTAGGTTGGAGAGATCTCCTGCATCAAAATTCAGATATATACACCATGAAGACATGACCAAAGCTTGGAATCCTCCCAAGTGAATGCATACTCCTCTCAGGATTTTGATTTTGTAACTCTCTGACACTTATCACTTTAATATGGCTCTACCAGTAAGATAGAAGAGGAAGAGAAAAGGAACTTTTGACAGCACTTTTCTTTTTTCTCATAGGAGACTGCTTAGAGGACACAGCCAAGTAATGCAGAAATCTTGAGCAGTTATGTAAAGAGCTGGGCCTGATACCCACTTCCCTGAACACACCCCATAAAGCCAGACTTAAATCTGCACATCGTTCTTGGTAAACAGTTTCTGAAATGTTTTTAAAATAACTGATCACTGTACTTGCCTAATTGGAAACATTCTTGAGTTATTTTCTGTGTAAGGCAGCTGTACTAGCAACAAGGCAGTTCTGGAGAGTTCAGTGAAAGGAATAACAGGAGGGAGAGTTTGAAATCCACAGATATTCAGGAAAGCAGGGTGGTCCATACAGAACTGTGGCATTAGGTATAATCTTACTAACAGTTAAAATCTTCAAAAGTAGGCAGAGAGACAACAAGCATACTCAATGCTAATAAGCAAAATGATGAGCAGTCTCTTCTCTGAGGGTAATCCATGGACAAAACCACCTCTTTTTATTATCTTACGATTATGTTAAAATGCAGTTTCCTATGATTCATTCCAGGAACTGAATTAGATTCTCTGGAGGCGGGTCCCAGGAATCTTCAATTTAGTAAGCCCACCAGGTGATTTGTATGTATGCTAAGACTTGAAAACAACTGACGGAGATTAAAAAAACAACCACACTGACCACTAAGAACATCTGTTGATGCTGAGTGGCATTGACTCACTCTTCCTCTGTCGATCTTAAGTTAAATTTTTGTAAATAAAGTCCCTTTTGTTTACACTACATCTTTTAGTTTTTGCTTGGTGTTCTGGGAATGCGTCTGTAGGAAAACCCTTGGATGTACTGTAGATATATTTTGGAAGAAAAATACTTGGCTATGTTTATCCAAGTGAAATTAGAAAGGGCTGAAGATTGAGATGCCAGGGAGTAAAAGAAAATTAACATTAACATTTATATTTAGGGCCAAAACATATGCTAGAGAACGAGAAACATTTTGGCAGCATTTAGTACATAGTTGATGGTAACAGAAGTGATTCCAGGTTCTTTGTAGAAATCAAGATCCCATGACTGTGAAGTAGTAATCATCATCGCCATCATCATCATCATCATCACCATCACCAATATTTGTATTGGGCACTACCTTTTATTAGGCCCCCTTACATGCATTATCTCTTTAAGTTCTCAACAGAGTCTAAATAGCTTCTGGATAGAGCTTCTTTCTCCCATGACGATTTCCCTTGTCTTCTTGAGTGTTCCAACTCCACTAAATGTCAAATTCATCCACTCAATTGGTTATGCCAGGAACTTGGGAGTCATCCACGGCCCCCTTTCTCATACTCCCTCCCTGCTCTACAACATACATGGTTTGATGGCTTAGATTTGTTGACTCGAAATAACATTTAGACACTCATAAAAATACTTGGAAGAGGAAAATAAGAACCTGGTAAAGAGAACAAACAGATTTGCTGGTGTCTAGGTCATCAAATTCAAGTTCCTGACATTCTTCTGATAAAAGAAACATAAATACAGTCTTTTATAATTGACCAGAAAAAAAATGTTTGAGGTGGGTTGACAATCACAGTATGCTGCTCTTCCTGTTGCTACTTTAGTGTGAGCAGCAGTCTCTATAGGTGTGGGCAGACCTGTGGGTCCCTATGGTACAGTGGAGGTGGGGGGTAGTTGGTGCTACGCTTTCTCCTATTCACCTTTATAAATACTGCCGGATAGCCCACATTGCACTGATTCTTCAGGTGCACCCCACTAGAAAGAAACTGCTTCAAGGAACACCAGTCCATACTGACCTCCACTACCATCAACACCAACAGTGCATCTACCTGGGCATTTAGTTGTTTCTCCAAAGTGTGTCATTTCAAAACTTGTGGTTTGTAGATCATTTATCCCTTTATGCTTTTTTTCTATTTTGATTCTTGTTTTTTTTTTTTCTGCTTTTTATGTGTAAGACTAATTCATTCTGAAAGGTTATGTTCCCAATGCTAACCTCTGGGGATATGCAGCCCTGTTCTGTGGTATTTAATAACCTGACAATGCTCTCCCTAGATATACAGAAATTAAAAGAATCTGTTGGGAGCACATAACTTTACAGGAAATATTTACAGAAATGCTTTAGGCTAAAAGCAGATAACCCCATATGATAATTCAGGTCTAGATGAAAAACAAAGGAAGGGCACTACTACTAGCAATTATTTTGGTAGTTATAAAAAATAATAGAGTTGCATATTTCTTCTATTTTCTTCAGTTAACTTATTTAAAAGTGATTATGTAGAGTAACATATATATAACCAGACCTCTAAAATGTAGATATTCAATATTTTTAAAAATATTTATTTATTTTTTTAGTTATAGGTGGACACAATATCTTTATTTTATTTTTTTATGTGGTGCTGAGGATTGAACCCAGTGCCTCACGCATGTGAGGCAAGCACTCTTCCTCTGAGCCACAATCCCAGTCCCAATATATTCAATATTTTTGATAAGAGTAAGACCAAGAAGGAGGGAGAAAATCTGCATTAGAACAAGTGGCACAAAATGGTATATCAAATCCAGAGGAACCAATGAAAAAAAATCAAAATATTTGAAATTAGAGTAAATATGAAGCTCAATATAAAAAATTCTATTAATATATGCATACTTCTCCTTTAAGAGGAATAAGGTTATATAAATTAATGGTTATGCCAATATACTTTTGTGCTTTTAAAATATAGGTATTATATATAAGTGGTAGCACAAAACAGGGAAGAAATAAGAAGAATATGGAAGAGTAATGTTTCATTAGCCCATTAGATTTAATTTAGGTCAAAGTTGAGGTTAATTCTAAGTAGAAAGCATATTAAAAGACATACAGCAACCCCTCAAAATTTTAAAGGTATATTGAAAATTTATTAAAGAAATTTACATATGACACCAGAAAATATTCATTAGTTCAAAAATTATTCATTAGTTCAAAAATTTTGAGACAATGTGTGGAACTTCTACTGTAAGATACTGCCAAAAGGGCAAAAAAAAAAAAAAGTAAGAGGAAGGAAGTGAAGTTTAGCATGGTAATGAATGAAATAGACAATAGAAAATTAGAAGAGAAAAATCAACAGGAACAGAAATAAGAGACATGAGACATATAGTGAACAAAGAGTAAAATGCCAATAAAATTTAACTATAAAATTCATTAATAACACTAAATGTGAATGAATTAAAAAATCAAATGCAAAGCCTAGGAATATCAGACTGGACAAAAACTAAAAACAACTATATGATGTCTACAGGAAATACATTTTTAATTCAAAAGTAAAGATAGGGTGAAAATAAATGGATAGAAAATGATTCGTTACTCTAACAACCTAAGAAAGCTGAAATGGTTCTACTTATATCAGATAAAATATATTTAAAATAAAAGTGTTACAAAGATATAATTTTTTTTTCTTTTTTGGTGCTAGAGATTGAACCCAAGGGTGTTTAACCACTGAGCACCATATCTAGCCCTTTTTATTTTTTATTCTGAACAGGGGTCTGGCTAAATTGGTAGGGCCTTGCTTTAGTTGCTAAGGCAGACCTTGAACTTGTGATCCTCCTGCCTCAGCCTCCCAACTGCTGGGATTACAGCTGTGTACCACTGCACCCAGCTGAGAAACACATTTTACAATGATAAAACCATCAATCCATAAGGAAGATGTAGCAATTATAATCTTAGGTATATCTAATACCAGAGCCCCCAAATATCTAAAGGAAAAACTGATGACTTGATTATATAAGTTTGGGTAGTGAATAGTAAACCTAAGCAGAATATTACCAAGGAAGTGGAGGTATTGTTTGTACATAAACAAACTAACAGACATTTATTTATAGAATACTCCACAACAGAACACATATTCTCAAATTCACATGAAATATTTTCCAAGATACACTAGGTTATATAACAAGCTCACTAAATTTACTAGTATTGAAATAATACAAAGGATATTTTCTGACTACAAGAAATCAAATTAGAAAGGTAAAACAAATAAATTTGAGAAATTTGAAAATATATGGAAATAAAACAACTCCTAAGTCACAGATGGGTCTAAGGATAAACTTAAGGTTTAAAGGAAATAAGAAAATACTTTGGGCTACATGAAAACAAAGGCACAATGTACCACAATTAAAGAAGAGCTTAGGAGGCAGTTTATAGCTATAAATGCCTTAAGTTTAAAAAAATTTTTGAGACAATAAAATGAATTTCTACTGTAAGATACTGCCAGAAGGGCCAAATAAAATAAAAACAAAATAAGAATAAGGAAGTAAAGTTTAGCAATGGTAATGAATAAAACAGAGAATAGAAAATTAATAGAGAAAAATCAACAAAGCCAGAAGCTGGTTCTTTGAAAAGACCCATAAAATTGACAAACCTTAGTGTGATGGGTGTCAGCTTGACTGAATTTAGGAATGCCTAGAGAACTGGCAAACCATCCTTCCTTGAAAAGACTAATGTGTGTGTCAACAAACAAATTTAGGGTGGGAAGACCCACCCTAATATGGATGGCATCATCCTGTGGGCTGGGTGTCCAGCTAGAACAAAAAGGGAGAAAAGCCACCTCTTGCTTGTGTTTGACCTTCCTGAGAGGGTGTTTTTTCTGCTGCTATTGCCCATGCACATAAGACTCCAGGTTCTTCAGATGACGTGTACAGGCATCAGGAGCTTTGAGGGGCCACCAGGCTTCTCTCAGACTGGGGCCTCAATACCTCATTACCAATTGTGCTAAAGCTTCTAGCTTCTTGGACCCCTTTCCCTGACTCTCTAGTCTGCAGAGAGCCATTGTAGAACTATTCAGCCTCTGATCAGGAATGAAATAAAAGGTATTGATAAAATGTTGCAGAAGTACTATGAACAACTATATGGACAATCATCTAAATTACATTAAATGGTCACATGCTGACAAGAAACATAAAAATCGACTCAAGAAGAAATAGAAATTCTGAGTAACAATTAAAATATAATAAGATTGAATTAGTAGTCAAAAGACTTCCTCAATGAAAAGTCTGTTATCAAATGATTTTACTGTGAATTTTACTAAACATTTAGAGAACAATTATATCAATTCTAAACAAGTCTCACTCCAAAAAATGAGTGGGAATACATCCTGATTTTTTCGATGAGGCCAATATTACCCTTATATGTAAATCAGACAAAGATATCACATACAATTAATACCTCTTATAAATATGGATGCAAAAGGCCCTCAACAAAATACAAGTAAATGGAATCTATCAACAAGTAAAAAGTATTATACACCATGATTAATTGACTTCAAACCCAGAAATGCAAGGTGGATTTATTTACCATCTGAAAATAAATCAAAGTAATCTACCATATTAATAGAAAAGCAACCAAAAACACATGATCATTTAGTAGTCACAGCCAGTCTGCCTGACTCACAAAGAAGTCCCAAAGAAATTGACCAAATTATGTTATGTGCATGTACAAATATGTCACAATGCATCCCACTGTTATGTATAATTATAATGCACTAATTAAAAACTTAATGAAATACTGATTTATGTTGATACTTTTAAACACTTCGCATAAAAATCAACAAAAAGTTGCATTTAAAGGCATAAAAGCTTTTTTCTAAAAAGCCCTAGATCTATTCACAGTAGTTGCATTAAAAATATTTCACAACCATTAATGATTAATAAGACCACAGTTTAAAAATGTTAATAATTAATGGCTATCCAGAATTTCATACAGAAAATTCAAAATTTTTCTCAATTCAAAAAATATGAACCATTGGATCAGGATTTACAGATAATGGAAAAGATGTGCCTTTATTCCTAGAAGTATTAACAGCTAATTTCAAGAAAAATAATCATTGTAGAGTATACGCTATAAGAGCAAATAGAGGATTCTTGAGAACAGAGATAAACAATCATTGGATATGAGGTTGCTTTCAGTATAACTAATTTTCAAAGTACTTATGGAAACAGGGACATTGTTATTGGGAGGCAGGGGGGTTTCACCTGTAACTTAATGTTGTAATAAAATTCTTCAATCTGGAGTCCATAGAAGTTCAAAATGCCCTGGTACTGCTCTTGCCATTTAACTGGATAACAAGGTGTGCTGCTCAGGTGGTTGATGGTCCAGCTCTTGGGCTTGTGGAAACCAAGACTGAATGAAGAGAAAACTTGGCTTCAAGCCTTGCAGTAAGGTCCAGATGGGTCAGATCTGCTTGTGTTTCCTGAAATGAGACCAACAATTGCAGATGAGATATTATTATAGCTATTTCGTTGGTCTTCATGTCTGTTTTGGTGGCATGCTGTTTTGTTTTTGTTTTTGTGTTTTTGTTTGTGTGTTTGTTTTTTATTGGTACCAGAGCTTGACCCTAGGGGCTCACAACCACTGAGCCACATTCCCAGCCCTTTTTTCTTTTCTTTTTGTTTATTTATTTATTTATTTATTTTGAGAGAGGTCTCACTTAATTGCTGAGGCTGACTTTAAACTTGCAATCCTCCTTCCTCAGTCTCCCAAACTGCTGGGATTGCAGGCATGTACCACTGTACCCAGCCCCATGCTTTTTTCATTAGTATAGCTGTGTAACATAATTTGAGGTCCAATATTGTGATGTCTCCATCATTGCTTGTTTTACTCAGGATTGCTTTGGCTATTCTGGGTAGCTTGTATTTCCAGATGAATTATAAAATTGTTTTTTTTTTTTTCTAGCCAGGTGTGGTGGTGCATGCATGTAATCCCAGCAGATC
This sequence comes from Callospermophilus lateralis, assembly GCF_048772815.1. NCBI lineage: Eukaryota > Metazoa > Chordata > Mammalia > Rodentia > Sciuridae > Callospermophilus > Callospermophilus lateralis. The sequence continues at coordinate 28,378,735 of NC_135316.1, read as the reverse complement.
AAGAGTTTAAAGCCAGCCTCAGCAAATTTTTTATAGAGGCCCTAAGCAATTTGGTGAGACCCTGTCTCTAAATAAAATATAAAAAATGGACTGGGGATGTGACTCAGTGGTTAAGTGCCCCTGGATTCAATCCCTGGTACCAAACAAAACAAAACAAACAACAGTTTTTTTTTCTAGTTCTGTGAAGAATGTCATTGGCATTTTGATGGGGATTGCAGCTCCTCAGACACCAGAGTAGTGTCCAGAACCTATGAAGAATTTAAAAAATCCAAAACCAAAACTTAATACCAAATTCCCAAAAACCTAATTAACAAATGGGCAAAAGAACTAAACAGACACTTCTCAAAAGAAATAGAAATGGTCAATAAATAAATAAAAACTGTTCAACCTCTAGCAAACAGGGAAATGAAAATCAAAAACTACATTGGGATTCCATCTCATTGTAGTCAGAATGACAATCATGAAGAATACAAATACTAATAAATGTTGGGGAGGATATGGGGGGAAAGGTGCACTCATACACTGTCAGTGGGACTGAAAATTAATGCAGCTACTCTGGAAAGCAGTATGGAGATTGCTCAAAACATAGGAATGGAACCATCTGACCCTGCTATCCCACCTCTGGGTATATACCAAAAGATCTAAAATCAGCATACTATACAGAGACAGCCACATCATTGTTTTTGCACCAGAATTCACAATAGTGAAGCTATGCAACCAACCCAGGTGCCCATCAATAGATGACTGGATAAAGAAAATATATATACACAATAAAGTATTAGCCATAAAGAATAATGAAATTATGGCATTTGTTGGCAGGTGAATGAAACCAGAGACTATAATGTGATGTGAAATAAAAAGACTCAGAAAATCAAAGGTCTGATATTTTCTTGGGTATTAGAAAACATCTTTATCTTGGGTGAAAGATAAACCAAAATAAGGGGTAAAAAAGAAGAAAAGAAAAAATAAAGAAGAGGTTTCCATGAAAATAGAAGAGAGTAAAAGAAATAGATTGAGGGAGAGGAAGAAGGGATGGGGAAAAGGGAAGAACAGTAGAGTGAATCTGACCAAATTTTCCTGTGTACATATATAAATGTGCCAAAGTGAACCTCACCTTTTATGTATACCCACAGGGAACTAATTAAAAAAAACTGTAAACAAATAGAAGAAAGGTCAATAGAGTAGAGGAAAAGGAATAGGGAGAGGGAGAGGGTAGGGAAAGGTGATCGACTGGGAACTGAATTAGAGCAAATTACAGTCCATGATTGTATAATTGTATCAAAACATACCCTAATATTATATATGACTAAAATGAACAAATAAAATTTTTTAAAAATTAGAAAAAAATAAGAAACTGGTTGCAGGATGTGACTGAGAAGGGATTGGTCCAAAAGCTTTATATGAGGCAATAGAGATTAGGGGATAAATGTAGACTTTGAGATAAGATTCCTAGATTCAAATGGCAGCTGCATCACTTCCTGCTAGGTGAGGCTGGGTGACTGACTAAGCCTCTCTGTCCATGATGTCCACATCTGTAATATGAGAAAGATAATAATACCAACTTCACAGAGGCACTTGGGGGAATAGAATGGACGAGAACACCCCATTTTAGGCTAGTGCAAGACATAGCCAATGTACTATACTAAATGACCTATTTTTATTATAATAACTGTAAGAAGTTATTTGAATTAAAGAGAACATCAAGTTCCTGCAATTCAGTGGTGTTTGAAAATTCCAGAGCCTCAGGGTGGAGCTACAGAAAGTTGTAATTAGAACAAATGAATAAAAAAGACCTAGAAACTTATGAAGTCTAGGGAAAATTACACAGACTACATCTTATAATGCTTGTGATGAAAAAAATAAGTGAATTTCAATTGACAAAGCAGACTTAAATGTCACCTTGAATTGTATTTAGCAGGATATTTGCTGAAGTTGTCCTATGTTAGGATTTTTAGCTTGAAAAAAACCCTTTCCTCAGAGCTTGTAAGTAGAATTGGAGAGATCCAAACTATTTATTCTTAATCAGTAGTGTACCTTTAAAAGAAATAACCACAAAGTTTACTTCTTTCAAAGCAAATATTTTATACATAAAATAATAATAAAATTGAAACCTTTATGCCTGCCATCTGTGGTTAATTTTATATAAAAATGAAGATGTTTAAACCATGTCTAGCTGTTTTCTAGAAATAGTTTTTATCTTCCTTTTTTCTTTCCTTTTAAAATACACACTATATATTGGTGTTAGCCAAATCTTGCTTTCCATGCCTCAGCTACTTCTGTAGAAAGACCATAGACCAGCCTGAGCAGTCTATCAGGGCAGCCAGCTGTGTGTGACTACTGAGCACTTGAACTGCAGCTGCCAGACTGAGGAAAGAAAGATCTAATTTATTAATTTCCATTCATATTTAAAAACTGATCTTCACTTTTGTTGTTCAAAATCTTTAAGAACATTTAGAACAACTTGGGTATATTAATCTACTTTTCAACTACAAATATTATGGAATCTTAACAAAGATCAAGTATCTCTAACAAAAATTTGGCTTTCAAATTGAGACATTCTAGAATAAAATTTACACCAGATTTTGAAAATTCAATTTGAAAAACAAAAAGTGGATGTTTTCATTAAAATCTTTTTGGTATTGATTTTATGATAAATTGTACTTTGGATATGTTGAATATATTTATTTAAATAAATATATTACTAAAATTAATTTGGGCCATTTATTTTCACCTCACCTTTTTAATATGGACACCAGAAAATTAAAACTTATATTTGTGGCACGTATTATATTTGTGTGGGACAACACCTTAATCTCCAAAAGGTACAAAATTTTCAGAGGATGAGAAATGATAGATCTAAAACAAGGCTTATTTTTAACATTATCCTTTGAGTGAAAAACAATTTGATATGCACTCTCAGAAACTAAACACTTGTTATTTGTTCTGAGAATGTAACTGACTCCCTTACTTAGGGGAGGAGAGGATATGTATTTTAGGGGGAGGAGGGAGTAACCAATTAGTTTATTTCTCATGGAGAATCTGAAAGTAAACTTACTTTCCTTTATTATTGTATTTAGGAATACTTATTTATAAATATCTAAAATATAATTTAGTCTGAAAGAAGCTTAACAAATAGTTTCTTGATCTTTTGCAAAGTAATAAACATTATGTAGATGCCGTAGCTGAATAAGGGTTCTATTTTATAGACAGTCTAGTTTTTTTGTGCAGACTTAATTGTAGCAACATATACATACATATAAAATATTATGTATAATCTAAATTCATTTGTAATACATTTTACTTAATACATTAACATTCTTTTGAAATTAAATAAAATGCCAAAACTTACTTCAAGGAAAATTACATCATATTAGACTTTTAATTTTTCTGGTCTCTATTTTTAATGTACACATGATGGATTGAATAATGTATGGCAAATGACTTTCTTATACAAACAGGCACTTTGCATTCTTTTTAGGACTAACCACAGACTGCCAAAGAGGAATTTGACTACTCTTTGTTAAGTTTATATGTAAAGTTTTAATCATACTTAATATATGCAGACATGATAATTAAAGTTTCTTTTTAAAAAATTTTTGTTTTATTTTGATTATGAAAATTTTCCAATTTTAGTGAATTCTCACATCTCTCTTACCAAGATTCATCAATTATTCTCTATTATCATCAAAATTCATCTGTTTCCATTATTATTTTTCCATGTTCCTAGTCTTTGCCAAAATATAATAAATAATATTGTATTTACATGCAAGTATTTTGACAAGTTTGTTTACATTTTGTTCATGCAATTTCCATACCATTCCAACACCTAAGAAAATATTGCTCAATATGGACTCTATATGCAGTTGATATTTTTAAATTGACTTATTAAAATCAATATACAAACTCTACTCTTTTTTGTGGATTTGAAGGTTTTTCTTAGACTGGCCATCCCCAACACTTTTAGCTGTACTCTATGCAAAGCTGCACATAGCTCTATTAATATGGTGGCTTTTCATGGAATGAACTTGATTTTTCTCTACACCTGGAGTTGTATACAAACACTAATTTTTGTAGGGTAATATTTAGCTTTGACACTGGTTAAAATAAAATTTGTATGACTTAGAAAAGAAAAGAGAGAATGGGAAATGAGAAATGGGAGCTCAAAAACTATAGTGAATTTGATTTGAGGGCCTGTAGAATTTTTCTATTTATTCATATATGCATGCATGTATGTGTGTATTCATTTCACTGTAAATTCGAGGAGCTGAATGGATTTATATCTAGAAGACAAAACATGTTTACAGGAATATTTAAACATACTAAAGGAAAATGAGCTAATAGCAAAAACTGGTGATGCAGGCTAGGGAGAGCTGCCATAAACAAGGTAATTATCCTCCACACACACTTACTGCCCTACCCCACTTCCCCATCACTCAATATAGATGTGTGTGTGATTGTGCAATATTGATTTAGTCTGCATTTTGGAAGGAGTTGGTAAGGATGAGGATCCTTCCTGTGACCTTCCTATATCTTTATTGAACATTCCTTTATTGGGACAGACTTAAGATTCCTAGTTGCCAGGCTCATATGTAGCTCTTCAGCTCCAGGAGGAAACAGAATCTGCTCGAGTCTGCTTGCTTTCCACCTTGATTGCCATAATTGGAGTTGTTGCCCACAGAACCTGGAAATGACACTAAACGCAGAAGTAATACCAACTCCCTCATTGAGCTTGCTTCTGGAATTGTCCATCTTTTCTTGTGTATGTTTATGCATATATATGTATGCATGGATGCATATATGTGTATGCATACCATGTACATACACTGTTACCATGCCAACTGCTATATACCACTAAGACATTGAAAGTTTTAAAACAACTTCTCTTGTCCCCTCAGAATAGTTTAAAATATATAGGTCTCCCATCCCTGCCCCAAGGTAAGAGCTGGGAAAGATTCTATGCACAAATTTGAATTACTAACAAGTTGAATGAATGATTAGACTGCAAGGGGAACTCACACAATTCTGCAGAACTTATGTCATCTTAACTATGCTCCTATCAAAATCTATTCTAGAGGCTCCTATCAAAATCCATTCTATAGAATCCTATAAGGTACAAAAGGCTGCATTAAGGCAAGATCTTAATGAAAGAATATATTTATTATATTAATATATTTGCAATTGCAAGGATTTCTTAATGAAAGAAGCTATTTCTCAGTACATCTTCCTTGTCTCCACCTCTTCATATCTCACTGAATATTTCTACTTCCTTTCAAATTCAGGAGTTTTGTTTTAGATTTCAGGTCTTAAAAATGTTTTCACAGCTTCTTTCCAAATCCTCTTAGGTCTTAAAGAAACCATAAATCAAATAACTCATATATTTCATATATTACATCTTCTTACAATCTGTAGAAAAATGATTGATGCAGAAAATAGAAATCTGGCATCCCTGTCTCTGAAAGATTGCTAACCCTGACTAATCCTGCCTCTGATGGAAGATGTCTGTCTGCAGGTCTGAAGGAAATTTGCTAAGGCCTAATCTAAGGATCAAAAGGTCTTAAAATCAGAGCTACAGTGAAAGACAATGACAGAATTATTAAACATGACTACATTTCACCAGAATAGATTAATTATTTACTGTAGAATTAGAGGTCTATAATGAAATTAAAATCTATCAACCATTTTCATTTAACCAAGGCAAAAGTAAACTCAATAGCATCAGAGTGACAAAGAACAATTTGGTTTTTTCTTAAATTTTTTTTTGTCTTTGTAATTATAATTATTGATGAAAATTGTATTCTTACTGCAAAAAAGATTAGGTGTAATAAAAATTTTGTCTCAGGAAGTCATTGTAATTGGGCGGTTTGATGGAATTCAACATTTAACAAAATTTGGGTTTTTGTACTCACATAATAAGACATAATATATTTGCAATTGTAAGAAACTTGAATTGTGCCTCATTTTACACACATATACATCTTATTTCATCTTTAAGTTGCTAATCGGAACATATTTTCACAAATATCTACAGGTCATAGTTTATATTATGGATTATAGAGATCAAGCTAATTGTCATTAGAAATTTAACAGATTTCTTCAATGAATAGTATTATAACTGATCATTGGTAAACATTTACAATAAGTTAAAACTCATCAAAAAGCAATATTATAGTATTTATGTCTTATATAATGAGTGTTTCTAAATATACCATTGTACATGGGCTTTAAAATTACTTATATTTAAGTATAATTTACCTACAGTAATGTACTAGTTGATGAACTCTGAAAATCATATAGACACATATACATGAAAAAATGTATACACTGCCCAAGTCAAGATAGGAAACATTTCCATCATGTCAAAAGATGTTTGGTGTATTCAGTAGTTAATTCCTCACCCAACTGTGGCCTCAGGCAACAGTTAAGCTGTTTTGTAGTACAGTAAATTAAATATGTTTTTCTAAAGTTTCCTATAAACAGAATCATATTGGATGTATGACACTTTTCTGTGGGACTTTGCTCAGCTTATTTTTGACATCCATGATGTTAAATGTATCAATAAGTTATGTCTTTTAATTATTGAACAATATTCTGTTGCACAAATATAACACATTCCTTTGTTCTCTAGTTGATGGACATTTGATTTATTTCCAGATTGCTTCTTTCCAGTTGGGGATAATTATTTCAGTAACCATTCATATAAAAGTCCTCTGTATAACAGTATTTCTCTTCAGTATTATTTTCCACTAAGCTGTAAAATTATTGGATCATAGTGTACGTGTAAGTTTGACTTTATAAAAGTATCCTCAAAAAGTAGTTCAAAATAGTTGTGGCATTTACATTTATACCAGAAGTGCATGGGGAGAATTATCTATATCCTCATCAAACTTTGCTATCATTAGTCTTGAAAATTTTAGCTACTCCACTTGAGATGTAGTGCTATATCACATAGTAGATGTAGTGTTATTTTCAGGTAGATAAGGTCATTTTAAGCTTTTATTTTTGGAGTTTTTTTGAAAAAATGAATATTTTATTATTATTGTCATGTTGTGTATTTGTTCTAGATAAAAGCAATGTGCCAAATATTTGAGTTGAGACTATGAAAATATTTAAATTGAAATCTTCTCTATGTTATAGACTTGCTTTCTGATTTTCCTTACTGTGTCTTTTGAGAAGTAAATATTTTCATTTTAAAGAAATTTGTTTTATCAATATATTTTACTTTTGTGAATCTTGCTTTATGTGCCATATCTAAGAAATCTTTTTTATCCCAAAATCATTATATTTTTCCCTTTTACAAATTTTTCTTTTATTTTAAGCCTGTGATTTTTTTTAAATTTAGTTTTCCAATTTTTTTAGTCTGTTTAAATTTGGGGTGTAAAAAATTTACATTTGGGATGTAAGGATTGAGGTCCATATTTCTTACTATGTATACATGTGGTTGATTCAGTACTTGTTGAAAAGCCTATTATTTTCCAAGTTGAATTATATCTACAAGACATTTTATAGATCAATCAACCTGGCATACACTGGCGTATTTCTTAAGTAGATTTTCCATGCCATTGATCTACATGCTGATGCTTACATAAATACCATTATGTCCTGATTATTGTAAGTATATAATACATCTTGAAATCAAGTAGTGCTAAGTCCTTCAATTTTGTTATTTTTTTCAAGATTGTTTCAGCTATCCTATATCCTTGAATTTTCATAAATTCCTTAGAATTATCTTGTTCACTCCTTTCTTTTACAAAAATCCAGCTGATATTTGTATAGAATTATAGTTTAATTATAGTTCTCAAAGAATAACTCCCAGTCAGGCAACATAGCATCACTTGAGTGCTTGTTAAATTATAAATTTATAATCCTCCCCCTGCAAGAGTGATTGAATCAAGCACTATTGAATTGCACTATTAGTACATACTTGATTTTCATAATTATGAATCACTTAAAGCACTGTTATTTCTCCTGCATTTGTTGAGTTATCTTTTAACTATATTTTTGAAAAACAGACAAGCAAAACCCATACTTTTACACATATACACCATTTCTGTTTCTCTCCATCCCCTTGTGTAGTTTGAGGTCTAATTGCAACCGTTTCCCCTATGCCTGAAGGAACTTCTAAACACTTTTTTTGTGTGTGTTTTGTTTCTCTTGTCACAAAATCACTCATATTTTGTTCATCTGAATTTTTTTTTGTTTTATAATAATTTTGTTATGGCTCAATTATTGGTTAATAGGGTCTTTTGCCATTTTTATTTTTAGATTAAATTATCATTTAATTCTTCCACCTTGCATAGTTATTGCATGGTTCTTTGTGGGAGTAGCCTTTTTATCAGTATTCTCCTTATTATTATTTTCAGTATTTTGGTTGTGATGTCTTGGTATGCTTTTGTTTGTTTACCCTGCTTGACAGTATTGAATTTCTAGATTCTAAAGAATTATATTTTTATTCAATTTGGAACCTGCTTGATCCTTATTCCTTCATATGTTTTGGTCTGTTCCTCTATTATACATATACATGTATTCATTCTTCTTTCTCATTTTTTCCAATACTGGGAATTGAACCCAGAACCTTGCACATGCTAGGTAAGCAATCTACTGAGCTACATCCCCAGACTTTTAAACTTGAATTTGAGATAGAAAATGATCCATGCTGTCCTCAAATCCGTGATTCTCCTACCTCAGCTTCCCAGGTTGCTGGGATTTCAGATGTGCCCCAATATAGCCTGTTTACACATTTGACTGTTATTGTTATTAATCAGTAAGATATCCATTTTTTAAAGCCATCTTTCTCTCTGTTCTTCAGTTTGTATAATTCTGAATATACTTTGAATTAACTATTTTACTTTGTAGTGTCTAATGTATAGTTAAGTATCCAATATACACCAAGTGTACACCATGACCATACATTTTTCATTTGGGTACTTTTTTTTCTGCTCTAGAATTATACTTAATTCTTTGTATAGCTTACATTTATCATCTAGTTTTGTTCATATTTTTCTTTATAACCACGTTCACATATGTGATAGTTTGGAATCCCTTTTTTTCTGTCACATCAAGGTCTATTTCTATGTATTGATATTTCTCCCATCTATGGCTCATATTTTTCTGCTATTTTACATGCCTACTAATTTGTCCTTGAATGCTGAATATTTTTAATATTACAATGTTGAATTTCTAGATTTTGTTGTTAATATGATTTTGGATCAGCTCTTGTTGCTTGCTTTTATTTTTTACATATTTTGTAAACTCTGAGTAAATTTTAGGGACTGTTTACTTTGTGCTGCATCCCTAGTTTTTACTAAAGTTCCAACTCTTTAATTAATTATTTCCAATCTGGCTATGGGATCTAGAACCTTCCTATCATTCTGCATACTCCACAGGTTTTCAACTTTTGGCTCCTCAATTTTTGTTCTTTGATTGGCCTACTGAGCCCCACCTAGAGGCAAGTACAGAGAGGGGCTCAAAAAATAACCTTATGGGGCTTTCATTTTGGGGGGAAGAAAATATTTTTATCTTTTTTTATTTTTTAAATTAATTGATTTATTTCTTCTAATTTGTTATACATGACATCAGAATGGATTTCAATTCATAGTACACAAATGGAGCATAATTTTTTATTTCTCTGGTTGTACACAAAATAGAGTCCCACCATTTGTGTCTTCATATACGTATCTAGGGTAATGAAGTCCATCTAGTTCCACCATATTTCCTTCCCCACTGCCCCCTCCCTTTCCCTCCTTCACCTTTGCCCTATCCAAAGCATGGGAGGAATGAAGGAACCTTACTCAGCTTTCTAGAGCACTTTCTGTATGCTATTTCCTCCCCACCACAGTCCTTTGCCTGACAAATTCAATCTGCTTCAGCCTCCCTGACTTATATAATCTCTGTGTCCCCAGCTCAACAACACCATTGGTTCTTCTTTGGTTATGCTCTTTGCATTGCAATTTTGGGGTGATCTTGGATTTCCCTCCTTTAATTTTGTTTTTTTTCAGGGATCATTGTTTCCTGCTGACTATTGTGCAAAGTCAACTATTTGCTTGTTTGATTTAACCTTCTGTTTTGTTTAATAAGCAGTTCTAGCTGGTTGCAGTACAGTGTGCCTGTAATCCCGGCTACCCAGGAGACTGAGGTAGAAGAATCAGTTGAGCCCAGGAATTTGAGGCCAGACGGGGCAACATAGCAAGACTCCCATCTCTCAGGAAAATAGCAAGACAAAACAATTTTAGTGACAGGGGCAGGTCTAGTTCAGTATGTGATACTGTGTCTATAGTACATTTATTTTTAGTCATTTAAATTATAGTAGGAATGTTAGCGAATACGTTTTATAGCATAAGAATCTCATGTAAATACACCTGTTTTATAAGTTCAAAGTTTTCAAAGTTAATTTTATTCTAGAATATTTAACTTGTAATACTAAAATATCTCACTCCTTAAAAATTCTATATTAGTCTTTAGCATTCAGGAGGTTAGTATAAACAGTGGTGTTAAATTAGGTATAATTTTGCCAGCACCCCCAGGAGACATTTAATAAGGTCTGGAGTTTTTGACAGGACTGTGGGAGGATGGTTGATATTGACATTTAGTGAGTAGAGACCAGAAATGCTGCTAAGTGTCTTGCAGTGCTCTGGATAAACCCCAGAAATAGAAGGTCAAAATGTAATAGTCCTGATGCTGGCAAATTCTAATAAAAACCATTATCACATCAAATTTAACTGAATTGTAATTCCTTTTATTCAAACACGTTTTTCTCCCAATCATAACTATAATATTAATCATTGTAGTATAATTTGAATTTTAATTAATTAAATTAGGTACTATTACATTTCTTCCCCATAGAGCTTAATAATTCATTTGGGTGAGAGAATTTATTTATCATGTTCATGGATATATTAATGAAAAATTAAATAATTTCTCTGATTATAGCAGCTCTGATTATATATGTCATGATGTGAAATTACATTCATTACAAAAAAAGTTTTCAACTTCCTAAATTTTTACTTTTAACCAAATTGAGAGAAGTGAGTCATACAAACAAACAAACAAACAAACAAAAATCTAGGGCTGGGTTTATAGCTCCAACACGTGAATCCCTGGGTTTGATCCTAAGCACCACATAAAAATACATTAAATAAATAAAAATAAAGATATTGTGTCCATCTACAACTAAAAAAATACTTAGCCTTTAAAAAATCTAATTTACTGAATTTTCTCATTTTTTCCAATATAAATAACATCAACTATTTTCTTATTTTTTAAATGTGAGTCAAATGCAATTGTCCTTTAACTGCTTGTGACAGAATAGAATACATTGTAATATAATGTGCCTCAAGCCAAAATAAAAGTGATTCTGTAATGTTCACAGAGCTCTGTTAATTGATAAGTACTTTATAATTCATAGTGTAGCTAAAAATTTATATTAAAAAAAAAACTCAAGTCACAGAATTGTCAAAACTGCCTTGCTTCCTAAATCTGTTGTTTTATTCTAAACTTTGCTGCCTCTACCAATCACAAATTATAACTTGGTTCTGCTCAATTGATACTAGTAATCATACCTATTAATAGGGCTCTAGAGTTTACAGAATGCTTTCTTGTTCATATACTTTGGGCCTCACCCTGGTTCTGTGATATGTTGAAACATTCTCATTTTTACATTGGACAAGGCCACTTCTTTTACTAGGCAATGAAAATAATACAATGTTGGCCTAAACATATAAAATCAAGAAACTTTCACTGGAAAAGGTAATGAAACCTATTCACATTGTCCTAAATTGTGATTCTGTCTCCACCTTCCCTGGGCTTGGTTTCAGTCCAAAACCCAAGCATATTTCAAAGAGTAATTTAATTGGTGGGTTGGGAAGCTGAGGCAGGAGGATTGCAGATTTGATCCAGCCTCAGAAACTCAGTGAGGCTGTAAGCAACATAATGAGATCCTGTCTCAAAATAAAAAAATAATAAAATGGGCTGGGGATTTGGTTCAGTGGTTAAGTGACCTTTAGTAGTTCAATGTGGGTACCAAAAAAAAAAAAAAAAAAAAAGGCTAACCATTGAGCCGGGAACAGTGGTGCACTCCTATAATCCCAGTGGCTTGGGAGGCTAAGACAGGAGGGTTGCGAATTCAAAGCCAGTCTCAGCAACTGCAACTCAGGGAGGCCCTGTCTTTAAATAAAATACAAAATAGGACTGGGAATGCTGGGAATGTGCTCAATCTTGGATACCTCCACCCCCCCTCCAAAAAAGTAACTATCAAGTTATGAATGAAACAATGATAAAATTATCTTCATGCATGAATTATCATCAGAGGGTTCCCTCTGTTGTACTGTGCAAGACTGTAGCTAATAACCACCCAGTACACCACCTGTTGACAGTTTACTGATAATATAGTCCACATTATTATTTAGGGACAAAGAATATTTCTTCTACGTGCCCAAGAGATAAGAAGGCATTTAAAATTAAGACAAAGAGTGACAATGATATCATCTATGGGGCAGAGTAGAGATTCAAGGATTTTCAGACATATTCCAAAGTATGCCAGGCTTTTTCAAATGTGCTGTTGTTGCTTGCTTGAAATGGACATTTGCTAATATGGACATTTGCTCTCGTCTCAAGTTTGCTATCTTTTCCCATTGGGCATCAATGTGAAGGGAAGCAAGATTTAAAGAGGATTTTAGTGGATGAAAATTAGAGAACACAAGGGTGTTGTGTTTCTGAGCCAAATAGAAAATAAGAATTGAATGCTAGGTTTAAACATTTGCTCTAAGAATCAGGCAGAGGAGTGCATATCTCAGGGAGGCGATGGAAGGAAACAGACCAAAAGAAAAGTCTGCACAGAGCTGACATGTTTCATTGCACAGACGTATGATACAATAGCATCCAGTGAGACCTGCAGGGCAAATGCCTTGCACAACCTCCCAAGAGTGACCACAACAGAGAAGGGTAGACACAGGTAGTCTTGGAAGCATCTTTTGCTGTCTCTTCTCTTGGCTCTTAGACACTTTCTGCACAGGGTGGAGTTTCCAGTGTGTCTTCTCTGATTTTACTTTTTAAAATAAAGCACATCTCAAGGGCAAGCAAATTGTTTCTCATGCCTCGTGCGTGTTCTTTTTCTGTGTGCTGCACTCCAACTAGGTAACCCAAAGCACATGTCAGAGAGTCTTAGATCAGAAATCAAGAAAAGCCAAACAAACCAGTAAATGATGGAACATTCAAGGAAACTCAAATACGCTACTGGATGGTTTTAAATGTGCAAATTTTTCCCTAGAGAAATGTGTTATTTTGACAAAGGGACCTGTGCTCTTGGAAGAAAAGGTGTCAGAACATCTGCTTTGCTGAGGAAGAAAAACAAAACCCATCTTTCTGGCACAAATTTAAATAAATTATGCAGAAATAAAGAAAAGCTACAAAGCTGAGCTCCCTGCACCTAACTCTATGATGTAGTCTTTGACTTTTTAAACTTTTAGGAAATGAATTATTCACAAACAATCTAGGACAGACCTTAAAGACCAATATTTTTTTTCTTTAAGTCATAAAAAGGAAAATAAAAATTACAGAAAAAAAGAATCTAATATTTTATTTATATGGATAATCATGTAACTCGATATTATTTATGAGCCAAATAAGAGCAATGTCTGAAAATGCCTTCTTGGTGATATTATTTCTGCATTTCCTCTTTGACAAAGGAATACAATGAATAATAAGAATCTGCCCTTAATCTGCTTTATGAACACACACATAATTAACTTCTTAAAAGGTAATTTATATTCAATAAAATGCACCCATTTCGACTGTACAGTAAGTTTTGGAAATTGATGCAACACCTACCTACATCCTCACCCAAGAAATAGAATGTCCCCAACTTACTGTTTCCTCTTATGTTTTTTCTACTTTTGGGATGGCCAATGATATGTGCATTCATTGAAAATTATACTTCAAATTTTGATTTTTGCATATTTTCCCAGGATGTCAGTATTTATCTGGAGATTCTCTGCAACACCTGTGACCAGAGCACCCAGTCAGCCCTGTGATGCTGTAGGTGGAGCAACCAATCCTCTACTGTGAATTGTGTTGCTAAGCTGCCATGGTCTGTACGTTAGACTCACGAAAGTAGAGTCATATGGAATATACTCTCTGTGTCTTCTTTCTTCTCTTTCACTCAGGAAAATGTTGAGACTCCTCCATACATTACACATATCAGTACTATATTAATCACTAACTTGTGCTAAATGATATTCCCCTGTGAATGCAGTATGGATACATTATTGTGTGTACAGTTCACCTTTTAATGGACATTTCTCACAGTTGTTAACTTTTATGAATGAAGTTACACATTCCTGCTCAATTCTTTCTGGGGATCATTGGGGTTTTTTTTTTTTTCACTTATAAAATATAAGAAGTGAAACTGTAATTATAAGAAATGGTCAGACTGATTTACAGAGTGATTATACTATTTACCACATTCAACAGCAGTGTAAGAGAATTCTAGTTAGCTCCATGTGCATCTGATCTATATTATCAGTCATTTTAACTTTAGCCATTCTAAAGTGTGTTTATCTACTTATTGTTTAATTTACACTTCTCTGATAATTGATAATGTTGACCATCTTTTTATTGTTGGTCATGTTTGTTTTTCAAATCTTTTTTCCCCATTTTTATTTGATTACTTCTTTGTTATTATTGAGTTTTTAAGAGTCTCTTATATGCTAAATAAAAAGTCTTTGTCTTTGTCCGATATATGTAGTGATTATATTTTCTTCTAGTCTCTGTGATTTGCAGTTTCCTTTCCGTTGGAAAAACAGAAGATTTAAACTTTGATGAAGTCCAAGTTTGCATTTTTTTTATTTTGTGTTATTGCTTTTTTGTACATTTTTTTCTATTGCTTTTCTTGTACTCTTTTTTCTATTTTTCCAAAAAGTTTTATAGTTTCAAGTGTAAATTTAGATTCATTTTGTATTTTAAATAAAGTGTTTTTAAACTACAAATATTCAGCTGCTCTACACCATTTTATTTTAATTAAATATTTTTCTAATAGTATTATGTTGCTGACTTTTTGAAAATCAGTTGATTACTATTTCGACTCTTAGTTCAACCACTGTCCAGTAGGGTTAACACACACACACACACACACACACACACACACACACAAACACACACACACACACACACTTTCACATTTGAAAAATAGTCACATAAAAATAAAAATAAACAAATGAAAAATTAATGTTAATACATTTAACCTAATATTTACATTTACATTTAAAAATCAATTTAACACTAATTTGCATTTAATAACCAATTCAACCTAATATAACCAAAATGTCATCATTTTATCAATCAATGTAGTAATTATCCATGAGATAATTTACATTTCTTTTTCATATAATCTTCAAAACTGGCAAGTATTTGCACCAGGTGTTACAACACATCTCAATTTATACTAGCTACATTGCTAGTTCTCAAAAGCCACATGGACTAGTCGCTACTGTATATGCAGTATGAATGTACACACAATAATGTATCCATGTTGCATTCACAGAGGCATATCATTTAGGACTCTATTCTGTCACATGGAACTTTATCTTTTTTTTTTTTTTTTTTTGCTAATTCCTTAGTCTTCTACTTCAGTAGTTTTATATTAAGTTAGCAAATCAATATCAAATCAAGTAGTTTTTATATTAAAATATTCTCTTGTCTGCTATAGGCTCCAGCCTCATCTTTTTTTTGTTCTGCTCTGTATTCAGGGCATTAAACTGCAAACATTTGACCCTCTGCTCCTTTGCTGAGTAGAGCTCAAGCAGGTTGGTGAAAACAATCTGAAAAATGTGAAATGTGTTTAAAGTCACCTTTCTGCTTTATTACAATTACAGGCACTACCAAATATCTCAACCAAACTTCTCCTACCTTTGCAGTTCCAGCCACAGCAACTTTTCCATTGTCTATTCATCTTGGTGGACCTCAATTTAACATAGGAGGTATCTTGGCTCATGTCCAGGACATTATCCCAGAGCTGCATCATGTAAATATCTTTGTATAGAGAAGAATTAGCTTCACCACTCTTAGTAGTCGACTACAGAGGCAACAAATGTGCACACACATTCTCATTTCTTAGGAGTGCACCATTTGTGATTGAGTGTTTCATGGAAACCACTTTCTTGACAGCTCTTTCAGAAAAGAAAACAGATCATCGTTTTCCGTAAATAGGGCGAGTGAAGTGGGAGGAAGGAGGTCAGAAATCACTGGCTGAGACTCTCTGCAGGGTCAGACCCAGTTTGGTCTTGCTTTGTTTTTAAAATAATCAGCTGCTTCAGTGTCTTTGAAGCTCTTGAAGAGCAAGATGAAGTAGAGAATACTTCAGAGTCTGTGGGGATTGTGTCTGGATTTTTTCCTCGCTGGACTGCTGTATGTGTAACAGAAGGTCACTGGACGCTAAATGAGCTCTGCCCTGGGTGGTCCCTACCTATTGCCTCCCTGATGATGATTCCTGTTTCTTTCTGTTTCCATAGAAGGGGCAAGGAAGGAAAATTCAAAGAACTGGCAATCTGTCCTTTGGATACAGTGACCTTTCTAAATAAGCATTCAGCCTTTGGGACTGCAGCATACAAGCATTTTATTCCTTTGTTGTGGATCTTTTTAAAAAGCCACACACACAAAGTAAAACTAGAGACAAATTTGAAAATGCTTTCATTTTGGTTATTTGGAGTAAAGTCTAACGGTTAGGCAACCCAAAGAAAGTATGCTCATATTAATTAATGGTATGAAAAAAAAGTGGGTTTTAAACATTTAACCAAAGAAATAATGTTCCCATTGTCTTTATTTTTAATATGTGTCCATAGAATGCTTTTGATCAAAATGAGGGGAGAAGCAATTAATATGCATATATATATATATGTGTGTGTGTGGTGGCCTCCACCTATGTAGCCATAGATGGATATGTACGTAAATATGTGTGCTTTAGCCTCTTTTATTTTTTAATCAGTTAAAGCAGCCAATTAATTACTTGGTGATGTTTACACCTGCAAAGGGCACCCAATACACTGTTATTCTACTTGTAATTTAGAGAGAAAAGCAAATCTTCTGTTTGAACTTCAGAGAGCTTTCCATGCAGGCCCAGCAGTTGTAAACTTACTAGGATAAATCACTCATACATTACTGCATTGTTATTGTGGTATTGGGCAAAAATAGTTGGCAGGCATTTCAAAGTAAATGCTTCAATCGAATGACGGCAGCTAAAGAGAAAGATGCCAAGACTAAAGCAAGTGCATACTTTGCTATGAAAGAAAGTTTTTTTTTTCTAAATGGAATATTTAATAAAACGAATTGCAGTCATACCTTAATTTAATTAGAATGGTAGTAACGTACCTTAGGACTAAGTGGAAAGGTCAATTTTAACATGAAGTATTCTTTTGCTAATTTATTAACTTTAAAAATAACAAATGTAAACATGTAGAAAAATCTCTAAAATAGAATAAGAAGTTGTCAACTAAGTTCAGTCATGATAAATACCCAGTTCTACTTTGGAATTCCTCCCTGGAAATATAAATTGATTTTCCTCACAGCAAGAATGTGGTATGAGGTTGAATATAGGAAAACCAGATTTATTATTATTGTTATTATTGTTGAATCGCATTGCCTTACCAGAGCTGAAGTGGGTCAGAATTTCCATTATAAGTTGCTGTTTTCATAAGGACTTTATAACTTGGACATGACAATTGGCTTTAGCCTTTAACTTGGTAAATAACATCTTTGCCTGGAACAGACCTTTCCCCGCCTTTTATTAATACCAAAGGCAAAAATCAGGCTAAACACCCCTTTTTCCCCGTTAGCTTTGAAGTAAATGTATGAGAGGTACCTATAAATGTCAAATAAATGTTTGCTGTAGAGTTGTTTGTTTTTAATATAAAGAGACTACTAAGTGAACTATTAAGGTTTTTCTTTTTTTTATTCTTTTATTTATTTATTTTAGTTTTAGGAGGAATCTAAAGTTAAATCTTAGAAATGACTAGTTTATATATAACACAATTTATCTTCACCACAATTTTAAATTTTATCCAATCTATATGATCATTATTCTACATTGAATAGTTTTTTTTCTGTTTACACAGCTTGTTTTGTAAATGCATGATTAAATATATTAAAATACATTCAAAAAACTCAAAAATATCAATTCCCTAGTTCGATTACTCCAATAGAATCATTCAGTGCTTCACAATCTTCTGAAAATAGAAAATTTGTTTTAGTTTTGAACAACACCTGCTTTGTCTTCTTTTATATATTTTCATTCAAAATAAATCCAGGCATTTTCTTTCAATGTGGTTCTCCTAACATCTTTTGTTTATCTTAAATATTTACTTTTTTAGTTGTAGTTGGACACAATACCTTTATTTTATTTATTTATTTTTTATGTGGTGCTGAGGATTGAGCCCAGCACATGTTAGGCGAGCAGCTAGGCAAGCACTCTACTGCTGAGTCACAACCCCAGCCCCACCTAACACCTTTATAAAGGCAGTCAGAAGTTTGAGGGAGTCAGACATGTGGCAATGGGTGTTTGACCTGAAAGCCACAGTGTTCTGCAGGCCTCTGCCTGGCTCATCCTTTGAACTCTTCCATGGGGTCATAATTTCCACAGCCCCTGACTGAGTAGACTCCTTTTGAACCCACTACTCACTGTAAATGATTCTCTAGCAGGACCTTGGAACTTGAGCCTTGGTCATGGCTTTTTCCCTCCAAATACAGAAGGCAACATCCCCATCCACAATAAGATGGTTGCCAGACTTCCCTTCAGAGCCAGACATAGAGCAGGGAGCCTCCTGATTTGATGTCCTGGCTACAATCTTTCATCAGTAGGTTTTCAAGTGTTTTGGTTTGATTTTTCTTTTTTATTAATCATGTCTGGGTCATGAACCCATTAGATAACCTGAAGAGTTCTAGGAACTCCTTTACAGAAAAATGTATATTTGGAGAAAATCACACATCTAGTCATAAGAAAGCCACGGATACCCTAAAGACCAACCATGAAGTACGCAACCCATGAACTTCACCTAAGAAACTGCCCTAAATACTGTCCAACAATCATAATATATAGTCCATCATATCTTTTCTTCTCTCCTCCAACGTCACACGCCCACTCTCTACTTCTAGCTAAAGCCCTATCTCACTGAGAACACAGAAATTACAAGAGACCTTCTGGAGGCTTCTATCCGTCTATATATCCACCCGTGAGCCTCCAACTGTTCCCTCTGGTGGAGCGCCTGATTCACAGATGCATTTTCTGTGTTCCTGGCTACAGCTAACCCAGACATCAAAACAACAATTACTTGCTCACTGTGAGAAAGTGCTAGCCATTGTATACCCCAGTGATTTGCTTGCCTCTTCTACATTATCAGTTTTTCTCTATCTAATGCATCTTTTCCATCCAGATATTAACAAGTTGTTTTTTCTCTCATTTAAAAAAGTAAATTCAAACAAAACACAAAGCTCTCAACCCCTACTCTGCCTCACTCTAATCCACCTTCCCATCCACAGCTACTGGTGCATTTCTATCTTTCTTCACAAGATAAATCCTTAAAATAGATACCTCTGTTTCTTTCTAGTTGCTTGTTTTTTTGTTTGTTTTTTGTTGTTTTGTTTTTTCTCTGTAACCAGTCAGGCTTTGTTCAACTTCTCACCTCTCCATTCTAACAAAACTGGGTAGGCAACTGATAGTCTCCATGATACTAAATCCACTGGCCACTATTGAGGCTGCATTTTGCTGCACCAAGTAAGAGTTCTGATATGATGATTTTTCCCTCCCCTTGACCTTTCTTCTGACACTTGAATCTAAAAGGAATATAGTGCCTGATTTCCTTCTACTTCTCTATGTCCTTGAGTATTTCCTCTCTGTCTCCCTGACAGCTAAGTAATAGACTAAGCTCAGGGATCCAGCCTTGGTCCTGCCATCTACCCTCATCTACTTGAGATTCTCATAAAGTCTAGCTTGAAATTTCCTCTATGTGCCAAGGATTCCAAAGTTTAAAGCCACAGCCAAAATGTTCGCCTTAGACTCCTTCCCTGATTTCTTTTCCTAGTATTTATCACTGGTTGATATGCTATAGATCTTACCCTTTTATCATGTAAGTGTCATTTTCCTGCCACCAGAATGTAAACACTGGAAGGACAGGACCTATGTGTGTTAAAATCACTGCTGCATTCCCCAGCACTGAAAGCCCTGCCTACCACTAAAAGAGACACTAAATACTTAATGAATAAATGAATATATGCGATACTAATTTACAACTTTTAAATTTGAAAGAAAAAATATTGGGGTCCTACTTAGCAGCTTGTTCTGGGATTATAACAGACACACCTTAATACCCAAATTTGAATAACTTGACTCATGATTTGAATTTTATCCATGAGCCAGGTGAATGGAGTATAGATCAGAGCTCAGCAAACTACTGTCTTGGGGTCAAATTTTACCTGCTTGCTGCCTGTTTTTTAATAGCTCAAGAACTATGACTATTTACATTAAATACTTGGGAAAAAAATTTTAAATAATAACATTTCATGACACATTAATACTTCATGGCATTAAAACTCAAATTGCAGTGCCTATAAATAAAGCTTTATTGGAACATAGCACAATTGTTTTTAATGTACACTTCTATGGCTTCTTTCATGATATTTGTTTACAAAGCCTAAATTATTTACACTTTCACCCTTTACAGAAAAAGTGGGGCAAACTGTGTTACAGATTGTTTGCAGCAAGTAACCCAGCTAGCAAGAATGGGGTCCTAACTTGGAACCAGTTGTTTCTGTGTCTATATTCCTGGATGCTCCACATGGACATTGGTGCTGAATGTCATCCCTGAAGCTGCAAACAAACAAACAAACAAAAAGCAATTTCCTATTTTCCTAAAAGCCAGGTCCCCTCCCCCCAGGAGATGGTGCTCATTTGATTCTGAGCAGGGAGCAGCTCATTGACACAAATGCTGCTTGCCCCAGCCTACCAGCAGGAAGTGACTTCTTCAGAGCAGAGCAGGAAGTGCTCATACTAGGTGATGCTCTCCAGTCTCCAGGGACTTGATCTCTTAATTTAATGCCCTTCCTACTCTGAGAAAAAAAAAAAAATTTCTTCCAGCAGACATGTTGCAGTGAGTATGTGGTAGCACAGGGAGACACTGATAGTGTTTATATGACTTTTGAAAAAAAGGAGAAAAATACTTCCTGAGGGCAATATCCATTCACTTATTTTCCTGGGGGCAATCTTCCCTTTTACTTGTTTGTTGAACAACTGGCTCCATTTCATCCCCTTTCTATTAAAATCAAGGACTGTTAGGATGGAAATCAAGGACCCTTAGGCTTATCTAGAGTCCTTATTCTGCCCCAAGGCAGTGCCTCGGGAAATATGTGAAATTTCTTTATTCTGCATAAAACATCCATTTAATATTTTGTAGATTTCTTTGAATGCTATAAAATATGGGTGCATAGAGTAAATAAATTTGTTGTGATTCAAAGGATATAAATTTTCTGACTTGTACTTCACTAATTCAAAATGATAATTTTAGAGATGAGGGTGAAGCCTTGGGTTCCATCTACATTATTTCAAAAAGGTCCAAACAAGCAAAACAAAACAAAATGTATTTAAAATGATGTTTACTTGCTATTTTTTTTAAACTTAGGGGTAAAAATATCTTAGGGGAATTTTTGTTGACTATTTTTGGTTGTAGTTACAATGACATTGACAAAGGTAAAAATATAGTTCAACAAATGGAACTGGAAAAATCAGTAATTCATATGGAAAAAAAAAAGGGAAAATGGATTTCCTACCTCTTACCATACACAAAAATGAAATCCAGATGGATTAAGAACTTAAATGTTAAAAGAAAAACTTCAAAACTTTTAGGATAAAACATAAGGGAACAATGTTATGACCCTAGGGTAGGGAAACATTTCTTCAACATGACACAAAGTGTGCAAAACATAACAAAAAAATTACTCATTTGATAATCTTAGGTTTTTTTTTTTTAAGCATGTTCATCACATGACATCTTACATTAAACAAAAGTCAAATTTTAAATTAGGGGAGAATTTGCAACATTTAAAAAACAACAAAAATTATTACCAAATATGTGCAAAAAAATTACAAACATCACTTTTTCAAAAGAATAAGGAAAAAAACCTGTATGAGATGAAAATGAACAAAATGAAAGAACAGGCATTTCACATAACAGGAAATGCTAAAAGATAACAGATAGGAAAAGACAAAGTCACCAGGTAAGGAAGTGCAAATCAAGATAAAATTAAATGCTGCCTATTTCTCCTTAGTTTGACAAAGAGTAAAAGTCTGACAACATCAAATATTGTAAAGGGTGAGTAGAAATTTTTATATACTGCTAGTGAGAGAATAAATTGTATTTCCACATGGAAAACATTTTGGCATTATTTCATGGCAACATCTGGACTCAAGCCAGCAATTCCGTGGCCAGAAGACCCAGATGTGTCCATCCAAAGACAGTCTGTGGATGTTCATTAATTACTCAAAATTATCTCAAATAACTATTCACAGAAGGATACTAAATAAATTAAGAAATTGACCCACTATAAAATACTATCAGCAGTCAAAATAAAAGAATGACAGTTTGCTCATGCAACAACACAGATTGTTTTATAAAATCACATTAAGTATAATATAAAATATCAGAAGGAAGATGTCCAGTATCAAGTAAATGTAAATAATGCATTGTCTAGGCCAAATAAAATAAGATGGGGCAGAACATGTGGGTAAATGGAATATTCAAAGTAGTGGTACATGGAATTGAGTATGTTACTAAATGAATAAATGGATGAATGAATAAATGCAAATAAATAAATATATGGAAGAAGTCCATCATGTACCCAGGATTATTGTAAATAATTCATTGTTTATGAATAATTTTTTATAAATAATAATTTTAAAAATAATTATTTATTTATTTTGAATCCATTGTTTATGAATAATTCAATAATGGGCACTTGATCCGAAAGAAACAGAGAGAGAACAGACAGAAATGGTGAAGTTAAAGTAAGTAATACAAAACAGTGGAGTCAAAGCTTAGCTACCAGTTCCCTACAAAGTCTCAGGTAGGGCCAGAGTGAGAATTCAACAAACTTTCAGGAACTCCTGAGGTGCAGTGAGGTGTAGAAACACACAGGCAACCACCACAGAGAAACATTATCTGCCCTTAATTATCCTTTTTTTCCAGGTGAAGAATACAATCATGGACCTAGGAAATGATGAGAAAATTATAAAAATAAATTTGTGGAGCCAACTAAGGTATATGCACTATAAAGCCCAAATTTAGAGAGCAATAGACAGTTACGGTGCAAGGTTAGTGCTTCTTCCTCAGACCCTTCCATATTTTATTCTTATGAGAGTTTAAAAAATCTAAATATTATATTTCCAAACATATTCTAAGTGTTCATTAGGTGACCTCTAAGAAAATACTTACACCCTGCGCCACTCCCCAGTTTGAATTTCTAATTCAATTTTCAAGTTACTTCAATTAAAAACTTTCAGAACAAGGTTTTTACACCAGAGATGCAAACACCATGGAATAAGTGGAATTCATAACAAAAGCACAATTGATCACTCTTGGATGGTTCTGTAAAAAATTCAAAGTGGAGACATAAGTAACAGATGAACTGATTGGCTAAGCCCACTGAATATCATTGAGAAATGACCATTAGAAGGCAAGTCAGTCAATCCACCTATTCTCAAAGAGTATAGTGCAATGTTATTGTCCTGCCCACCTGCATTTCCTCCAAAGGGCTATTGCAGATTAGGGTAGGTTTTCCCCCCAACCTCCATACCTGAGCCCCCATAACTGAATAAAGTCAAGTTGATTAAATGGATTTTTTGCTCCAGGCAGAGAAATAAATTATAAGTGCTATTATGGCCAAGACACCATCAACAATACTGTATAGGGGAAAAAAAAGATAATTAGAGTTAATACCCAGTTGAACAGTTCATTTTCCTTGTAAATCATGTAGAAGCATTAAAAGCCTTTTCATATAGGATGACCATACCATTTATTGTCTCAATTGGAATAATTTTGAAAGTGAGATGAGAGTCTAATCATTATTAAGCTGAAGCAAGTGACATTAACTCCCTCCATGTGGGCTAACCAGTACTTATGCCATCAATGCAAAGGTGTGTCTTACCTCAGTTCTTTATCCCAGCTCTCATCCTGGGGAAGACCTACATAAGGAAATAAGAAGACATTGAAAATGTGACTTAGAATTTGTCAGATTTTGCTGAATTTTTTGAGACTATTATTCTGGTACCAATTTATCTCAAATATAGATTTGTTTTTTGAAAGTTATATTTTTGTATAGTCCAAATGGACACATTCACAAATTATTTTTACATTTGACAAGAAATATACCCAAGGGTCAAATAATGTTAGAAATGTGAGCCGTTTAAAATTTCTTTTTCTGTCTGTCTTTTAATTTATCTACTGAAACAAAGTATTAATGATAAGGGATAAAATCTTGTATTTAAACTACTTTATCCCATTCTATTTTATCTGCAGATTTTTTTCATAATTCAAGTAGCTTGGAATTAGCATAATATGTTTTCTAAAGAAAATATCTAGTGGAAACATACCCAGGATACCTACATTCTTATAATGTCTTCAAGATGATGAGGCTTTGGTTAATCTCTGATAGGACTCTTTCCTCTCAGGGTGTTAAAACTGTGAATTATGAATTTCTCTCTTTTACAAAAACCCTGGTTCAGAACCATATAACCTTTTAAAGCCAGATGATTACATTTTTTGCAAATATACTTATTCATTTGAGATCTATGCAGGTACTCATTTCCTCTAGGATAAATACTAATAGCAATACATTGCATTTTCCCTTAAAGTTCAGTAATTAAATGCCCTCTGTTCATCTTCCCCGAATGCTACATGGTGGGATGGTGAGAAGTCTCAGGATAGTTTTCTGAGCAGTCCTTAAAGAATTGAATACAAACTCTCTAAGAACCTTCCTATAGACAGAGGCTTTTAAAAGCCCTTGTGGCCTGGTATAAAGTGAGAGGCTGACATGGCAATAAGCTGTGAGATAAGATGGAACATTCTGAAACCTAAAGAAAGATATTCTATCTAACCTTGAAATTGATGCTTTCATTGGAATGATTGGAAAATACCACTTTCCCTTGAGCAAAAGCTAAAATGGTACAATGGATGATGTGGTTTTCCTGTGTGTATTTTTAAAGTGCGCATCTGGAGAGATGCACCATTATAACCACCTCCTTGACATGCTGCACTGGCAAAGGGGAATAGCGGAAGGCACAGGCTGCTGACCTTCTGTTCCCCAGGCTTAAGGAAAGCTCCTCAAGGTAAGTGTACTGTGTTTCCTTCTCCAGAATGGCTGAAGTAGATCATATGGAGGTCCTAGAATGTCTGCACACTCTCTCCAAAGATTAAATCATCTAAAACACAACACAAAAAACAAAACAAAATAAAAACCATAACAACAAAAACAGAAGTTACAAAGCTGTGTAAAGCAGTCTTTGTCAGGTTAAAATAACCTGGAGTGATAAATACCTATCAGAGTGTAAGATGCTGAATGTCTCAAATTAGGTTTTCTCTGAATATCCTTCCAAACCTATTTGCTTGTGCTACCCCTATTTTAATAGGGCCTACTCTTGGTTTCTGAAAGATTAAAACTGCTGCCACAGAATTGGCTCAAAAATCTCAAAGTTATAATACTAAAATCTCTTTTCACCATATGATCAAATGTAAGCACAACAGCTAAATCACAGAGAAAACAGAAAAGCACTTGGAGAAAGGTATTTTGATAAAATGATATGGGAAGAAAGAGGCCAAGAGCCGGAAGCACGATGATGTCTTTCTAGGCAAGAATTTCCTTTCCAAATTCCGAGTTCCCCTGAGAGGAATATGGATGCAAATAGTGAAACAGTTGGGGCAGAAACCCCAAATCCATTTTGCTCTCTCTTTACAAGCTTTACAATGGGAATAACTATGGCTTTAACAGGTCAAAACCAAAAATTAAACCTGCAACAAAAGAAAAATTTCTGTCTATTTGATTTGTAAAGTCATGGCGGGGTGTTCTATGTTCTCCTCTTGATTTTCAGAGGATAAAGAAGCACATTAACCCCTGTTGTCGGAGGCTAGGACAGAGGAGGACAAGACGAGAGCCCACTGCCTCTTGCCTCTATCTCAAGATTCCGTTACTTTCAGGCCATATCACAACTAAAGCACCATTGATAGATGACCCTAACGCCCCCAGTGACAGCAGGCACATCACAATTGTCAGCACTCCATCTGGGGCTGTTGAACCCTGTAATGTTCCCTTTGGTACAGAAAAGAGTTGGACATGTCAGAGGCCAGGAGCTTTGAGGAAGTGTGGTAGGTGGTCTGCCTGATGAACTAGAACAGATGCCTCTTTTATTTCCACCCTAATTGTATCAGGCCTTCCTGGTGGGAGATTTAACACTTAAAAACAATCTTTGGGGGGAAGAGTGTCACATTCCTTTTTTTTTTAAAAAAAAAAAAAAAAAAAAAAAAAACCTTAAATCCTAAGTGTCTAAGATTCAAAGTCTGGTTTACAAATGGAAAATTCCTGATGTGTGCCTCTCCTCCTCCCTTTAGAGTCCAGAGTTCAACACATTCTTAGCTTTTGCACCAGCATTTGTTCTTTATCTATTGTCCTCCCAGGATAAGACAAGCGGGGAAAGTCAGTTTGGTCATTTGCATCTCTCCATTGCAAGATGAAGCTTTGCAAAAAGGCCCCAAAAAATGAGAGAAGGAGAGTGAATAGAACAATAATGTTATCTTCTGGTCAGGTCAGTGAGTTAAAAAGAACTAAAATGCTTTCACTTTTTCTATCAAGTCATGGTTTATGAAAGATAGCTCACTTTCTAACATTGGCAGGGCCCCCAGATTGCACATACTTTGGCTGAGTTGAGCCCTGATCAGATTTGTATTATATTAACGGGATGTGGGGTCATTAAAATAATAAAATAATTTTTATTAAATCATTGATTTCTATAGCAACTTTAGCATTTACCTTAATAATTTCAAAATGCTTAAAAAAACAGCAAACACACAAACAAGGCATATTTTTAAAATTTCAATCTGACTTTTTCAGATTTTTTTTTGAAATCCTTTTCCTCTTTCATTCCCCTCAAAGGTTCTGCCCTAAATCATCACTTACTCTCATATACAGACATTTTCTTATGTCATCTGGATAAATGCATACTCACCCCCAAATTTAAGTTTGCTTCTACCTTTATCAGGACTGCTTTCTTTGCTGGTTTCTCCTTCCCTTGCAGACCATGTCCTGCTTCCCTCTGGCATACATCCTCCCCTATTATCAATTTCAGTCCAACACCCCATCCCCCAACTGGGTTTGAATATGTTGTCCTTATCATGTGTGCACTTGCTCTAGTTCTATCTGGTTGACCATCCTTCAGAAGTTGCTTTATCACATCTCCTACGTGTCTCATGATTGCACATTCTGCTTCCCTGAGTAGAATAGATCATTTTCAAGGGCAGGTAGATTGTTTCTTTTTCAAGGGTAGGGATTATCTTATCTCTTTTACTTACTAAGCTATAATACACTGGACCCTAACTATAGTATATTTCTGATTGTTATAGAATATTTGAAAGAATTTGGAAAAAATAAAGCACAAAACATCACTCATACACTATAATGTGTATATATTTTGTGTTATATACCTCTGGTCCTTATGTAACTTCACACATATACTTACACACACACTATTGTCTATATGTCGTCTTAAACTAAAATCTTTAATTTGTATTTTTCCCCTAAAACTGCAAGTTTATATTGTATCTAACATTCTAGAACCCAGGGCCTTGTTGTGCATGCTAAGCATGTGCTCTACTTCTAAACTAAATTATGAGCGAAGCTATTTTCATTCAGCCCTAGCCAACCTGTCAGATGATTATAGTTGCAAAACTAACCTCAGGAGAGACCAGAAGAACTGCCCAGCCCAACTAAGTCTGATTCAATTTGAAGCTTCATAAACAAATAAATCATTTATAGTTTTAAGACACTGTGGAGATATTGGAGTTCTTTGTTAAGCAACAACATATAACTTTCTATTTAGACAAAATTGTGATGAACAATCCATGTACATTTGAAGGGAACATATGAATTAGAGGAAAGCACTCAAAGGTTGGAGAGACCCAAAAGGAGAAGTCTCCAGTGACATCATTTCAAGAAGCTCTGCAGGCAGAAACTTTTTTTGTTGTTATTATTTGTTTTTCATTTTTCCCTGTTGAGAAGACCCTTGAGTAATTATCAATGTCAGCCAGATTGCATTGAAGTACAAAAAACATTGACCTTGGCATTAGCTGACTAACATTTGAGTCATTGTCCCTTTCTAAGTAATTCACAGCTAAGCAAGTTGCTTAACACTCATTCATTTTCTTATCAGTAAAATGAGAATAAAAGTTAAAAGAGAGAGTTCATTATTCTTCTCATTGGAGATTGTTATAAATCAGTAAAACAAATCCATTCAATGTGTAATACACACTGTGGAGTGCTGAATCATGACAGCCTTCCCTCAAGTTGTTAGTAGGCCAATGAACCAGGAAGAGGATGAATATTTTTATTTGTTTTTTTATGTTGAGCTTTTTGAGTTCTTTATATATTCTGGATATTTAATCCTCTGTCAGAAGAGTAGCTGGCAAAGGTTTTCCCCCATTCTGTGGATTATCTCTTCACTCTTTTATTTCCTGTGTTGTGCAGAAGCTTTTTAATTCGATACAATCCCCTTTACTGATTCTTTCTCTTCTTTCCTGAGCCGTAATGGTCTCTTTCAGGAAGTCTTTGCTCCTATGTGTTGAAGTGTTTCACCTATTTTTTTCTATAGTTGAAAACATTTTGGTCTTATAGTTAGGTCTCTCATCCATTTGTAGTTTAGTTTTGTGTGGTGTGAGAGGTAGGGATCTAGTTTCATTCTTTTACATATGGATATCCACTTTCCCTGCACCACTCATGAAAGAGGCTGTCTTTTCTCCAATGTAGATTCCTCACACCTTTGTCAAGCATTGGATGACTGTAAGACAAACCATAGGTTTGTCTCTGACTTGTTTATATTGCACTAGAATATAAAGAACCTAAATAAATAAATAATGAATAGTACATTCAATAAATTAGTAAATTAACTACATGGACACTTCTCCAAAAGTTCAAATTACCAAGATATATATGAAAAATATATGCAACATTTTCAGTCATCAGGAAAATGCAAATCAATACTAACTGTTATTTCATCTCACTCTAGTTAAAATGGCAAGCATCAAGAACACAAACTGCTTTACAAACTCAAGAGTTTAAGTCACTACTAGGCCAAGGCACCAGGAAGAGGATACATTTTTTTCTTTTTTTTATGTTGAGCTTTTTGAAGATGTGAGGATGTGGAGAAAAAGGAACCATATTATACACTGTTTATGGCAATGAAACATAGTATAGGCATTATGGAAATCGGTGTGGAGGTCCTCCCAAAAGCTGAAACTATATCTACCATGGGATTCAGCTATAGCCCTCCTTGGAATTTAGCCACAAGAATTAAAGTCAGCATATTTTAGAGATGCAGCACAATTTTCAACAACCAAGTTATGGAATCAGCTCAGGAGTGCATCAACAGATGAATGAATAAAGGAAAGATGGAATATATCCTCAATGGAGTTTTATTCAGCCATAAGAACAAAATTATGTCATTTACAGAAAAATGGATGGATGTGAAGACCACAATTTTGAGTGAAATAAGTCAGAATCAGAGAAAAAATGGATCTTTTCTCTCATATATGGAAACTAAAGGAAGAAAATGAAAAACAGAAAGAGGGATGCCCTGAAATAAGAGGGGAGCATATCAGGGGAGAGGGAAGAGATCACAGGGAGAGGGGACAGAATGGTGGACGAGGTGTTGAGAGTGCAATTAATCAAATTATATTTTATATTCTCATGTATACACAAGTATGCCACAGTGAGACCCACTGTTCTGCATAATGTATACCAATTTATAAAAGAGGGTAGATTTTTGTTAGGAAATTACTAATCAACAACACCAGCATGACCTTCATCAGTTGCTCCGATTCTCTGAACTTTGGTTTTCTCTTTTGTAAAACAGGTATTTTCCACTTCGGACAGTTGTTTTTATCATTGGATGAGATGCATGTGTCAAAACCAAAAGACTGGCATTTGATTTTTTTCTTCTCTCCTATTGTTCACAGGGCTGCCATTGCCCAGCTACACTGGCATCTACATCAACTATGTTTAAGGCATGTATTTGGGGGGAGGTCACATATCTTAGGAAATTATACAAAGCAGATGTATTACCTAATATTTTCCAGGACAGAGACTAAATAGTTTGTTTGCTTTATTATTCAACCCCAAAACAAGGCAAGGTTTTAAGGGCCACATGATTTAAGAGACAAGGAACAGGCAGCAAAGTATCTAGAGA
This sequence comes from Callospermophilus lateralis, assembly GCF_048772815.1. Classification (NCBI taxonomy): domain Eukaryota; kingdom Metazoa; phylum Chordata; class Mammalia; order Rodentia; family Sciuridae; genus Callospermophilus; species Callospermophilus lateralis. The sequence goes on along the minus strand of NC_135316.1, from coordinate 28,348,260 downwards.
TGGGACATGAGCCCAAAGATGATGAGAAAGAATGCAGGAGTTAGCCAGCTAGGAATTTCTGGTCATCAGTAAAAAGTAAGTAACTCCATATTTCAAACATTGACAAGATGAAAAAAAATACCTATGATGGTACATGAGGTAAACAACATAAGCAAAATTCTTATTGCCCAAGAAGATGATGGTTAGAAAATCATTTAGACTTTTGAATATTTTGATATTTAAATGTATGCGCAGCAAGTGCATTCAGTAAACAGTTGAAATGAAACAGATGGTATCTCCCATCCCACTTCTTACAGGACATTTTAGTTATCTTTCTTATGCAGTGAACTCCGTGTAGGGTATGGCCTCTGGTCCAAGAGATGTGTTAGTAACTTAATTATATTTACTATTGTAAATTATTCATTTTTGTTTCACATGTGTGACTCTTATCTACCATTTAGATTATAAAATCCTTGAGAAAGGAATCCAGGCCTTATTTTTTTTCTAATTTTTTTTAATTAGACACTGCAAACCTTCATATATTTATTAAACCTATATATATATATATATATATATATATATATATATATATATATATATATATTATATATTCCAGAAGTTACTCAATGCTATCACACTAAGGCATGGCTTGCTTTGTGAGGTCCCTGTGGTAAGACCATTTTGTGACTAACCTTTAACCCTACCCATAAGTTTACTATAAAACAAAGTTGAAGAACTAATAATTACCATTTTAATATACATAACATACTCTTGATGTTCTCTCTTCTCAATGAATTTCCATTTTGAAGTTCTTACCTCACCAAAATGAATTAATCCATGGGAATCTATTTTAAAAATTTATAAGAGAACCAGAATATGAACATAAAATCCAATATCTGACTATGTTTTTGGTCCATGTTATAATAACACTGTGTGAACAATATTTTGGAGTATTGCAAGACATTCCAGTTTTATTGCTTAGTTTTTTATTTTAACATTTCATTGGTGCAAAATAGTTATACAGAATAATGTGCTTCCTTGTACCTGCACAAAACATAGTCTGATCTGCTTTATTCCCCATTACTGCCCCATGTCCTGTCCTTCTCCCTCTCTTATATCCCCTTTGTCTAATTTAATAGACTCCTTTCTATTTTTCACAGATCCTTTTCCCCATCTTTTTTTCTTTAGTTTTCACCTATGAGAGAAAATGCGATCCTTAAATTTCTGCATCTGGTTTATTTCTCTTCACATATTCTTGCAAATGACAAAATTTCACTTTTCTTTATGGCTGAATTGTGTATATATACCACCTTTCTTTATTTATTCACCTGTTGATGACAACATAAGCTGGTTCTATAACTTGCCTATTGTGAATTGTGCTGCAATAAGCATCTCTAAAATATGATGACTTAATTCTTTTAACTAAATGTCAAGGAGTGGTATAGCTGGCTCACATGGTAGATCAATTTTTCACTTTTGGAAGGACCTCTGAATTTATTCCCATAGTGGCTGTACTAGTTTAACCTTCCCACCAACATCCTCACCAGCATTTATTGTTATTTGTATTCTTTTTTTTAATAAGTATTTTTTTTAGTTGTAGTTGACACAAAACCTTTATTTTATTTATTTATTTTTAATGTGGTGCTGAGGATCTAACCCAGGGCCTTGCATGTGCTAGATGAGCACTCCACCAGTGAGCCACAACTCCAGCCCCTGTTATTTGTATTCTTGAAGCCTGGCATTCTACCTGAAATGAGATGGAGTGTCAATGTAGTTTTGATTTTTATTTTCCTGATGGCTGAAGATGTTGCCATTTTTTTCCATATACTTTTTGATTTTTGTTTGTACTTCTTTTCAGAAGTGTATATATAATCCATTATTCCATTTATTGTTGTTTTGGGGGGTGTTAAATATTAATTTTAGTTCTTTACATATTCTGTACACTAATTCTCCAGAAGAATATCTAACAAACATTTTCTCCCATTCTTTACTTTCTACTGTTAATCGATTCCTTTGTTGTACAGAATACTTTTATTTAATTCATCCAATTTACTGGTTCTTGGGATTACTTCCCATGCTATAGGGACCCTATTGAGGAAGATGTTGTTAATTTGTGTGGGAGAGTTTCCTTTATGTTTTGTTGTAACAATGGCAAAGTTTCTGTCTTATTGCTAGGTCTTTGATCCATTCTAAGTCAACTTTTGTGCAGAGTGAGTTAGAGGGATCTAGTTTCACTATTCTACATATGGATAATCAGTTTTCTTATGACCATTTGTTTGCAAGACTGCCTTTTCTCCAATGTATGTTTTTTGGCATCTCCATCAAAGATCAGATGACTGTAGCTATGTGGGTTTGTCTCTGTGTCCTCTATTCTATTCCATTGGTCTATGTGTCTGTTTTTAGCAAGGCATTCCTTGAACACAGTATAGAATTAACCTAAATGAGTAAGAAATATTTCTTGTAGAATTATGTTCTATATATGGACATTTTTCTTTCCTGACTATAAAAAAAATAACCAGGAAAGCACTTAGATCAGGGTTTCCCTTGATTAAATTTGTTTGTTTGTTTTAATAGAGTGTTAACATTGTGCTATTTGCATCAGATTTAATGGGGACACTAATTTTAAAAACTGGATTCCTGACTCCAGACTGCATCAACAGATTCCGAAACTGGAATTGTGACAGTAGTCTAGAGAAGATTCCGAGGAACTTTGTAGATCATAATATTTGAAAATGATTCTTTAAATTTAAGGATGTCTTGATTTCCTAAGAACTGATATGCATTTCATCTTACCTCCTTTCTCTGTTTGGAACTTCATCATCTTCAGCCCCCGCACTGAAGCTTGGGTTTTGTTTCTTTGCTGGTTCAGTAATGTTGAGGTGACTCTTTTCCTCTGAGTTGTAGTTCTCAAATGGGGCTTGTATCAGAATCATCACTGAAACTTACTATATAATTCTAGGCTGTATGGCAGACCACTGAGTCATGAGCATGAGGATTGAGATTAGGGTATGTGTTTGCTTCAAAAGCTTAGCAGATGACTCAGGAGCTACAGGAGAGAAACATTACTTCAAGGAGGAGCCACCACCATCACTGTCTTCTGGTTGTGTGGTGCCCCTCATAGTCACCTGTATGGTGGCAGTGACTTTCTGGCCCTTTTATTTGACCAACCCACCTGGTCTTTGATATCCAGGTATGCCATAAAACATGCATTTGGTATGTGAGAGTCTAGTGTCCCTATACCTCTCCCAACACGTGCCCATGTTGCAAGTCAGTGGCAAGTCATGTCTCTTCAGTCTCTTTCCTGGGTGCCTAATTTGAAGATTTGTCCAGGAGTAGCACTTCTGCTAAAATTTCTAGAGGCAATTACATTCATCACTCAAGGTGATTGGTTCTAGGATTCATTCCCCTATACCAAAATCTAAGAATGTGTAAGTCCTTTATGTAAAATGGTATTGTGAAATAGCCACAGAATTTACACATATTATCCTGTGTACTCTAAATCATCTATAGCTGACTTAGAACACTTAATGCATTGTAAATTCCATGTAAATTGTTGCTGTACTACATCTTTTAGGGGATAATGGAAGAAAGAAAAGTCCATATGTGTTCAGTACACTTTTTTTGTTTTTTTGAGCATTTTGACCTGCAGTTGGTTGTATCTAAGAATGTGAAGCTAGCATATTTATAGGGCCAATTGTATAAGATTTTCCAACTTTTTTTAGGAGACAATTATTTCTGGAATTTTCACCAGTGTAGAATATTTAGCAGAAAGCATTCCGTTCCCAGGTCCTTGTCTTTACTGAGTAGGAAGGCAACGCTCCATAAAGTTGCCTTTAGCCTAGAGCAATCTTTTCTAATCCACCTTGACCTTCCTGGAGGAACAGGACAAACCCTACCCCTCCTTCTTGACATTGTCCAACGGCATATATAAAAGGCATTTGGCATATTTCCTAAATCTCTAGCAGATGACCTCTTTAATAAGCCAAGAGACATCTGTAAATCCAGCTACAGTAACAGACATGCAAACATGACAGCATTCCTTGGTAAATACACAAATTAAATGATCTCAATGAACCAGGTTTCAATGGTGAGTTTCCATTAAAAACATTTCCTATTCCAGACAAACCAAGGGTAAGGGCAGGTGGTCAGGGTGTGCATGTGCGTCACCACCACTTTGGTAAGTTTAATACCACTGCTCTATGTTTTTAATTTTGGGGCTGGTGAATAATATAGCTAAAGATTTTAGAGAGAACAAAAGTCATGGCTCCTATTCAAGACCTCCTGTATTTTGAATTTTTGCTGGCTTAGGTCAGTCCATGAACTACACTGCCATTTTAAAATGTAATCATAACTACAAAGGTACACACTGGAATTCTTGCATTGTTTGGCATTTAGTGATTAAAGCTGACATGCATTGGGCTGAGCTAGAGTTTAGAATTGATAGACCTTGACTAATCCCAGCAATAAAAATGGTCACAAATGAATGCTGTGACAGGTTTTGAAACAAGAAAAATCATCACTGAGCTCACTAGAAAAGATTAAGAGACTGTCAAGTTAAAAAATTATTGGCCCCATTTACACTCGCTTTGGGTAGTGAATGCTGTTTTATCCATTTGTACTTGCTCAGTCTCCTCTTTCATGTGTCTTGTTATAATAATTTCCAAAGTCATAAACAAAGAAAATAAGACATCATCTCAGATAAAATGGCACAAGATTTAATACAAGGGAAAACATTAGCTATGGAACAACCTGGCCTCAGAGAACAAAGGGGTTTGAAATTCATCTTACTTTACAGTGTTAGAATGCTTTACATTAAATATAGATTTTTCCCCTGATTATATTGTTACACATTCCACTGTTCCCATGCCATCAGCCTTGAGGACTTTATTATTTATGTAATTCCAAGATCTGATGCAGAGTGAATGCATCTGATCTCAATGAATGGCATAGGATTAAAAAAAATTATCAGTAGACTTAGGGGAGAGAAAAAGACCATTTTAATTCTCTTGCAAGACTATTGATTAGTAACAGATGTTGCTTTTCTGATTGAATTATTTTTGATTCATTTTTCAAATAGAAATATAGATATGTCAAAGTATTTTAAATCATCTAGAGATAGAGGTTATTTAAACAAGATTCTTTTATTTCTCTTTCTAGGGAGAGCTTCTACCTTCCAGTTCCCCAGGTTATAAGGGGGCATAACTCAGAGTGACGTGCCTGAGTGCATAGTAGTGCCGCCTAAATTTGAGGGACTCTAGTCTAAGGAGGAAACTATTGGGTCCATTCTGATGTTATGAGTTTTTGAACAGCAGAATGAGTTTTGGGTACAAAGTAGTGTAAAGGTGTCTTAAACAAGAAAAAAAAAATATCTTTCTCGGCTTAACCCAGAACTGAATAATTGAACAATGAGGCTTTCAGACAGTATATGTTCCTCTCATGGCAAAAAGAAATTCTGAAAATAAATGTCTCCTTAAAATTCATTTATTCCTACCTGACTTAGGGCTTGCTCTGTTTAAATAGGAGACTAAACTTCAAAAGAAAGATGTGATGTCCAATTTTTAAATAAGCAGCAAGATTCCCAGTACACTGGACCATGAATTTCCCAGTGGATTTGGAGCCTATGTCCAAAGGAATTAATAGTCTTCAGACTGTTCTTCAGTTTTCAGAGTTGAGGTCATCCTTTCATTATGTACTTGAAAACTTTGGCACAGAGAGGAGGTGTACACAAAGAACACCTAGAAATTTAAAAATCATAAAATAAGAAAAAATAAAATGTCTTTTATGTATCTCTAAGATATAGATTGGAAAGTGGAAACTCATGGAACATGGGTATCTCACAGAATTTCAAAAAGTAGTAAGTAGTACAAATATAAAAATAATAACATTTTAGATAAAACCTGGATACCTATCTTCTCTCAAGAGAAAAAATAGGGCATCTTGACTCTGGGCCAATATGTCTATGGACACAATTTGGGAGAACCCAAGAGATAATCAACAACAGATAAAGACTCCCCATTTTGAGTCCCTGTTTATCAAGTCAGGTCTCCTGACTTCTACCACACGAAATTCAGCTTCCTTTCTCTAGTTATATCCCTAAACCTTCTACATTTAGGAGTTTGGGGATTACCACTCTCTGGTTCTTTAATAACAAATTAAATCCACCCAATTGAAGACACAGTTCTCTTCTTTGAGGTGAAATTCCCATTACATATATTCAAAACTAAGCTACTTGAGCTTCACAATTTGAATTTATGATTCATAACCCAAATACACTATTTTTTTCTAAAATCTGAATTTTCCTAATAGCAGTTCTGGTGGCCCAGAGTTGAGAGTTTAGTGTGTATGTCCCAGCAGGGAGAAGGATCTCTTGACAATGTAATAGGGTCTTTTGCAACTCTTGCATTCAATATGATAGCTACTCCATTTAGAAAACAAGTGATATAATGTATTACTTGAAAATATAACATTTAAGAAAAAAAGTTGACTTTTACTATAATTTGTTTCTGTATGAATTTCTATTATGAATTAGCATGGGCAATAATAGAAACATTGATCTCAGGGAAAGAAAATGAATGGATAAACAGGTGGAGGTCTCCTGACTTCTAGTCTGAATTTTCCATTAAAAAGAAGAAAAGTTAGCAGTAAAGTAGTACACACACTTTTAAAGTGAAATTCCGAAAATACACCAAGTGAAAATGCATCATTGTAATTGAAAAAGGGAGGGAACTAAACTCTTGTATTCAGAAATGCCCTTGAAGGGTCACATCTCTTGAGTTCCTATGACTATTTCTGAGGCCAACTCATAACCTTTTCTTGAGACATGTCCAATAGTTCTCTCTCAGATGACAGGTCAAGAGTTTTTCTGTTTAAAAGTAATAATTTAGTCAAGACAAGATATTGACTCATTTCTTAAAGGTCTCATTAGTTGGGAAAACAGAAAATAAAATACTATAAATAACAAATGTTATATATATATATATATATATATATATATATTATGTTATATATATGTGTGTGCATATATACATATATGTGTGTATGTATAGATAGATAGATAGATAGATAGATAGATAGATAGATAAATAGATATCTTGGGATGATGCATGAGCTTGGTAAGCAAATAGAAATTTTCGAGTTGACTAATGCAAGCTCAAAGCTGTCACTGTAACTGGGACATGCTATGGAAGGCAATTGTTTCTGGCATCCTGCAGAAACAGTGGTATAGATGGTACACAAAATCTGACATAGATAAAAGAGTGCCTGATTGCATTTCTCATCTACAGGTCAGATCCAACACTCCAGAGAGCCAAAGATTTATCCTGTGCAGAAAAATGTAAGGTGGATTGCCAACTTGGACAGGTTTTTGTGGATCCATGGAGGCTTGGCATTGATTCTTTGTTGACTATAATCAGACTCCTGGTGCATTTCAGGCATTTGTGGTTCTCCCCAGTCATACTGATCCAAGTCTGGCTGAAGATAATTGGACACTAGCCTTCAATACAGTGCACATAGTGCAGACTGACAGGCTGGAAATGGTCCTTATGGCCACCCTTTTGTAGTTAATAGTGCTGACAAATGTAACAGTTCTCTTCTTCTCAAACACATCTATATGATATAAATTCAAGGTATTCCTTTCTTTCCTTGGATTCTGGCCTAAAGCAAGATTAGTGTTGTTTTTAATATCTGGGATTTTACAAACTTGAAAATGGCCACCACTATAGGTCGAACAGCACCATCCAGGGAATACTTCCAAGCAGAGGTGAGACAAAGCGAGTTTTCAGCAGCCTTCAATTTAGGCAAGGAAGGAAAATTCTTCCCAAGTGTGAGACACAACTGAAATATAGGAATAATATCAGAACAGAAGGCAATTACCTTTAAAAATTGAGATTTTTTTTTACAGGAAAAAGGATAGTAAGCAGAGATAGGAGAAGTACATGGATATTTTAAGCACAAAAGGACATAAAATCAGAGCCTCAGTCAACTCAACTTCAACTTCACAGAAACCAGTCCAGGAAGAAAGCTCTAGGGCTGTGGACACATCTGAAATGACAGGGAAATTTTGAAACACATTTGCCTCAAAAACAGACTTACTTAAAAATACTCTTTGAGTGGCATGATTCAGAGGTTTGACAGCTGGTTGTGGGATTAGAAGGGGGAGATGAGACATAGATTTTGGTTCCTGTGTTTTGGAAGAAAGAAACTGTAGGGAGAAAAAGAGTGGAGTGGTGGTATATTTAAACCAAACATTACAGTGTTTGTACTAAGAATTACTTAGGAAAGAATCTTCCATTCTCAAAGTGACAAACTCCGCAAAAGATTGGAGGTGAAAGAAAATCCGGTTATGGCTTATTTAAGGCCAACAATTAAAAAATAAAACTTCAAAATTTAAAGTAAGTTCAAACAAAACATGCTACAGTGGAAAGAGACCTCATTTGGGTCAGATGACTAGATCAGAGAGCAGGCCATGACTGTACTGTATGCATGCTACATTGCCCTCTGGGCTTGATATTCCTCTGAATGGAGCAGTTCTGTCTACCTGTGAGGTCACTGTGAGGCCTGAATGAAGGAACTGTGTATGAAAACAAATACCAAGTGCTAAGAAAATGAAAGTTGCTATTGTAAAAATACATCATAATTAAATCAAAATGCAGAAAAGAACTATTTTCTTTGATGTCACTTGTGCTCCAGTGAGAAGCCAGAAGATGGCATATTTCCATCTAAGCATAAAAAAAATGAATGAATGAGTGCCCAAGGACTTCTTGTCTCCTCATTAACTCAAATCCCCTCTTTCATTTGGTATCTAGTTACACAGTTGGTTACTCTTGGCAAGAGGGGATTGAAGACCACCAAAGGAAGCAGATGGAATGACCTGAACTAAATTAACACATCACATTTAGAGTAAAGCAAAAGAAAAACTTTCAGAATAAGTCATGAAGACCTCGTATGGAGAGACTGAAGTAAAATGAAGACTTCTTCGACAGGGCACGTATCTGATGTACTGACTACATTATCCACAATGCTCCAGAGGGGTCCTAGATTAAAACAAAGGCCCACTAATCCTTAACAGTATACATTATATTACCTCCATTTCTCTTAATCTAAACATTAAATGCCGACTTATTTTTCAAAGAAAGATTGTATATCTGTTATTTTGATTGTTTCACATAATTGTCAAATGGATTAACTCATGTTTTTAATTAAAGATCATGCATCTCCACTTAAGCATGCATTTTCACCAAATAAAAGCCTTATTCTGAAGACTTCACAAGTATTCACTAAATTCACAAGAATTCACTGAATTGTATTTCATAATGTGTTTCAGTTGATATTTTCATCTACTGCTGGTATTTCATCTTCCCCACTAATTTGGGAGCACTCTGAAGGAAATATAATAGCCTTTTCTTTATATTTCCAAAACCTAACGTGGGACATAGAATAATGTCATACCTAATGAATGTTTGATAAATCAATAAACTCACTAAACAAGTACTATCATCTATAATCAAACTTAACATTTCCTTATGTTGAGCTATCTAGAAGAAAATACTTTAATTCCCTAAATGTAAAAATTCTTACCATTTCATACCTTCAAAATTACTGTGTTTAAAGACAGTTTGGAATACTTTTACTAATCTTTAATTTGCAATTTATATTTCTCAACTGGAGAGTTGGGGTGTGTGTACGTGTGCAAGCATGTGTGTGTGTGTGTGTGTGTGTGTGTGTGTGTGTGTGTGGAATGGATAGAGATGATATACTTTTTCAAATTCATTTCCCAATTTTCAGAATTTCAATAAGAGCAAGCTATTTCCAGGGAAAGGCAGGGAGGAGGCAAGTTCCTGAACAGAAATTATTCTGGAAATGGTGCAGAAGGAGAGCTCTAATTGAGTGAAATGACTTTCTGCATAACTGCAAACAAATTTCTGTCAATATCTAATGGGTACATAGTGGTTCTTTTCAGAGGGGAGAGTGTAGGCATTATTTTCTGTTAATTTGATTTTTTTTTTTTGGCTTTATGTTCTGAAATAAATGTAGTTCATTAAAAAGTTGCCAAAAAAAAAAAAAAACAGGAAATCAATATTGGTACAACCCACAGGTCTTTTCAAACGTCATGGTTTACTCACATTCCTGTGTGTATATGTGTTTCTATGTAACTTTATCCCTGCATAGGGGCATGTTAACCTCACCCTGATGGAGGTAAAGAACTGCTCCATCAATGATAAGACCCCCAATGCAGCTCCTTTATTTCTACTTCCCCATTTCCACCTATCTCTAACCCCTGGAACTGCTAATCTGTTTCTACAGTTTTGTCATTTCAAGAACGTAATAAAAATGGGATAGTATGGTTTATAATGTTTTTAACTCAGCATTATCTCTTAAATTCACCCAAGCTGTGCATCAGTAGTTCATTCATTTTTGCTGAGTAGTATTCCATGGGATGTACTGTAGTTGCTTAAATAGTCATCTGATTAAAAATATTTTTCCCATAGGTTTTGACTATTAGGAATATATCTATAAATAAAAATACACTGGGTTTATTTTTTACAATTTTTTGAGATTAAGGCTACAATTCCTATATGTTATTGTAGAGAATCCTACTTTCCTACTAGCAATGTACAGAGATCAACTTTATGTGAAACTCTCTAAGTGTTTGATGCTCCAATTTTTTTTTTTTAGCCATTGCATAGGTAACTGAGAAACATAATGGTATCTCATAGAGGCTTTGATTTTCAGCCCCCAGTGGGCAATAATGTTGAACATCTTTTCATGCAGTTATTTGTCATCCATATATTGTTTTTGATAAACTGTCTCCTCTCCTCTTTTGCCCATTTTCTGCTTGGATTTTTTTATGTAATGTTGAGTTTTGTGAGAACTTTATATATTCTAGAGACAAGTCCTTCATCAGTTGCTATTTACAAAATTTTCTCTTATAGTTGAACTTTTATCCTCTGAACAAGATCTTTTACGTAAAAAAAAAAAGTTTAATTTTATTGAAGCTCAATTTATCTTGTTTTTGTTTTTGTTTTTTACATATGCTTTGATGTCATTCAGTATTCTCCCCATTCCCCCACTGAAAACAGAATTTTCACACAGGCAAAAAACAAGATATTACAGATGTTAATTTTCATTTTTCCCTGCTTCCATGGAAAAAGAAACAAGCAGGAATTCTGATCAGGTGCAGCTGTATGACTTGATCCTTGGCTAAATGAAAGTGGTCTAGATTCTGGTTCAGAGAGGACATCAATGCTAAAGAATGTCACCTGCAGCAACTCTATAGGACCTGTAGAGGGAAATCTTCACTCTAGAAATATGTTTATTATACACGGTAAAAGGTTCACAGTGCATTAACCTCATTTAAATTAAAAAAAATGCAACAGCTAGAATTAAACTAAGTAGTAGTTAATGATTCTTAAGAAGTCTAAATCTCGGGCACCACTGAGAAGCGACCAACAAGCAGGGAGAAATGGGGCTGCGATTCTGTGGAATCCTGCCGGCTGAGTCCCCACTGAGCCCCGGGCTGAGTTCGGGATTTCAGACGGGGAAGGAAGCGGTACAGTTCTATCCCCCACAACGGAAACTCCACCAAGGAAACCAGCGGCCACCATCTTGGAGAGCTGAAGTAACCACCGCCACTCTCCGACAGATTGCAACAATAAAACAGGTGTGTGTTACTCAGCTCACCTCCCATACAGCGGGGAATTCGCATAAGATCTTTCTTAGGCTTGTGGGGGGAGGGATTATCAGAACAAGTCTGCATAAAGACGCGGGGAAAACTAGAGACACCTGACCTTCAACTCCCCCTCCCATCAGCGGCGAAAACGAAACCTGTCTAGCCAGCGCTGGGGGAGGGGCAAGCGGAAAAAAATCAAAACAAGAGAGTGCCGGGGTTCCCAAAAGACACCCTCCACACCCAAAAAACGGCAGGCCCAGAGTACAGTTTGAACTGCCGAGAGGCATCACTCAGGGGAAATCTGGTCTAGCAGGAGAAACCAGGGGACTAGAGGCCAGGCCCTCGCGACTGGGCGGCTGGAGACCACACACCCGCCGGCGACAGTCCACCCACTGCCCGTGTTGACTGGGCGGCTGGAGTCCGCGCCCCCACTGGCGACCGATCGCCCGCCAGCTGCCTGTGCAACTGGGCAGCTAGAGATTGCCCGCCTGCTGGCGACAGCCCACCTGCTGCCCACGCGACTGGGCAGCTGGAGACTGCCCGCCCACCAGCGACTGGGAGCTGAAACCAACCAGAGACAGTCCAGTCCCACCCCCCCATTCAGACACCCCAGCAAGGAGCCTGGGGCCCGCCATAGCAGAGAAGTGAGGTCACTGGAGCTCAACCATCGGAATTCCTTCCCAGCAGAATCCACTTTAGCAGGCATAGTCTACAAACACAAAGAAGAGACAACAGAGATATACAAAACCAAAATGAATCTATAGAAGAGAGCAGAAACACAGCAATCACATAGAGCTGGAAAGTAACGTGAACATCATGAAAAAACAAGGGAAAAAAGGAGTACAAACAATGCAGGACAACTTAATTCTACAGGAAGACCAAGAAGCATCAGAAACAGGGATAGGGAAAGAACTCAAGGCATACCTAACTCAGATGGAAAGGAATATTAGAGAAGACATGAGGCAGCAAGTCCAAGCAATAAAAGTATATTTTGAAAATGAATTAAACAAACAAATTCAAATGGCAAAGAATGAGCTTTACCAGGAGATAGAGATCTTAAAAAAAAATCAAACAGTAATCCTAGAAATGCAGAAAAGTATAAACCAAATTAAAAACTCAAACAAGAATATTACAAATAGACTAGATCAAGTAGAAGTCAGAACATCAGATAATGAAGACAAAGTTTATCAACTTGAAAAGAATATAGTCAACACAGAAAAGATGCTTAAATCCCACGAGCAATCTATTCAAGAGATATGGGATGTCATAAAAAAACCAAATTTGAGAGTCATCGGGATAGAAGAAGGCATAGAGATTCAAACCAAAGGAATGGACAACATATTAAATGAAATAATTCTAGAAAACTTCCCAGAGATGAAAGATGGAATGGATTGCCAAATCCTGGAAGCCTACAGGACCCCAAATATTCAAAACCGTAATAGACCAACTCCAAGACATATAATTATGAAGATATCCAACATACAGAACAAGGAGAGAATATTAAAAGCTACGAGATAAAGGAGGCAGATTACATTCAGGGGTAAACCAATTAGGTCAACGACTGATTTTTCATCACAGACTTTGAAAGCGAGAAGATCTTGGAACAATGTATTTCAAATGCTGAAAAATAATGGATTCCAACCAAGAATACTGTATCCAGCAAAATTAAGCTTCAGTTTTGACAATGAAATTAAAATCTTTCACGATAAACAAAAGCTAAAAGAATTCACAGCCAGAAAACCAGCACTGCAAAGCATTTTCAGCAAAATACTACAAGAAGAGGAATTGAAAAATAGTGCCCAAAACTAACAGTGGGAGGTATCTCAGTAAAGGGGGAGGAAAATAACCAAAAAGTAAAACCTAGCCAAACTAAAATAAATAAATAAATAAACTTGACTGGAAGTACAAATCATATTTCAATTGTAACCTTAAATGTTAATGGCCTAAACTCACCAATCAAGAGACATAGGCTAGTAACCTGGATTAAAAAAAAAATCCAACAATATGCTGCCTTCAGGAGACTCATATGATAGGAAAAGACATACACAGGCTGAAGGTAAAAGGTTGGGAAAAATCATACCACTCACATGGCCCTCGGAAGCAAGCAGGAGTAGCCATACTCATATCGAATAAAATCAACTTCAAACCTAAGTTAATCAAAAGGGATAAAGAAGGATACTATATACTGTTAAAAGGAACCATTCACCAACAAGACATAACAATTATCAATTTGTATTCACCAAATAATGGAGCTGCAATATTCATAAAACAAACTCTCCTCAAGTTCAAGAGTTAAACAGACTACAACACAATAATTATGGGTGACTTCAACACACCACTCTCGCCATTAGACAGATCCTCTAGACAAAAACTGAATAAAGAAACTATAGAACTCAACAGCACAATCAATAACCTAGACTTAACCGACATATATAGAATATATCCACCATCATCAAGTGGATACACATTCTTCTCAGCAGCACATGGATCCTACTCAAAGAGAGACCATATATTATGCCATAGGGCAACTCTTAGTAAATATAAAGGCGTGGAGATAATATGCACCATATCTGATCATAATGGAATGAAACTGGAAATCAATGATAAAAGAAGGAAGGAAAAATCCTACATCACATGGAAAATGAACAATAGGCTACTGAATGATCAATGGGTTACAGAAGACATAAAGGACGAGATAAAAAAATTCTTAGAAACAAATGACAATACAGACACAACATACCAGAATCTATGGGACACAATGAAAGCAGTTTTAAGAGGGAAATTCATTTCTTGGAGTTCTTTCCTCAAAAAAAGAAAAAAAACCCAACAAATAAATGAACTCACACTTCACCTCAAAAACCTAGAAAAGGAAGAGCAAAACAACAACAAATGTAGTAGAAGACAAGAAAAATTACAATTAGAGCAGAAATCAACGAAATTGAAACAAAAAAACATTGAAAAAATTGATAAAACTAAAAGTTGGTTCTTTGAAAAAAAAAAAAAAGATTGACAGGCCCTTAGCCATGCTAACGAAGAGGAGAGAGAACTCAAATTACTAAGATACGGGATGAAAAAGGCAATATCACAACAGATACTACAGAAATACAGAAGATAATTAGAAAGTATTTTGAAACCCTATATTCCAATAAAATAGAAGATAGTGAAGATATCGATAAAATTCTTAAGTCATACGATCTGCCCAGATTGAGTCAGGAGGATACACACAATTTAAACAGACCAATAACAAAAGAAGAAATAGAAGAAGCCATCAAAAGACTACCAACCAAAAAAAGCCCTGGACCGGATGGGTATACAGCGGAGTTCTAAAAAACCTTTAAAGAAGAATTAATACCAATACTTTTCAAGCTATTTCAAGAAATAGAAAAAAATTCATTCTATGAGGCCAACATCACCCTGTTTCCGAAACCAGACAAAGACACCTCAAAGAAAGAAAACTACAGACCAATATCCCTAATGAACTTAGATGCAAAAATTCTCAATAAAATCCTGGCAAATCGAATACAAAAGCATATCAAAAAAGTTGTGCACCATGATCAAGTAGGATTCATCCCTGGGATGCAAGGCTGTTTCAATATGTGGAAATCAATAAATCCTATTCACCACATCAATAGACTTAAAGACAATAACCATATGATCATCTCGATAGATGCAGAAAAAGCATTCGACAAAGTACAGCATACCTTTATGTTCAAAACACTAGCAAAACTAGGGATAACAGAAACTTACCTCAACATTGTAAAAGCTATATATGCTAAACCTCAGGCTAGCATCATCCTAAATGGAGAAAAACTGAAGGCATTCCCTCTAAAATCTGGAACAAGACAGGGATGCCCTCTATCACCACTTCTATTCAATTTAGTTTTTGAAATACTAGCCAGACCAATTAGACAGACAAAAGAAATTAAAGGCATGAAAATAGGAAAAGAAGAACTTAAATTATCGCTATTTGCGAATGACATGATAATATATTTAACAGACCCAAAAGGGTCTACAAAGAAACTGCTAGAGTTAATAAATGAACTCAGCAAAGTGGCAGGATATAAAACCAACATGCATAAATCAAAGGCATTCCTGTATATCAGCAACAAAACTTCTGAAATGGAAATGAGGAAAACCACTCCATTCACAATATCCTCAAAGAAAATAAGATACTTGGGAATCAACCTAACAAAAGAGGTGAAAGAGTTATATAATGAAAACTACAGAACCCTAAAGAGAGAGATAGAAGAAGATCTTAGAAGATGGAAAAATGTACCCTGTTCATGGATAGGCAGAACTAACATCATCAAAATGGCAATATTACCCAAAGTTCTCTACAGGTTTAATGTGATGCCAATCAAAATCCCAATGGCATTTCTTGTAGAAATAGATAAAGCAATCATGAAATTCATATGGAAAAACAAAAGACCCAGAATAGCAAAAGCAATTCTAAGCAGAAAGTGTGAATCTGGAGGTATAGCGATACCAGAGTTCAAACTGTACTACAAAGAATAATAACAAAAACAGCATGGTACTGGTACCAAAACAGGAAGGTGGACCAAGGTAGAGAATAGAGGACACAGAAACCAATCCACAAAATTACAACTTTCTTATATTTGATAAAGGGGTTAAAAACATGCAATGGAGGAAGGATAGCATCTTCCACAAATGGTGCTTGGAAAATTGGAAATCCATATGCAACAAAATGAAACTGAATCCCTTTCTCTCGCCATGCACAAAAGTTAACTCAAAATGAATCAAGGAGCTAGATATCAAATCAGAGACACTGCGTCTGATAGAAGAAAAAGTTGGCTCCGATCTACATACTGTGGGTTTGGGCTCCAAATTCCTTAATAGGAATTAATAACAAGAATAAACAAATGGGACTTACTTAAACTAAAAAGTTTTTTCTCAGCAAGAGAAACAATAAGAGAGGTAAATAGAGAACCTACATCCTGGGAACAAATTTTTACCCCTCACACTTCAGATAGAGCCCTAATATCCAGAGTATACAAAGAACTCAAAAAATTAAACAATAAGATAACAAATAACCCAATCAACAAATGGGCCAAGGACCTGAACAGACACTTCACAGAGGAGGACATACAAT
Organism: Callospermophilus lateralis; assembly: GCF_048772815.1. NCBI lineage: Eukaryota > Metazoa > Chordata > Mammalia > Rodentia > Sciuridae > Callospermophilus > Callospermophilus lateralis. The sequence goes on along the minus strand of NC_135316.1, from coordinate 28,331,503 downwards.
CAATCAACAAGTACATGAAAAAATGCTCACCATCTCTAGCAGTCAGAGAAATGCAAATCAAAACCACCCTAAGATGCCATCTCACTCCAGTAAGATTGGCAGCCATTATGAAGTCAAACAACAATAAGTGTTGGCGAGGATGTGGGGAAAAGGATACACTTGTACACTGCTGGTGGGACTGCAAATTGGTGAGGCCAATTTGGAAAGCAGTATGGAGATTCCTGGGAAAGCTGGGAATGGATCCACCATTTGACCCAGCTATTGCCCTTCTCGGACTATTCCCTGAGGATCTTAAAAGAGCGTACTATAGGGATACTGCCACATCAATGATCATAGGGGCACAATTCACAATATCTAGACTGTGGAACCAACCTAGATGCCCTCCAATAGATGAATGGATAAAAAAAAATGTGGCATCTATACACAATGGAGTATTACGCAGCACTAAAAAAAATGACAAAATCATAGAATTTGCAGGGAAATGGATGGCATTAGACTAGATTATGCTAAGTGAAGCTAGCCAATCCTTAAAAAACAAATGCCAAATGTCTTCTTTGATATAAAGAGAGCAACTAAGAACAGAACAGGGAGAAAGAACATGAGGAAATGATTAACATTAAACAAAGATGAGTGGGGGGAGAGAAAGGGAGAGAGAAGGAAAAGCATATGGAAATGGTAGGAGACCCTCAATTTTACACAAAATTATATATAAGAGGTTGTGAGGGGAAAGCGGGGGAGGGGAAACAAGGGAGAGAATTGAACAACAGCAGATGAGGTAGAGAGGGAAGATGGGAGGGGAGGGGAGGAGGGTAGTAGGGGATAGGAAAGGTAGCAGAATACAACAGTCACTAATATGCCATTATGTAAAAATGTGAGTGTGTAACTGATGTGATTCTGCAATTTGTATTTGGGGTAAAAATGAGAGTTCATAACCCGGTTGAGTCAAATGTATGAAAGATGATATGTCATGAGCTTTGTAATGTTTTGAACAACCAATAAAAAAAGAAGTCTAAATCAGGTTATTTATCACATAGGACATGTGTTTTTCTTAATTCGTGCCCTAATTTTCAACAATATAAATGTATTCAGAATTCTTGATATTTTCTTTTCCTTTTTGCTTTAAGAGTATGTATATATTTAATATTTTTTAAATAAGACCAAAAAGATAATAAAAGTGTATTCCTACATAACCATGTAAGGCTGAATGTCCTAATTAACAGAAAGGCCCTATGAGAAAACAGCTTCCTGGATTGGCCTGCCAGCCCAAGCACACACCACTCCTCAATTCTGGGGTTTTATCACCATTTACTTTTTTTTCTCTGTATAAACATTAGTATCCACTAACTGTAACGTGTTATTTAAAAATTAAAATACAACACAACAACAACAAAAATACCTTTAGCGTCCATCTGTTTATTAACAGGAAGGAACTTCATTTAGAAGAAAATTTAACCTAGGCAAACGTAATGTTTCACTGTTACTAGAAATTACCGGTTCATTTAAAATCAGCTCGGGACCTTGGCTGACTTCTGTAACATAGGTAGATATTTCTAAAAGATAATATTAAAGGGAAATCCTGGGATGAAATAGTAATTCTTTCTTTTTATCAATCCTTTATGAAATTATTTTGTTTTTCAACTCTGTATTTCTCATATACACAAATAAAAAGATATTATACCAATTTATAAGGTTCTTTATAGAATAATAAAATTTACTCTTATAAATTAGTTCCATTCAACAACAGATGCCTAAATGTCATATTTTAGTATTAAAATCCATAAAAAATGGAATGAATTGCTTTCAGTAGTGCTCATTCGTTTGCTTTATTTTTTCATTATTTTGACCATGGTGAGTCATATAATCATTTTAATTCCTTTCTAAGAAAGATCATTGAACACTTCATTGAGATTTATGGATAGCATTTTGAACAAGAAGAATAAGTAAATTTTCTTGAGGATCTCACCCACTTTTATGGACCACACTATACTTGTTTCTGAAAATACAATTGCACTTCCTTGTAGCTCTCTTGCTGCAAGCTAATGTGTTTCGTTCATTCATTTACTGGTCATATTTTATCGACAACATTTTCGAAGCTGAAATTTGTAGTGACAAGTCACAGAAGAAACAAAGGCCACTGTTGAGACAAGTAAGTAGACACGTGAGCATTTCAGAGAGGGATCTCACACTGAATGCAGAAGCATGGCTCGCTAGTAAAGGAAAGCACTGGGTGTCAGAAGGACATTGGAGATCCTGAGTCTCAGGTAGCTGTTTTCAAGACTGCAAATGACTAGTTTTCTATCAGTAAAAGGCTGATTGAGTTATGGGGTGATTAAACTAATTTTCTTCTCTACTTCCTTTTTCTTAGATGAATTTACATAATCAATTTTTCTAAAAAATAATCTCAAAAACCCAGCCCACACAGGTAAGTCACAAAATATTATCTTCCTACTATTTCATTAAACATATTGAACATCTGTCATGTGTGACAACAGAATTGCATTCACGCCGTCCTGTGCATTACACACGTGTACACCTTTGGAGCCCGGGTTTATATGGCACCGCTTGGCTTCATTGGAATTTTCCTATTTTTCATGTTTTAAGTACTTGTCATCATTATCCTCATCATAGCCATCATCATGCACTTACTGCATGCCGGGCACAACACTAAGAGTACATACAGTTCACATTATGTCAGTGAGTCCTGAGGCAACGTGAAATATGTTCAAGCCTTTGAGCTTGGATTAGATAGGGGAAACTGCAACTTGCCTCTGGTCACTTTCTTGGAAGGACAGATTCTAGACCTGATCCAGGTATGTATGTACCCAAAGCCACGTCTCTTAACCATTAAATCCTTGAGATTTATCATTTGCTATATAAGGCTTCATTTACAATGAAGGGGAATCATTTAAAAATAGTCAAGTGCTGGTGGTTCCACACTGTTTTCTTTCCTCTATTGACACCAGTCTTCACCTATTTGCTTCCTGGGTCGGGGGGTAGTCTGAAATAGGATGTGGTTGTGTCCTACTTCCTAATCCCTCTTCTTAAGACCAGACAGACTTTCAACAGTGGGCTGAATTATTTGTGTTTGCTCTAAAATTTGATATGCACTGTGTATTTAATGCTAACATATAAACTTCAATATAAACTCTAACAAAACCAGGATGGGAGAAATGTTTTCATCTTAATAAAAAGTGTTATCTTATTGCTGACTATGTTTTATTATCATTTATCTCATTTTTCTACAATATGTAAGTGCAAACAGTGATATTCAGTGTAACAGGCTCTATGATGCTGTTCACAAAGCAGGTGTTCAGTAAAGAGCCTCAGCCACTCTAGACCTTATTGTGACATCAGTGTAATTCTGTAAGTCAAAGGGGCTCCTAGCACATAAGCAGATTTGAAAAACATAATAACATTAAAACCAAACTAGCTTTTCATCTTATCATCAAATTGAATTAAAGGACATAACTCTCCTCAAAACAAAATAAAAGGTAGAAAAGATTGCTCACTCAAAAATTATTTTTAATTGGACTCAAAGTGCTATTTGGAAGACAAACCATAACTAAAACAAGATTCCATAGTCACATTCAACAGAAACTCTTTAAAGGGGAAATGACTGATACAACATTCTGCAGAAAACACGTGTCCCCCTTTATCCACAGTTTCCCTATGGTTTCAATTATTGGTGGCCAACTGCAGTCCTAAAATATTAAATGCAAAATTCCAGGAATAATTTATAAGGTTTAAATAACACTTATTACAGTGTATCATTATAATCACTATTTTATTGTTTGTTATTGACGTTAATCTCTTACTGTGCGTGATTTATAAATTAAACTTTATCATGAATCTGTTTGTACAGCTATATACTACATAATGGTGTTTTCAGTGACAGATTGCATATAGGACAAAGCTCCCATAAAATTATATTGCTTAAGGACAGTGCAGTTTAGTTTGTATAAGTACACACTATGATGTTCAATGACAAAATCATCTTCTGATACACATCACTGAACATATTCCAATCATTAAGCAACCAGATCAGCTCTAAAATTTTGGCTAAAGAGAGCAGCAGGAAGCTTTACTTATCATTCACGCTCTGCTATTCAAAGTTGAATTTTCCTCTGAGGCACCATAGAGCCTCCTGCTCTGGAGACCAGCAGAGACTGAGGACCCACTGTGCTTTACCTGAGCTAGTCAGACTTCAGGTCATAATCCAGTCATCCACAGAGCCGGCCAGTGACCTACAGAATGAAACAAAGGCTGTGCATCGAGGCTTGGAACTTCCAGAATACTGCAAGATAATTTGAACTGGCTTTGGTATCTAGAGGAGCTCATCACATTTGGGGACACAGGTAAATACCTCTGTGATGGGAGAAAATTTCTGGATTTCAGGGTAACAAATGAGACCACTCATTTCTAAAAGAACCTACTGAAACAGGGAACGCTTACGGTGACATTGACCCAGTATCAGCTACACTAGTGAAGCAGAGGCTGAGAATGCGTGGGGTGGGTGTGGAACTGACCCAGAGAATCCTGTCCTGTCCTGTTAGGGTTGAGGTGTCTCCCAGGTTTCTTAACTCAGAGATAAATCCAAAGCTGGCACTACTGAGAACATGCTGTGGTCTGAGCACTTTGCCCAACCCTCGGTTCCCAGCATCATCATCCATTTCACCATTCTACCTTCCTAGTTCCTCCCTCACCACACATATGATCACACACACACACACACACACACACACACACACACACACACACAGACATGTGCGTACACTTAACTGGTTCTAGCCTCACGGGATGCACCCTATATCAGCCCAACTCTCTTCCCTCTCCCATGGTGGAAGCAGCGTCTTAAAGCCAAATTTACTCCTTCTCTTTCTATATTCTGAAGACTCGAACAAGACCTAAGGACCTGTAACAAAAAAGTAAAACTCCTTAATGGAGTCTGTATTTACCTTCCTTTTGGGTAAATATGAAAATCTCTCTCACAATACTTAGTGTCTGGAGAATTTAGCATCTGCAACACCCAATTACTTACTCTTCCTTTTCAGAATCTACTTCTAGTCATTTTCTGTGGCTGTAGGTATGCTCTTTCCCTGTGGTCATGAAAGACCATGTGGAATGGAAGAAGTGCAACTCTATATTTTAGAGTAAAAAGTAAAACTAAAAGAGTTGGGTAGAGGGAGAGAAAGGGGCTAGATGGACCAGAAGCAATGATGCAGGGCACAGCAATGCACAGCAGTGGGGGCAGAACATGCAGAAATATTTAGGGGCTGCTCAAGTCTAAATGTTCGTATTCCACCCAGACTTTCTATGTTGAATTCCCAACCCCAAGAAAACAGCAGAAGGAGGTGAGTAAGTCAGGAAGATAAGAGACCTCTGGCATGGGGAATGGGATTAGTGCCCTTCTAAATGAGGTTCAAGGAAGCTTGTTTGTCCTTGGCCATCTGAATATGTAGAGAGAAAACACTATCTGTAAACAAGAAAGTGTGTCCTCGCCAGACAACAAGCCTGATGATTATCTTGATGTTCAATTTCCTCACTTTAGAGCTATAAGGAATAAACCTGTGCTGTTTATGAGCCACCCAGTCTATTAAATTTTGTTGTATCAGCATAAAAGGACTAAGGCATGGCTAAGATTGCAGTTCTTCTGGAAAGACTTCCTTGGAAAACCCTCTTTGCTCCATGAGAGGGCTCTTGCTCTGCTCTCTGCCATAGGATCCTGGCTGAGTCCTTATCACAGCATGCTACAGTGTGTTCCTAGGTCTGATTCAACACCTTAGAGAAGCCACTGGACTTACAAATCTTTGTTTCTCTTCTGCTACCCAGGACACTAGACACACTTTTGCTGAGAAATAATGACCTGGAGCCTGTAAATGTATTTAACTAATACATGCCACATGATTATCTTTAATTCATTGTACTTCCTCTACATTAATCTCAGTTTTTCAGAGATTAATTAGATGAACATTAGCAGTAAAGATTGGCTGAAGAATTGGTAATTAAATCTTGAACCTAAAAATTATTCTTGACTCTCCTTGGAGTAAGTTCATTATATGTCCAAAGAAGGAAAGAAGAAAGAACAAGGTCGCATCTTAAACAAATATTAAAAGATGAATGACAAAAAGTTTCCTTTGTCTCTGGTTTTATTCACACCACAGTTCTTTTGAAGAAATTTATTGGAAAAATATATATGTATATATAAGTTAAGCATCTCAAATAAAATGATCTGAAACCTTAAAGGATTCAAAATCTAAAAACATTTTAGTACCCATGTAATGCCACAAGTGGAAAATTCCACTCCAGCCTCATGGATCGGTGGCAGTCAAAATGCAGATGAACTAAAATTATTATATAAAATAACCTTAAGGCTATGTGTATAAGTTGTTTATGAAACTTAATAAATTTTGTGTTTAGACTTAGGTCCCATCTCCAGGTTACCTCATCATGCATATGCAAATATTCCAAAATTCAAAAATCTAAAGCACTTCTGGTTTTGACTATTTTAGATAAGTGATACTTAACCTGTATTAACAAACATAAAGCTAGCTAATTCTAGTTCTTTGAGTAAGCAAATCCTTGCCAATGATAAAGAATCAAGATGAACTAGTTTGCCATTTTGACTTCAAAGCGATAAGAGTCAGTTGTGACCCTTACACATCAGTGGGTTTAACTTCTGCATAGAACTGGAGTTTGTACAACATGTCCCTGACGTTTAAAGGATCCTGGTCTCCATAGGATCCCAAACCTATGTCAGCCAGCAAAGGGCAGCAACTACAAATTAGAAAAACAATTAAAAACACAATGAAAAAAAAAAAGAAGAAGAAGAAAAAGGAAAGTTATTAAGCACAGAAACCATCTGTGTCTCCACTCCATGAAGGCTTATTTTTCCAATACCTCACATACTTCAAATATTTCAGTACGACTCCTACGTTTGAGTAGAAGAAAGAAGAATAACAAAATTCAATATTTTATTAAGCAGATTATCTCTATTGACATGAAAAATTGGATATTCTTTTTAAAAAATAAATGTAACTTTTATTTGTTTTTGGAAGCTTCTTGTGTCTGCTTCTTTGGCCAAATGGGTCCCTTTCCCACATTATCCTCCTAAGCTGAGAGTGGACTTTTATCCAACCTCAGGTAGCTTAGCAACAACTATCCTGTGCTATCTATTTTATGAGTTGCCCTAGATTTTTCAGGATATTATAATAAAATACTATAAAATAGGTAGCTTATAAACAACAGAAATTTATTTCTCATGATTCTGGAAGCTGGGAGTTCAAGATCAAGGATGATTCACTGTCTGGTAAGGGCTTAGTTTCTGGCTCCTAGACTTGCTGTATCCTCATGTGGTGAGAGGAGGGAAAGAGAGCTTTCCATGTTTTTAATCATAGGGCACTAATGCCATTCCCAGGGTCTCTGCCTGTATGCCCTAATCACCGCCCACAGTCACCGCCATCTAAAGTCTTCTAATCAAACTGGGTAGTGGGAGACTAATTTTGGGAGATACAAACATTCAGACCACAATACAGACTAAGATTGAAAAGAGGAAAAAAGTTAAGAGAGAGAAAATTGTTAGTAGATCTTTTTTTAAAAAAAATATTTACTTTATTTTTTAATTTTTTTTTAGGTTTTTAGATGGACACAACACAATGCCTTTTTATTTTTATGTGGTGCTGAGGATTGAACCCGGATCCCACCCATGCTAGGTAAGCACTCTACCACTGAGCCATAATCCCAGCCCTGTTTGTAGATCTTAATAAAAAAAAAATCATTTTATGGTGCATATAAATCACAGTGCTGACAAGAAGTTTTAAGTATACTCCAGGTATCTTTATTCTTCTTTTACACCTGTTTCTAAATTTTTCATTGTTGAGCAGATTTTTGTTAGTTTTAGAAAAAACTTCAGGACTCATTTTTTTCTTTACAGATTTTGGAACTAAAACACATCATAGGTCAATGCAGGAAAAACTTAACCCAGACATTGTACCATTGCATAAAACCTGTTGTAAAGCCTTCAATCAGAATGTGAAGGCAGAGGCATTGAAAAATTTCATAACTATGAGTTTATTTCATGGAGTTTGAGTTTATATAAAATTTCCATAAAACATTTTATACCCTTACTGTTCATTAAAATTCGTTTTTCTTGTAAATTTTATCCAAAAAAAAACCATGGTTCTAAGTCGATGTTTATGTTGTACAAACAATCATGACCTTCAGTCAAAAGCAATCCTTGACCTTCTTGTACAATTACCAATATGAAATAAATATTGCCTACGCACTACAAGCTGTGTGCTTCTCTGGAAGTATATGGAACTAAGGGATCATATGATTCAAGTTTGGTTCTATGGGTTTGGAATCTCTTGTCTTTGAAGTTGTCCTGTGTTGCTTCCTTTGAAAACCCTTAGCCACTACAGTGAACATACAATATTTCTATCTATACAGGAACTTTCCCAAAGACCAGTGGGAACCCTGAGATTCCTAAGAAAGAACTCCTTCTCCTTACTCAAGGGGAATGTACTGAGGGAAGAGAAGACTGTGGATTTGAGGAAGGGTGCATTTCCCAGTAGTTCCTTCGGTCCAAAATTGAACAAATAGAAATACTCTTCCTCAGTGAGGTGGGTAACTAGGAAATTATCTACTGAAATTCAACTTTGGACATAAAAGAAACCAAAGAGACACAGAAATTCAGGAACATTGAAAGTAATATAAAAAAAAACAACACATTTGAAAGGCATCAACTTTGCTACAGTGGTGGCTGCTGAGGGGAGGGAGAGGACAGGCAGAGATAGAGAGAAAAGCATGGTTAGGAATAGAAAGGGAGCCTGATCTTAATTGACTCAGAGGTGGTGGGGGAAGCTGTTGAGTAAAAAGCAACCCAAACTGCTTGACCTACAGGTGGATAGTCCAGTGGGCACAGGGTCATTGGTGGTAGGAACCACTTATGAGTGATAGAGAGCAGAGGCAGGAGATCAGGAAGTCATAAGGGAAATAACCAGCCTAATCCAGCAGTCACCTATGGACCAATGTGACTACAACACATGCAAAGATGATTTTGCCCAGGGTACCCAAGCTCCAGATACAAAGGGGAGAGAGAGAGAGAGTTCCTTTTGTTGCTGCATTCCATAAAAGCTTTGGGGAAGGTGCCAATAACCAGCCATACAGGAGCATCTGCTCTTCAGGTCTGATCTTGGGTAATTCACATGTAAAGCAGTGAATGTGAGACCTATGGAAATTTAAACTGGGCACCCTGAAAGTGGAATTTGTGGAAAGTCCCTGAGACCCAGTTGTCTAGCAGAGATTAGCATCTCCTAAGCAACATGGAGTATAGATCAAACCTCAGATACCCACAGCAGAGTTCTAAAGATCAACAAGACCAGCTACTCCAACTTCCAGCCTAGAACTCTGCACTAGCCTTGTTATGGGAGTATACCAGTTGTCAGCAACCCTCAATGTATCTCATTCTATGCTGGGAGACAGAAAGCTGAGAGGTATTCCAACCAGCTTGGCTGGCCTGGGTGAAGAACACAAAGAATTGGAGTTAAAACTCCCAAACACTTGACTCAAATGTTATAAATCCCAAAAATAAGTAGAAAGAATGAAAATCCATCCTTGCCAATAGTTTTGACCACCTCAGCAGAAACAATTTCCTTATTGCCAATAAAGAATTTTTATAATTTATTCTATGCCTGTTTTTATCTTTCTGTTTAAATTTGAACTTTTTAAAAATTTTATATTTTAATTACTAAAATTCTTTGTGAGTATGTGTGTATGTGTGCATGAATATGTGTATGTTCTCTACAGATAGGTTTGATTACATACACATATATCATATATAATATATTTAATTATATTATTTATATTACATGCAACTAATATATATTATCAGATATATACAAAAACTGTATTTTATTTGCTTTCTTCATCACCCATGTGTTATTTAGAATTGGTTTGATGTTGATGGGGTAAAAGTATATGTGGGTTTGAGTTGTTTTGATCTTACAGTTGTTTGTTCAGTCCTCCGTTTTCGTTCCTCTTATTGCAACTTTTTCACCCTCTTATCTCACTAATAGCCCAAATCTCCTGTTCCTTCATACTCTCTTTCATTACTTTATCTCTTTTCATTATGTTTTACTCCTTCTTTGATATAGCCATCGTCTGTTACCTATCTGCGGCTTCTCCTCTGTTCACTTTTTAAATGTTTCAAACTTTATCTTGCCTTCCTATCGTATTTTCATTTCACTTACGAAACTACAATTCCACTATATAAAATAATTCTATAATTTATATAATTCTTACCCCATTCATGTTGTGATTATTAATACAGTGGATGATGTAGTAGACATCTGCTGTTTAATGACTGATCTAATTCATAACTGTTTATTGTTGGTGTTAGATAATGTTAAATGCTGACCCCACCATACCTATAGAGTTGGTAATTAGTTTTGTAGGTGTCAAAGTAGACTCTGGACATTTCCATTAAGGTTCTACATCTGTTACCAATATTATTGTTATTTCTGGTTCCCCTTTTTCTCTAGAGGGGCTGGAAAAGTGATTTGGACACTTCAGGTTCAAAGGGTAGAGATCTTCCTGCTGAGCAATACTCACAATTCAGCCAAGTAACAGTGAAACTCATGTCATACACAATTTTTCCAACTTGAGACTCCACAATTCCTTAGCACATGGAATGGGGGAGAAAAAAAAAAAAAAAAAGCAATAACTAGGGCCCAAGTAGGAACAAATGAAAAAATAGAGGGGAACCTCAGGATCAACTATTTGACATCTACTAATAAGGCAAAAACAGGGAGAAGTTTATACACACAAAAAGGATAACTACCTATAAAAGAACCTGCATAAAAAAAGGAAGAGGAATCCATCTCAAGTGATGCATTAGTCCAAGAGTTCTAAAAGCTTGAGGAAACAGGCAAACAAATCTCCTCCTAAAATTCACAATCCCTCAACAAAGTAATCCACAGGTATGAAAATAGATGGAATTCCATAGAAAGGCTATACATGCTGATTATTAAAATGTTCAAAGGAAATAATTAAGAGAGCAAATACAGGAAATGGAAGATTATTTCAATACAGAAATAGAGATACTGAAAAGAAAGCCATCAGAACTCCTGGAAATGAATGACACAATGAATAAAATTAAATATTCACTTGAAAGCATTCATCAACAGGTTAGATTGCCTAGAAAACAGAACTTCAGGTCTCAAGACAGAACTTCAGGCCTTGAAGACAGGATATATGAACTTGAATACTCAATATGCAATAAAATTTTAAAAAAATGATCATGATAATAAGATACAAGAACTCTAAGACAATATCAAGAGACCAAACCTGAGAGTAATTAGGATAAAAGAGAACATACAGACACAGGTTCAGGCACTAATAATGTCTTCAGTGAGATAGTAAAAGAAAAATGTCTCCATATCAGAAATGAAATAGGCATCCACATATAGGTGGCATGGAAGATCCCAAATAGGATTTAAAAAAACTAAAACACATAATCAAAATGTCTAACATAGAAAATAAGGAAAGAATATTAAAAGCTGCAAGAAATAAACACTAAGTCATATTTAGAGGCAAACCAATAAAGCTTACTTTTGTCTTCTCCAGTAGATTCTAATATCAAGGAAAGTCTGGAATTATTTATTCTAAACTCTAATATAAAATATTTGTCAGGCAAGATTGGTATATTCAGTAAAGCTATCTTTCAGGAATGATGAACAAATAAAAGTTTTCAATGATATGGAAAAAAATGACCACTAAGCCAGCACTACAAAAATTTCTTAAAGATTTCCTGCACACAGAGGAACCCCAGAACAAATCTCAATCTCCTAAATAAATGAAGATCACTAGAAGAGCAACAAACTTAATGAAAATCATATAATCAAATGTAGCAAACAAGCCATAATTTCAGGACATGAAAGATAACTATTCACTGAATGTAAATGGCCTCAACATCCCAATAAAAAGACATAGATTGACAGAATGGATTAAACAACAAGATCCAACTATGCTATTTGCAATAGGCTCATCTCATAAGCAAAAATATCTACACACTGAAGGTAAAAGAATGGAAAAAATATATTCCATGCAAATGGAATCCAAAAGCAAGCAGAAATAGCTACTCTTTTATCTGACAAAGTAGATTTCAAATAAAAATGAATTAAAAGACTCAAAGAAGTCCATTATTTACCAATATGTTAGAGTCTGTAAACAAGTCAGGATGGCGCCTGGCATTTTGCCAGAGAAATGTTAGAGTCTGTAAACAAGTCTGGATGGCGCCTGGCAAAATGCCAGAGGGAGTGGTTTGTGAAGTAACGCCAGTGAGCCATTAAGTGTGGAGATTCCTGATTGGTTGCCTGCTGTATCTAGTTTATGTTAATTAGATAAGCTGTGTGGAGTGTATAAATACCGCTCCTGTCCTACAATAAAGGGCTCCCATTCCAGCTGTATCAATCTACGCAAGTTCCTCGTCACACCTCACACCCCCCCCCCCCGCAGGCCAGTTTGCTGCAGCTGGTCTGCGACACCAATAGAGGGAAGAATCCAATAAGAAGATATAACTATGGTAAATACATACATATACTTGTGTGTATGTGTGTGTGTGTGTGTATGTGTATATATATATATATATATATATATATATATATATATATCCATATCCCAAATGTCAGTGTATCTAATCACATAAACAACAACAACAAAATATTTCTTGACATTAAATCCTAGATAATAGATTCTACATTATTAGGTGATTTCAACATACCCCTATTACTTATAGACAGGTCATTTAAACATTAAATAAATAAAGATCTGACCTGAAAACAACTATAAATCAAATGGAGCCAATAGACATCTATAGAATATTTCATCCCAGTCAGTTGAATTTAACTACTTATTCACAGCTTTTGGAATCTTTTCCAAAAAATGTCTGTGTTCTAGGTCACTATGAAAGTCTTAGAAAATGCCAATAATAATAATATAATCCCATGCATCTTATCAGATCATAAGTGAATAAAACTACAAATCTATAGCAATAAAAAATAATAGAAACCACAAGAGAGAAAAGAACCAAATAAACAAAATTAAAAATAAAAAAGAAGATATCAACCCAATAACTTCTGAAGTCCAGAGGATCATTAGAAACTATTTTGAAAATTTATAATCCAATAAACTGGAAAATCTAGAAGACATTGACAAATTGCTATACACATCTGATGACCTACCCAAATTGAACCATGGGGATATAAAACACCTAAGTAATGTAATTGAAATAAAAAATAAAAGCCCACCAATGCTTAAAAGTAAAACAGAATTAAAAAGAAAGAAAGAAAAATTCTAAAAGTTCAAGAGAATAAAACAAATAAGATGAGATGCCACTGAATTACAAAACTTCTATACTGCAAAGGAAGCAATAAACAATTAACATGAAGAGAGAACCTACAGAATGGAATAAAATCTTTGTCAGGTACTCCTCTGGAGTAACTGACATGGGATTAATATCCAGAATCTATAGATATCTTAAAAAACTTAACACCAAAAAAGGAACAAACAAATGCCCAATCAATAAATGGACAAGGATCTAAACAGACATTTCTCAAATAAATGACTAATAAATATGTTAAAAATATTCAACATTGTTATCAGGTAGGAAAATGCAAATCAAAACTACACTGAGATTTCATCTCATTCTAGTCAGAATGGCAATCATCAAGAATACAAACAATATTAATTTGGATAAAGATGTGGAGGGAAAGGTATACAGTTGGTGAGACTGAAAATTAGTACAGCCACTCTGGAAAGCAATATGGAGAACCAAACAACTATGAATGGAACCACCAACTGACCCAGCTATCCCATTCCTTGATATTATCCAAAAGAAATAAAATACTATAGTGGTACAGCCACATTAATGTATATTATAGTGAATTTAGAGACACAATTCACTATAGTCAAATTATGGCACCAACCCAAATGCCCATAAAGAAGAACATGTATTGTTTATTCATACAATGTAGTTTTACTCAGGCCAAAAGAAAAAATGAAATTATGGCATTTGCTGGGGGTACATACATGAAACTATAGAACATCATGCTAAGTGAAATAAGTTAGACTCAGACAATTGATGGATGAATATTTTCTCTGTTATTCAGAAGCTAAAGCAAACGGGGGTGGGGAGTGTCACTAAGATATAGGGAAGATTATTGGAGTCAAGGGAGATTTGAAAACAGAACAAAATATGGAATGAAATTGACAAAAATATCCTGTGCACATTTCCTTTTTATGTATATGTTGACAGGACACAATACCAGTATTATTCAGCACACATTTGTCATATATATATATATATATATATATATATATATATATGGATTTTTTTAGCTATTGTTCTGAGAAATTCTACAACTACCATGTCTGAATGGTTCTGATTCCTTAAAGTACAAACTGTTTCTCTAACTTTGTTCATTTCTTGTCTGTCAGCAGCCTAGAATTAAACTTTCTATGTATTCTAACCCATAGAAATAAGAAACAAAGAAAAGAAGACTGTTTCTCAGAATGTTCCATTTTAATCTGATTCACTTCTTATAAAGAGAAGTTATAACTTGAATTTGTACCCTGCGTTTAGTAATAATAGTTATTTAGCATGTAAAGGTCATTGGTGCATGTAAAAGAAATTGTCCAATGTCATCAAGCATGTGGAAGGAGGTAGCAAGTGGCAGATAGTTTGTAAGTCAGAGAGTCATTGATTGTGACAGGATGCTGGAGTTTTTGCTAAGTTTAGAATCCCCTTAAGCATATTGAGGTTCAAGTACCATTAACTCTTGGCAAAATTCTCTTTCCTAATTCAAAGAACAAAGGATTACTAGAGCTCATAAAAAGCCTTCTCAAATTTCAAATAGCTTTTAAAAAACATTTAATGAGTTAAGAATAATTGAATCAGAAACATATGGATTAAATTTTCCTTGAAATTCATAGGGGTTTAATATTAAGGGAGAAGCTATTTAGCATAGTCCCCATAGACTAGTCAATCTCATTTTGTAAGACCAACCAGTAACATTCTGTAGCCCCTCATCATCATCATCCATGTTTCTTTGTCTAGACTCTTGTGGGTTTGATTGGTTCTGTGTTGGGAAAATTCTACCAATAAAATATGCACCTGTCAAGGAAAATATTCAATATGGCATCTTCTGTCTTCAGAATGTTTAACCAATATGACTTTTTTTTTTTTTGGTAAATCTAATCACAGGCAGATCCACAACATAGTTGAGCAAGGACAAAAAATCTAGGGTCCTTGGTCCTGTTGATGGTGGTTCTTAAGTACCTCTGCAGAATTACAAAATAAAATTTGCAAACCTTTGATCTAGAAGATAACCAGGAAAGATGAAAAATACAAACTAAAAGGGAGAGGGTGATTTTTATGAAATCTGAAAATGCTAGAAAATTTCTCATCTCTGAAAACACTAGAAAATTTCTTGATATGAAACTTTATATTTCTACTCTGAATAACTTTAACAAAATTTTATATTTAATTTCTATATCCTCATATGATTGTTAGTAACAAATTGGAGGATCTACAATTGTAGGAAATACTGATAAAATGAAAGAGGAAAAATACAAAATCCAGACAATTTTTAAATGGTTTCATAAATATCTCTCTTTAGGTTCAAGGGAACTAGGCTTCTATCTCTATATTCTTTTGAGAATTAATGCATCAAATGCCATATAATAAATGGTATGTATAAGGAAGACCTTGATAGTTCTAATCATAAATATTTTAGAACAATTGAAAACAGTGTTTTTGCTAGTGTTGCACCATTATCCTTTATTCAAAGTGTGTAGGATGTCCCAAAACCTTCATTGTGTGTTCCTAAGAATCAGTAAGCATGCAACTGCACAATCTGTGTGATTGCTATAGATCAGCTTAGTTAATACAAAGTAATTGGGAAACCTAATCATTAGGGGAAGAAATGCCTATATTTCTATGGTTGAATGAGGCTGTAGTAAGATATAGTTCAGCTGGGGAATAATAATAATCATTCCAATAACTAGATAATCCACAGATCTTACATAGAACTCAACTTCATCTATGTTTTCAGACACAGTGAATTTCATTTGGAAATGTGGCAGCAATGTGTTAGGCGTAGTCCTAGCTGGAGGCAGATGTTCGAGTCAGAGTAACATAGAAAATGTGGTTCCAGGAAGAAATACGAAATTCCCTTAGGAACAAAAACTGGGTGTATTATCTTGGCACAGAGTGAAGTCTAGGTGGAGCCTTCAAAGACCTGTGGAAATTACTAACAGTAACAATTTGGATTTATACAGATTAAACCTCAGAATATAATAACACATTCTATGCCCTTCCTTCATAACTCCCACAACATAGGATTCTTTTTGTCAAAACCTACCCTGCCTACAACAATATTTTGGATTTTTTTTCATTTAGATGTATGAAAATGAGATTCCCAGAGCTTACATGATTTAAATTTTTAAAAAAATCTTTAGAATATTGGAGTTGTGTACTGGTGACAAATGTTACCAAGAAAGATTCTCCATATTAGACAGAAGTTCCAAGGTATGAAGGGACTATGAAAATTATCCACCCAGGGTTTGACCTTTTACAACCACTTAAAATTAAACCCATACAAAAACTAAAAACCCAATTGGAAAAAAAACAATACCACTGTAAAAGTAATGCAGAGGTAAAGCATGATTGTCCCCCAAACTTGTTTTGTAGCAGAAATGGGGCTCTTACTATGGTTTTGGAGGTTTTGTAAAGTAACTGTTATAAATTTAATGCCAGTATCTCATTCTCTTATAACCCTAACACCTATCAAAGAATCCTGCCAGTTTCCATCTGAGCCCAACAAAGACCTCACTCCCCTTGAAGCTGAGCCAAGATCTGGTCTTCTGAGTGGAATGTCTGTATTAGCCATGTTGCCAAATGTCTTGAACTCTGGAACCTCCCCCAAATGAGCCTTGGCTGCTCCTGGATGGAGTAGTATATTCCAACCCATGGCAGGAAGCATATTCTCCCGGAGTTCCAAGTGCCATGACCCTCCACCCTGAAGAGAGCTGAGTGCAGAAAACATGTTATTGTGCTGCACTGTACCTTCAGTTAGGCAATCATGGGAGAAAGACTGAGATTCTGATGTTGAAAAGAAAGGTTGATTTATGACTCATGCAAGCACAAAAGAAAGACTGCTTAAAGAAAATGGTTTTGAAGACACTATGTTCTGACATTTTTAACTACTGTGGGGAGGGTGAGCAAGATGTTTTGTAAAGTTGAAAGGAAATTCATTTCTTTATTCTGTGGTTTTCAATGTCAACAAGATCTAGAGAAAAACAGCAGACACTCATAGTAGGAGGTTTCACATGGACTGCTAGCAGTTCACTCTCATGGTCTAGCACAGTTATTGACAAAGGTTCTTTAAGCTCAACATGGTACTTCTTTAGGAGTAAAATACCAGACTGAAAAAAAAATGTTTTTCAAATAAAAAAATACATATCTGTTTTTTTAAACATTGTGTTAAGTTAAATCTTTATATAACAGAAAAACTCATGTTCTAATATTCTGAAAGCTCTAATAACTTTTTATGAGGAAACCTAAGAATAGTATGCTGAAGTAAAGCACTTGGGTAAAAGTCCAGAGCAAGAGTCAGTGTGAGAGAGTTACTTCACCTCCTATGAATATCAGGGATAAAACAGACCAAAAGAAACATAATTGTCTGTACTACTAAAAACATTCTAACCTCTGGGTGGAAATCCATCCAATATATAGAGGTATCTCTTGCACAGCCTGTTTTGGGCTCTATCCACATTTGGAAAACCATGTAGCATCATTCAAAATGGGACCCAGAGCCATGGTTGGGTGTACACAAGCACACATTCACAGTTTTACTAAGGTAAGGTGTGGTCATACTTAACACTAAATAATATTGATTATTTTACATTAAAAGCAAAAATTCTCTGCCCCCTGTATCCTTACTCTTCCCCCTGATTCCAACATAACCTGTAAATAAGCAACCACGACTCCCTCTCTTGGTAGCAGCTTCCATTAGTCAGTGCCATTTCTCTAAAAACATGAATTTTTGATGCATCATACTTTTTTTCAAGTACTGATGAATGAACTCAGGGCCTCATGCCTACTAGGTTAAGTGCTCTACCACTGAGTGACATCCCTAATCATTCTTATTTTTGATTCATCAGTTTTACTCATGACCTTTTGGCTTGTTTAATGTCAGAGGAGCATGTAAGTTACCTAAATTCCCAACAAAGCCCCAGTATAACGACAATACTGCAACCTCTATAATTTTAGTTAATACAAGATTGCCTCTCCTGCTTGCTCTTCCTGAATTTCTCTGTAGTACAGTTTCAGCAATCACTTGAAAACTAACAATTGAATGGTAGACATTGCTATAGGTCTAGGTGATAAGCAATTCAAAAGTGCAACCTAGGTCACCCATACCAGGTTGCATATATCTGCTATTTATATTATTTCATATTAACCCTGAAAATATGTAGGAATTAGATTTATTGTGGAGTTAACAACCCATAATAAATTTGTAAGAAGAATGACTTATTTTTTAAATCGAGAGGTAACAGTGCTTACCTTACTGTCAATGGCTAGGGCAATGTAGATCCCATCTGGGTAACTAGCATCTACATAAAAATCATTTCATCTTCAAATGAAGAAGGGAAGAATAGAAGCCATCTTTGTCATCATCCCTTTCCACTACCTCCGGCGTCATGGTAGATCTTTCTTAGATAGTTCTGAACATCAGAAAATTCTTACATAAAATCTGAAACAATAAAAAGAAGGGTCCAACCAACTCTGTATATATTTCCTTTTATCTCAAACAATCACAGACAGTGGCATTCTTATGTCTCATGACAGCTTTATGTGATAACAATATTATGTACTCTCTCCCTCATAAAGTTTTCTGGTGCTTTAACCATGAGTCACTTGAATTAATCTATTTGGCCTTACTCATTTATGTAGCTGTCTTCTGGACACATTTCAGTCTGGCTAGGTTCTCCTTAATGCGTGGGTCATTAAGTGGCTTCTAGGCAAAATTCTGGCATTAACCAACTGTATGGTCATCGGATGTCTCATAAGCTGTTAAGAGTTGTGTTTCTTTGTATATGATATGATTGTTTTTTGATGTCCAAGAGTAACAGAGAATAAAATCTTAAATGGGGAAAAATATCAAAAGTCTTAAAATTCTCTTCCCAAATACATAAATCATTACCCATATCCCTGGAATGTTTCAGTTAGTGGGGACTGTGGTAGTGATAGAGAATTGGAAACCATACTTCCAGTGTGGTCTGACCAGAGCAGAGAACAGTGGGGTTATTAACACCCTTGATCTTGATGTTGCTTTTCTACTTAAAAAAAATTTGCAGTATATTATTATGTATTTTTGGCTGCATTATCATACTTTTGGCTCACTTTGTACTTGTGGTTGCAGAAAATAATGGGAGTTATGTGTCCGCACACATACACACACACACACACACACACACACACACACACACACATATAAAGCCTCTCTACCACATTCTGAAATTGTTTTGTTCAAGATTTAGTTATTTTCTTTCAGTTTTCTAAATTGTTGCTTTCATTGTTGTTTTTCTCTGATTTAATAAGTAATTCAGGATTGTTGTGAAAAAGGAATTGTGAAAGTCTTAAATATGAAGTGAAAAACCAATATTTCCAGTGCAAAAGACACAACTGTTACGATCTGGTGCCTACCACTTCATACATGTGCACATGCACAGGCCCCAAATTATGGTAACTTTGATTGCATATAAGAGTAAATAGACTGACTTAAATAATGAAGGGACTTTGGGTCTTTGTGGATTAGAAGCCTGAAATGAGGTGGTTTTAAGTATTGACTGATGCAATGGATCAACTATGTTATCACAGACCTGACAGACAACTTTCCCCATTCTATTTTCTATGGCATCAACTTTGCCCAAGGCTATTCCTTCTTTTGTGGCATCAGGATGATTCCTAAGCACTAATGGGAATAGATGGGTCTTTGCATATGTCCAGAAGGAGAATGATTGTGAGCTGTTTGAGAAATTTCAGAAATACAAAGAAATGTCATCAACCACAAATTCTCAGCAAACATATTCTCCCTTGTGATTGAAAAGGAAAACTTGTACGTCTCTGAATTACTAATTATAGGATTACACAGATCATTAATTTAGTACTGCTAAATAACTCTAGGCCCGAAGTTAGCTTCACCCAAAACTCACCTCAAAGTCTTGAATGGACAAAATACAAATATCTGAATGAAATTCACTAATGGGAGGAAAATAGGTTCTGGTGAAACAATATTTAAATATTGATAGGGACAGGCAGATAGGTAATATAGGTTTATAGCTATATAGGTAATATAGGTAGATAGATATATATGGATGGATGAATGAATGGATGGACGGATGGATGGATAGGTAGACAGACACATGTGTAGATTAAAAGAGAAATCAAATTATCATGTTTTTAACCTGCTTTTCAGTAGTTATATTTCATAAAGATTTTTCATGTCAATCTTCATTTTTAAACCATTTTAAGTGATATATATCACCCAAATATGATCATGATTAATGATGCTAATTAGCTTCCATTATTCAAGAATTAAGAATCTTTTAGTTCTTAAATCTATAATAACACCTTTGCTTATGCCCAATCATATTTTTGTTCCTTTGATAATTTTTTGCAATTATAATTTATGAGTCAAAAAGTGGAAGCATGCAAAATTCAAGGTATTTCTCTAGATTATTTTCCAAGAAGTTTATGTACATTTATCCTACTTCCAATATCATATAAAATTCTCCATTTTGACACAAAAATATATTTTAATATATTTTATATAAATCTAATAAGAAAGAAAATAAAAACTGCTATGAGTTCATTTTGCAATTCTGTTGTTATTAGTGGCATTTAACATTTGGATATTTGCATTCATATGGTTGTCCTTGTTTTTGCCTATTTTTCTATGAAAGTGTTTATATTTTATGCAAATTTTTAAATGTCTTATAAATGTTTAACTTCTGCTGTATTTATTTCACATTAATTATATCTTTTTGTCCTTCAACTTTACTTATTATGTTTTTGTAATATAAAGTTAAAATTCCATGATAAAATCAAGTCTGTTGTGATTTTCATGTTCAGTTTTTTTAATAGTCTAAAATAGGAAGGAATGCAAATATTTTAAACATTTCTGAAGTGTTCCTAATTTATCTACCTACTGATTTAAAATGCCATTTATATATTTCAAATACTGGAAAAAGATGTTTTTTTTTAAAGAGATTCTAAGTACTTGGAAAATATGGATTCTTAAAGTTTACATCACAATAAATTTTGGTAAAATCAAACATTTAAATGGAAGAAGAGCCAATATAAAATATTAGAAAGAAATATGGTAGAATTTCTTAGAAATTTATCATTGGGGCTCAGATCTTCATACCTCAAAGTACAGTGCATTAACTTGCCTAGGGCCTCAGAAGCAAGGTCTTTCTGACCTTCTTGATCTTTCTGTCTCCCACCTTTCTCTCTCCTCTGAAGGAAGTCATAGAAATCAGAATTCCTCTTCCCCATGATATGTTATAGATCTGAACTAGTGAGTCCAGATCACTCTCTCCCTTCATCCTCATTCTAGAGTAATTGTGTCTCATGTTCAGATGAAGGAGTGCCACACAAAGAGGACAAGAAGAATATGCAGAGTTCCCCCTTCAGTCCATTACCATCAGCTCAGGCCTTTTGATCAGCCATATTTCTCATTCCTCATCTAAATTAGGCTTAAAAACAGTCTTGCATGGATCCCAGTGCCTTCATTTCTGGACATTCTTGTGTCATTAAAACCTCTGATTAAATAAATATGTTATGCTTCTCTCTTATTAACTAACCTCTTTTGTACTGAAGTATTGGCCATGACTGTTGGAATGTATGAGGAAAGGGATCATATCTTTCTTCTCATACATTATATTGGAGAAGGTTTTCAAATACAATATTAATGATGCTAATTAGCTTCCATTATCCAAGATTTAAGAATGTTGTGGTTCTTAAATCTACAATAATGTTAACCTTTGCTCATGCCCAATCATATTTTTGTTTCTTTGATAATTTTTTGCAATCATAATTTATGAGTCAAAGAGTGGAAGCATACACTCTGAAATAACAACAAAAAAGAGTTTGATAAATTCAAAAATAAATGTAAAAATTAAAATATATGTAGTTAAAGAAAGCAGTAAGTTAAAGGCCAATATAAGGTGGGAAATCATTTATAACTCATAAAAAAATGGAACTAATTTTCTTAATATTTAAGGATGCATATGAAGTACAAATGTGTCTTAAAAATCAGAAAAAGTTTGTAAACTCACCCAGAGTGAGAAAAATGTGTATTTAAACCATAAAATGATATCATTTTCAACCTATCAGATTAGCAAATGTCAGAAAGTTTACTATGATGGTTTTGGTAGTATGAGAAAGCAAGCATTCTCAAATATTGCTATTACAAATATAAATCTCTGTGTGACTAATTTCACAATATTTTTAAGATATATATTAAAATGCATATTGCCAAATTATTTTCACTAGGGACCCTCACAATGTAAATAAACAGATCTCTTTTTTTTCATGTCAATATTCACAAAAAGGCATAGCAGTTTTTTATATAGTTTTTATATTGTATTGGGTACCACAAGCAATCTAGAGAGATTTAAAATATATAGGAGACTATGCCCATATTATATGAGAATACCACACCATTTTTGCAAGGGACTTGAGCATTCATTGTTTTTGGTATTTGCATGTGTCCTGGAACCAACACCCCATGAATACTGAGGGGATTATGTATACAAAACAGGGGATAAGTAGATATGAGAGGATTGTGGACTGAGAATATGAAACAAAATAAACAAAATTATTTCAAGTATTTTGTTACAGTGACATAAAGCTGACTAAGCCACATACCAAATCCCTTTACCACATAACATTAAACAACTCACATTAATAAGGCTTATTCCCCATCCATTTGTATTTTTTAAAATATTTTCCAGTATTAAAATATTTAATTTACACATATCATTTGTAATTGCTCAAAGCAACCTTTGTAATTGCTCAAAGATTTTGTTGTTGTTGTTGTTCTTGAGTATTTGATTGGAAATAGATGAGTGTCTATTTGTAAAGAATTGATATGTTAAACATATTGTCTGTCCATCAAAAATGTGGTACCTTTCTACAGTGATATTTTTTTTTCCTTTTCACAGGTCATGATTTTCTCCACGTGGGCCCTACTATTTCTTCTCATATTTGTTCAGAAATGTTTTGGGTTTTGTTAATTTGGTGCATGAATACTTTTGTATCACATATCTGGACTGTTCATTACCAATTTCTGATAATCCAGTTGATTTCTATAATTTTTAAATTGTTTAACTGTTAACTATAGAATTATAATGTTTCTATAATACTCTGTCTCAATTCTTTGGAATTCGGAATAGGCAATCATGTCATTAGCATCACCACCAAAAACTGATGTGTAGTTCTTCCTTGTCAATATCTGCACCTATTAATTTTTTTACTTCTTAATTTTCTTTGGTATTTTGAGAGTGATTAATATGATAATAATAATAATGTATACTTATTATTATTTATTTCTGATACCTTTGAGAATACATTCAGTATTCTTAAACAATATTTTTTTTCCATCTGCCCATAACCAGCATAGTTTTATAGCAAACAGCTATTAAAAATCAATCAAGTTGGGGATGTGACTCAGCGGTAGAGCACTTGCCTGTCATGCCCAAGGACCTGGGTTCAATACGCAGCATCACAAAACCAAACAAATAAGAAAAAGTCAATCGAGCAAGGTCTATGCAAGGCATGGATAAGTAATAATAAAGAGCCAAATAAACATGGCCCTACCTACATAGAGCACTTAGCTTAGTAGAAGGAAACATAATAAATAGGTAAAGTAATAGTTATGTAATTACAGATTTAGAAATGTGCTATAACTGTTATGCTTACATAAAAAGCAATGGAGGGTAATGCATAGATCCTATGTAGGTGAAGTGTAAAAGAAAATAGCACATGGGAAACAGGGACAAAGAGAGAAAAGAAAAACCAGCATAGGCAATATATAAGGCAGGAAAATTTTGTCAAGACTATGAAGAGGTCAGAAGAGTAAAGAGAGAGTATGTGAAAGGGAGAAAAGCTAAAGGAAGTTTGGAAGAGACAGCAAGACCTTGTAAGGCATGACCTGAGATGGGATTCAGTTCTAGAAAACTACAAGTTAATGGTAGTAATTTAAATCAATTGTGATGACATTTAATCATGAAAAATTTGACTATGACTTATGTGTTGATCTTGAATAAAGAAAGAGGGCAGGGCAACAGAGAAGATAAGGCCAGATAATGGTGACTGAAATTACAATAGAAACATTGAATACAGACTATTTGGCATAGGTTCAAAGTATATTTGGGGAATTCCATAGGTAGGACTTATAAAGACACAAGACCTTTTATAAGAACATAAATTTCACTCATGTGAGCTCTACATCATGACCTGATCAGCTCTGAAAAGTCCCACATCCAAATACCATCACATTGGGGATTAGTTTCCACATATGAATTTTGAGGGTTCATAAATATTCAGCCTACGTTAGTTCATTGCTCTATTTGTTAATCCAGTAAATACAAACTGAGCATGTGTTCTAGTTAGGCACAACAAAATCAGCAGAATGAGACACTGTCCTCAAGAAGCTCCCAGTCATGGGAGAAAAGGAGTATTAAGTAAACACTGCAGCACTAAGTAGTATTAACCTTAATTTCACTAAGTGAGCCAAGAGAAGGGAGTGAATAAATGTAGAAGACTTCAGAGATGAAGCAAAATGTAGTCTAAGTAAATAGAAAGAAAAAGGTGGGTATTCCAAGCAAAATGAGCATGCTAGAAAAAGGAGCAAAAATATTGACAAATAGAGGTTGTTGTGGTTTGGGTACAAGATGTTTTAGTCAGCATTGCATTACTGTTACCAAATACTCAGCGAGAACTATCTATCTATCTATCTATCTATCTATCTATCTATCTATTTATTTATTTATGACAGCAGAATGCATTACCATTCTTATTACACATATAGAGCACCTTTTTTCATATCTCTGGTTGTATACAAAGTTTATTCACTTCAATTCGTGTCTTCATACTTATACTTGGAATAACAACGATCATCACATTCTACCATCATTAATTGCCGCAGCCCGGCTGGCTGGGCAAAATAACGGGGGGGGGGAGAGGTGACGAATAACTTGTGTACGTTGATGTAGCAGGAATAGGAGCCGTTTATTGTAGGATAACAGAGGTATTTATACATTTTGCACAGCTTATCTTAATTAGCATAAACTAGATACAGTAGTCAACCAATCAGGAATCTCCACACTTAATGGCTCGCTTTTGTTACAAACCACTCCCTCTGGCATTTGGCCAGGCGCCATCCAGACTTGTTTACAGACTTTAACATTTCTCTGGCAAAATAACAGGTGCCAATCTGACTTGTTTACAGACCTTAACAATTAATAACCTCATCCCCCCTCCCTTCAATTCCAAGCCCTCTGCCCTATCTAGAGTTCATCTATTTCTTCCATGCTCCCTCTCCCTATCTCACTATGAATTAGCCTCCTTATATCAAATAAAACATTCAGCATTTGGTTTTTTGGAATTGGCTAACTTCACTTAGCATTATCTTCTCTAAATCCATCCATTTACCTGAAAATGCCATGATTTTATTATCTTTTATTGCTGAGTAATATTCCACTGTGTATAAATGCCACATTTTTTTATCCATTCATCTATTGAAGGGCATCTAGGTTGGTTCCACAGTTTAGCTATTGTGCTGCTATCAACATTGATGTGGCTGTGTCCCTGTAGTATGCTGTTTGTAAGTCCTTTGGATATAGACTGAGGAGAGGGACAGCTGGGTCAAATGGTGATTCCATTCCCAATTTTCTAAGAAATTTCCATACTGCTTTCCATATTGGCTGCACCAGTTTGGAGCCCCACCAGCAAAGTATGAGTGTACCTTTTTACCTACATCCTGGTCAATACTTATTGTTGTTTGTATGCATAATAGCTACCATTCTGACTGAAATGAGATGAAATCTTAGAGTAGTTTTGATTTGCATTTCTCTAATTGCTAGTGATGATGAACATTTTTTAATATATTTGTTGATTGATTGTATATCCCCTTCTGAGAAGTGTCTATTCAGCTCCTTGGCCCATTTATTGATTGGGTTATTTGTGGTTTTGGTGCTTAACTTTTTAAGTTGTTTATATACCCTAGAGATTAGTACTCTATCTGAGGTGTGAGGGGTAAAGCTTCACTCCCAAGATGTAAGCTTTCTATTTATCTAACAGATTATTTCTTTTGCTGAAAAGTAACCTTTTAGTTTGAGTTCATCTCATTTATTAATTTGTGATTTTAATTCTTGCACCACAGAAAGTTGGGGCCTAATCCCACATGATGGAGATTAGGGCCTACTTTTTCTTCTATTAGATGCAAGGTCTCTGATTTTATTCCTAGGTCCTTGATCAATTTTGAGTTAAATTTTGTGCATGGTGAGAGATAGGAGTTTAATTTCATTTTATTGCATATGGATTTCCAGTTTTCCCAGCACCATTTGTTGAAGAGGTTATCTTTTCTCCAATGCATGCTCTTGGCACCTTTGTCTAATATAAGATAATAGTAGTTTTGTGAGTTAGTCTCTGTGTCCTCTATTCTGTACCATTGGTCTACCAGTCTGTTTTGGTGCCAATACCATGCTGTTTTTTCACCATTGTTCTGTAGTATAGTTTAAGGTCTGGTACAGTAATGTCACCTGCTTCACTCTTCCTGCTAAGGATTGCTTTAACTGTTCTGGGTCTCTTATTTTTTCAGATGAATTTCAAGATTGCTTTTTCTATTTCAATGAGGAATGTCATTGGAATTTGATTGGAATTGCATTAAATCTGTATAGTGCTTTTGGTAGTATGGTCATTTTGATAAGATTAATTCTGCCTATCCAAGAGCAAGGTAGATCTTTCCATCTTCTAAGGTCTTCTTTGATTTCTTTCTTTAGGGTTATGTAATTTTTATTATATAGAACTTTCACCTCTTTATTAAGCTGATTGCCGCATATCTTATTTTTTGATCTCTTTTTTGAGGCTACTGAAAATGTGGTAGTTTTCCTCATTTCCCTTTCTGAGGATCTGTCACTGATATACAGAAATGCCTTTGATTTATGGGTGTTGATTTTTTACCCTGCTACTTTGCTGAATTCATTTACTATTTCTAGAAGTTTTCTGGTGGTGCTTTTAGGATCTTCCAGGTATAGAATCATATTATCAGGAAATAGTGCCAATTTAAGGTCTTCTTTTCCTATGTGTATCCCTTTAACATTTTTATATCTAATTGCTCTGGCTAGTGTTTCAAGAACTATGTTAAAAATAAGTGGTAAAAGAGGGCATCCCTATCTTGTTCCAGTCTTTAGAGGGAATGCTTTCAATTTTTCTCCATTTAGAATGATGTTGGCTTGGGGCTTAGCACAGATAGCCTTTATGATCTTGAAATATGTTCTGGTTATCCCTAGTTTTTCTAGTGTTTTTAGCAAGAAAAATTTAAAGGAAGGAAAGTTTATTTGGGGCTCACGGTTTGGGGGATCTCAGCTCATAAAGAGCTGAGCCCAAGGTGAGGCAGTATATCAGGGCCAAAGAGTAAGGACAGTGAACATAGCTCACCTCATCACTGTCAGGAAACAGAGATCAAGGTCAAAGCGGTAAGGGGTCACAGGGAGGATGTACCCTTCCAGTGCACACACTCTGTGACCAACCTTCTCCACCCATGCCCTACTCTACCACCAAGTAAGTCCATTCAAATAAGATGAACTACCTAGGTTATAGCTTTCCTAATCTAATCATTTAACCTCTCAATATTCCTGCATTAACAGGAGCTTTGGGGGGATATGTGTTATGGTTTGGACATGAAGTGTGCCCCTAAACCTCCTGGGTTAATGAAGGAATATTCAGGGGAGAACAATTAGATATGAGATCTGTAGGCTAATTTGAATGTATTACTGAGTTCAAATTGTGGGTAGGTAAGCTGCAGCTGCTGGAAGTGGGTCACTGGGGAATGCCTTGGGGATAATAGGCTTTGTCCCTTGCCCCTTCTATTATCTGCTGACTAACTACTCTGAGTTGAAAAGCTTTCCTCTGCCCTGCCCTTCTGTGATGCTACACCTCACCTCAGACCAAGAAGAATGCATGCAGTCTGTGACCATGGATTGAACCTCTGAAACCTTGAAGCCAAAATAAACTTTTCTTCCTCTATGTTGTTCTTGTCACGTATTTTTGGTCACAGTGATGCAAAACTGACTAACAGAATTTTTTTTTTTTTATGAATGATTAGTTGCAAGTGCTGCTGAGATTGAAAGCACAAAGAAACAGAAATTTGAATGAAGAAGAGGACCATGGAAAAGATTTGAGCCAGAGTGTGAAGTGAACCACAGGGGTGATAACATCTGATGTGAAAATATCTCTTTGCTGCAGTGTGGGGTTGGGCCATCTTTGCTCCAGTCAAGAATGGTCACTATGTGTTGTGTGATGACATGGTTCGCAGTATTACTGCTCAGGACTATTTATCAGGTGTACTAGCATTGCCTGTTATTTATCCTTCTAAAGGCATATGGAAATGATTTAACATGACTTCTTTTTCATTATCCCTAAAGAATGTTTACATGTCACACACTTTAGGTGGGTAATAAAGCAATACTTAGTGGTGGAACCTACTGAAACACATGCAATCCGAATCTCAATTCTTCAGTTTCATTCATTTCCATCTGGTCAGAGGAAAGTGCTAAATGTTAACTCCACAGTTTTCATTTCAGGGACTCTGTATATTTAACAATGTTGTTTTTTATCAACAGAATTAAACAGTCATTTTTCATGTTTAGAAGCAATGTTATCATTCCAGCTGTTACTTACAGTAAAATTTTAGTAATTATCCATCTTCCTTAATTATCCTATATACAGCCCTTATTACTCAGTCAGAAAAGGAAATTAGTGATGCTGATGAGTGGAAGGTGGTAGAGATAGGAGATCCATGAAAGGAGGAAATCAACTCAAATAAATTCTAATTTTTAAAAGCTAGCCAACCTTAAGCCTTGTCTGCTTGTCTAGTGCCTAGGCAGGTGTTGTTCTACATCCTTGACATGCTTTATTTCACTTATCCCAACAACTTAAGGAGTTCCTACTATTATTTCCACTTTACTGATTGTATAAACAAAAGCATAGAGTTTCCGAGTAACTTAAATCCTTGCTATTAACAACTACATTATGAGTGTTAATTTTGTATCCTGCTACTGCTAGAAGTTTTCTGTTGGACTTCCTAGGACTTCTAAATATATAATCATGTCATTGGCAAACAAAGATTGTTTTTTGCTCTTCTTTTCCTAATTGTACCCCTTTCTTTCTTTTGCCTAATTGTATTTTTATATATATTTTACTTTTCAATGGACCTTTATTTTATTTATTGATATGTGGTGATGGGAATTGAACCCAGAGCCTCACACATGCTAGGCAAGTGCCCTACCACTGAGCCACCACTCCATCCCCTGCCTAATTGCTTTTGCTACAGATTCAGGACTACATTGAATGGAAGTGGTAAAAGTGGGCATCCCTATCTTGTTCCTATTTTTAAAATAAATGCTTTTATTATTTCTCTATTTAGAATGTTTTTGGCCTTGGGTTTGTCATATATAGCTTTTACAATGTTGAGATATGTTCCTTCATAATTCAGTTGCATTCCTATACTCCAATGATGAATCAGCTAAAAGAGAAATTAGAAAAATCATTCCATTAACAGTAGCCAAAAAAACAACAAAACAAAAACCTCAGAAATCAATCTAATAAAAGAGGTGAAAGACCTCTACAATGAAAACTACTAAGGAAAGAAATTGAGGAAGACCTTAGAAGATGGAAAGACCTCCCATATTCTTGTATAGGTGTATTAATATTGTTAAATGGCCATATTATCAAAAGCACTGTACACATCCAACACAATTCCCATCAAAATTCCACAGACATTCTTCATGAAAATAGAAAGAGTAGTCATTAAATTCATGTGGAAAAATGAGAGAACCAGAATAGCCAAAACAATCCTTAGAGAGAAAAGCAAAGCAGGAGGCATCGTTATACCAGAATTTAAATTATACTACAGAGTTATAGTAACAAAAACAGCATAATATGGGCACCAAAACAGACAAGAAGGAACAGAATAGAAGATACCACCAAAATTACAGTTGTCTCATACTAGAAAAAGTCACCAAAAACATACACAGGAGAAATGATAGCCTCCACAACAAATGGTGCTGGTAAAATTAGAAATCCATATATAGTGAAATGAAATTTAATCCCCATCTCTCACCCTGCCCAAAACTCAAAGTAGATCAAGGACTTAGGTATTAGACCAGAAACCCTGCACCCACTATAAGAAAATGTAGGCCCAAAACTTCAACACATCTTCTTGGGAAATAACCTCCTTAACAAGCCTCCTAAAGTGCAAGAAGAAGAATCAAGAATTGATAAATGGGAGTGCATCAAACTAAAAAGCTTCTTCACAACAAAGGAAACAATCAAAAATGTGAAGAGAGAATCTACAGAATGGGAGAAAAGCTTTTCCATTTTCACCTCAGAATATTAATTTCAAAATATAAAGAACTCAAAAAACTTAACACACACACAAAAAGCAAATAACCCAATCAATAAAAGGAAAAAGGAACTGAACAGGCACTTCACGGAAGAAGAAATATGATCAGTCAACAAATACATGAAAAAATGTTCAACATTTCTAGCAATTAGAGAAATGCAAATCAAAGTACTCTGAAATTTCATCTCACTCCAGTCAGAATGACTATTACCAAGAATACAAGTAACTCTAAATGTTGGTGAGGATGTGGGGGGAAAGGTACACTCATACATTGCTGGTGGGTTTGAAATTTGGTGCAACAACTCTGGAAAGCAGTATGGAGACTCCTCAAAATACTAGAAATAGAATCACCATTTGACCCAGTTATCCCACTTCTCAGTATATATCCAAAGACTTAAAATCAACATACTACGGTGTCACAGCCACATCAATGTTTACAGCAGTTCTATTCACAATAGCTAAGCTATGTAACTAAACAAGGTGCCTTTCAACAGATGAATGGATAAAGAAAAAGTGGTATATATGCAACTTAGCCATTAAGAAGAATGACCTCATGACATTTGCCAGTAAATAGATAGAACTGGAGACAATCATGCTGTCCACAAAAGCCAAAGATCCAATGTTTTCACTGATATGTGTTTACTAGCCCACAATGTGGTAGGGAGTCACGGGAGAATAGAGGTTCAGTAAATTAGACAATGGAGAATGAACGGGAAAGAGGGGAGATAAAAAAAAAAGAAAGAAAGACTATGGAATGAATCTGATATAATTTTCCTATGTACATATATGAAAACATCACAGTGGATCTCACCATCATATACAACCACAAAAATAGGGCTCTACTAGAACAGATATATCCCATGATTGTATAATTTTGTCAGAATAGATTTTAACCAACCACCACATTATAACTGTGTAACTCCATGCATAGCATGGAACTCTAGGTCTCCTTGCCATACCGGTAGAGTTGAGATCAAAGTAAGAGAAAATTCCTAAAATTCCATTCAGTTCAACCACTCAAAAGGTGACCCTTACCACCTTGCTACATGTCATCCCTAAAAGTAAATTGATCAAAGCAATGACACCACTTCTAAAAGACGATGACTATCTTTTTAACTCAAATAAGTAAAAAGTAAGCAACTAAAGTAACTCAAGTCACGGGGTAACAATCAATAAATCATGGGCACCTTGTACACTGTGCACTCCTTGGTGTTCTGGAATCTTTAACACATCTGAAGAAGGTATTGGATAAAATATTCCAGGCTGAGGAATATGATTACCTAAGGAGAGGAGCACTGCCAGGTAAACTCCGGATCTAGTCATAATCTCTCATACTAAAAGGAAAGCTCTAAGTCCCTGTGAAGAACCTCTGTTATTCCAAAATTATTCTCAAAGGAAGCCCCGCTTTGAAAAAGGCTTTCTGCAGTTGTATTTTATCTGCCTTTTATTATGTGGACTTTGCTTATTTGCTAAGTATTGAAAGGAAACTTCAAACCCTCTAATAGCTGTTATAACTAGGACTATCATGCCAGTAGCATGGCTAAATTTAGATTCAGTAGCTGCTCATGGTGCTTTTTTCCAAACTCGGTAAGTTTTTTAAATTATTCCTTTCTTCAGTAAGTTTCAGAGAATTTGCAACTGCATGTAGCCTTGGGTAGACAAAATAATCTTGTTTGATTTAATAATATACCTAATTTAATAAAAATAGAATGACATGTTGAAAAGCTAAAGAGTTTTAAAGTTTTCCACTTATTGAAAAAAGAATAATAATAAGGACCACATTGGGTTACTAAAATCCAAGTAAATAAGTAAAAATCTAATCTGATTCATCAGCCAGTTCAGTTTGTTCTCTCCACTCATTTACTGATCAGTGGTCACTGGCTGATTATCTGCTGTGTTCTATGTGGAAGGTCCTGGAGTTTGATTAAGGCATAAAGCACCAGGCAATATGAGTCCCATGAGAGAACTGTGCCCACATGGTGGGTGGAGGCAAAATTCCTTCCTCCTATACAGATGGTCAAGAGAAGACCATCCCAAGTTCAGGTTGAAGCACAGTAATTGGCCTGAAAATATGAAAGTTAGTGAGAAGTTAGAGGGTCAAGAGCAAAAAAGGAAGAAATATCTCAGAGGCTTCCCAGGCAAGGTGAAGACTGAACATGGAAGGAGAGTGACAAAAGTATGGTTTGTTCCAACAACTTACAACATTTGATCCATCAGAAAGGAGGCCTATGTTTAGGGGACAGGCAGAAAGGTTATGCTGAGAGATCAAAACTGACATGTTACATGACACACACCTGCTGATCATGCAATGAGAGTAATACATTACAACAAAGGGGGTGGAGAGCTGCCGCAGAACTTGAGCAACAGAATGATTTTTACCAAATTTTGTTTTTTATTATCATCTCTTTGATGGCCAGAGATAAGGTTGATCTGGGAGGAAGGGGAGATCAGATATAGAGGTACAAGAAGTATGTGAAGTCTTTCATGCCTCAGACATCAGTGATGAAGGGAATGAAGAAGGCGAGGTATGTTTAAAAACATATTTATGAAGCAAAATGAATAAAAAAAAATAAATTGATGGTGTTTACTGCATTCATTTAAATAGATGTTTTTAAAAGCTGTGACAAGCTCGATGACGACTTAAGATAGACTTTGGGTAAATTTTTACATTTTCTGATAGTCTAAATGTTATTTCATTGCACCTGTCTTACCTTCTTTTACTACTACAGTACACTCAGGAAAAATCCACGATCACTCTCACTCACACACACACACACACACACACACACACCCCTTTACCAAAAGATATTCAGAAAAGAATAGAAAGGTTTTCATCATTGGTTCCCAGTCTGGCAAGTTGTCAAAAAATCTAGATGTTCCAGCTCTACTCCCAAAGGTTCTGAGTCAATCCCTCTAAGGCAGTTCTCCACAGTAAACCAGGGTGATGTTCGACATATTGAACAACTGGTGCTAGCATATCGCAGAAAGAACATATGTCTGACACTAAGAAGCCATACTCAGAGGGACCCACCACCACCAAGCCAGGCATCCTTTAGTTATGAAGTTGTGGTGAGGGCCAGCCAATGTAATTCCTGAGAAGAGAAAGTGAAACATCTAGTTGTGCAGATATTTGAGAGAGCAGCTAGTTACCAATTAGCATGAGAGGATTGTGATAGGTAGCTATGCTGCACCTGTGAATGTGACCTGATTACCTTCTCTCAGCACATCTGTGGGGCAAGAAAGGCCCAAGTAACAGTGACATATATCAACATTGATATATGTTGAGGCAGGTTGAACAACCCCTCTCTGAAAGAGAGAGTACAGTATTATTTCCAAGAGAAGGCACAGGGAATATGTGAAGGTATTCTAGAAGATTCTGGCTTCTCTCCACTAAACTCTACCTGCCACCCGTCCTCCAGAGTCTGGTTAGGGTCCCTGGCTCTCTGAACAATTGCCCCTGGAGAGTGGACACATGCCTTGTAGGCCCCACGAATATATCCAGTGTCCTGAAAATGTCTAATTGTACCTGAAAGATAGAAACCATGCATTTCAGGCTATGGCCAGCAAAGAGACAAGGTTGTGTTTTGCGTTCAGGGAGCTGGTGTGAGCAGAGGTAGTCTGAAACAGGAAAGCAGGTACCACAGTTAGATGGCAAGTAGGCTGGGAGGCTCTTCCAGTTAGGATGAAGCGGGTGATTCATTCCTGCAGCTGCTCCTTGACCTTGGTTCACCTCCAGGCTGGTTCAGTGGGCAGAGACCCTGACTCAGAGAGATTCCATTTTAGGGTTTATTTAGCCTTGGGTTGCCACAGCTTCTGCAAATGATGCTGTTAGTACTTGACAGTAACAACCTAAAATTTTCTAAATGTTCATTGTTTGTCTAAGTGTCTCTCCAACTTTTGCTATATTTTTATGACTATCACCACAACACCACTGTGTACTCAAAAAAAGTCAAGGATGACTTTTTATACAAGCTTCACTTTGAAAGTTATCCTCCTTTCTTTTGTGAGAGTGTATGTATTTCACTGTAGGTGTAAAGCAATGTTGGTGTACTTATTACAGTGGCCAGGCATCCTAGCCCTTTGCAACCACCTCACTTTGCATCTTTGCCCCCTTGGGAATACCCACTTTTCTGCTGAGTACCTTCAAACCAAATACCCTCTTGATCACAAAAAGACGTTCAGACAGTGGTTCCCTGGACTACAAGAGGTTCCTCTTCTCCATCACAAAAAAAGATGAAGAGGGAAACACTCTCACAATCTCTATCCTTGCAACCTCAAGGACAATCTCCCTCCCCATCCCTATTTTTTCCAGCTTTTTGATGGAAGAGGGAACAGAAAGCCCACGGGAAGAGATCTGTAAGTTTATTTGTCTTTTTAAAAAAATATTGTATTTAGAATAATTAAAGATTTACTAAATTTTTCAGAGATAATACAAAGAGTTCTTGTATGCTGTATGCCCAGTTTCCCCCACTGTTAACGTCTTATATCACTATGGTATTTTTGTATGGTCTGTCTGAAAAATCAATATAGATCATTATTACTGAATTCTATATAGCATATCCAAATTCCTTGGTTTTAACCTAGTTTTTTATTGTTGTTGTTCAAGTATCCTATTCAGGACATCACGTTACATTTAGTCTTCTTTGGGCTATGACGCTTGCTAGGACTTTTCATGTTTTGGGTGACCTGGACAGTTTTAAAGAATATTGGTCAAGTAGCTTTTGCTTTGTGTAGTGGTTTTTGCATAATGAGACTGGAGTTTGGGGTTTCAGGGAGGAAGAGCACAGAGGTGAAGTGCCTTTTTCACCACATCCTATCACCACATCATAGGAAGGATACGTTTAGTATCAACATGGCCATTCCTGTTGATGTTGATCTCTTGGCAGAAGAAACATTCCTCATGCTTCCCACTGTAAGGTTACTTTCCCCACCTTCCCACACTATACTCCTCCACAAAAATGGTGCTATGTGCAGCTCACCCCTAAAGAATGAAGAATTATGCTTCACCTCCTGGATGGTAAAGTATTTAAATAAGTTGCAGAGCATGAATCTATTCTCCCCCATTTATTTGTTTATTCAATTAATCATTAATCATTAATCATGGGCACTTATCTTACGCTCTGTTAGATTTTATTTGCTCAAATTTTTCTGAATTTGGTCATTATAATTCTTTCAGTTGATGCTGTGCTTCTTGGATATAATTCCTATAATTGTCAGGTGGGTCATTTGTTTGTTTGTTTTTAAGCACTTTCTTATTTACTGACACTGAAAATTGCCCTAGACTCATCCTCCCTTTTTTTCTGACTCAAAATCACCTCTTTCTGCAAGGAGTTTATGCTGTTTCATGGGAGAATGGTATCAGACTCCAGAACTGGGCACTGGGTGTGCTAAATGCTCCTGAAGCATTATTGTTTCTAGACACTCTCAGTTGACAGAGCAAGGGAATATATATTTACATATAAAATATAAATGTATAGGCATATATATTTTTAGGGTTGCTCTTTTTCACATTGTATGTCCTTAATGACTCAAATATTCTCCCTCTTGAGGAGAATGGCACAAAGCAAAGCAGAAAGCATAGGTGCCAATAAACTTCAAACTTAAATGTTTAAATATATCCCTAAATGGAAACCCATAGAGTTTTGCAATGCAAATTGTAAAAGTCCTCAGTGGTTTCATGCACTGAAACATTTAAACTTAAAATTTTGCATAAGTGGCACATCCCCAAGAAGAATTTAACTTATGAACCTAAGGTTTAGAGTCCAGGAGCTCTGAAGAAGTGGGTGCCTGGGCTTCTCAGGCTCATCTTGAGTCCCATGATTTTCTGCAAAACTTTCCCAGCAATAGATGGACTGAAGGTGTGCAATTGCCTACATTTCACAATCCTATTCTTCAGTTTGCATTGAAAAACACCAACATACATTTATTTTCTAATGAAGGACCAAAATGTTTTTTTTAAAAGATGGACTCAGTTGTTTTCCCAATTTTTAAAGTTGTCTAAATGGAGGCAAGAGCAACTCTCACAGGTTTTCCATTTTGTTTGGGATAGCAGTAAAGAGCAACTTATTGACTAGAGCCTTTATTTTTAATTAATTAATTATTTATTTGGCAGTGCTGGGAATTGAACTTAGGGCCTTGTGCTTGCTAGGCAAGTGCTCTACCACTAAGCTACAACCCAGGCCTGACCCAGGGACTTTAAAGGAGACTCCAAACTGAAGCAATTGAACATGTTTTATAAAGTTGACTTGTTTCACGATTAAACCACTTGTCCCCTTGTATCCCTTTGCAGAAGCTTGCAGTTCCAGCAAATAGCTTTATGACTTTACTCTGGAGTTCCTTGGACAGAGTCTCTTTTCTATGCCATGGTCCTACCAGTTACCATATAATGCATTGCTATATTCCCTGGTTGCAGCAGTCAAGATGTGAGGCTTTGGAGAGAATCCAACTGTGTATGCTTTTATGACACTAATCCAAATATGTGCTTATTTAAGGGCACAGTTGTGCAACCTATGTGCCCTGAGGCTCCCTGGACAATTGCGGTTTTCTAAAAATGGTCTGATTCTCCTGCACTTCTCACTGGAGAGCTGGGCGGCAGAGTTCATTTGGCTCATTACTGTCCTCTTTCCCACCCAGTCTGTAGCCGTTCTTGGGGCCTGGTTGCAGCTGCAGAGTTTTTGTCTGCAGTGCCCTCCCTCAAAATAGCTGTCTTTGTTGTGACTAAGATATTTAAATCTTCCTTCAGTAGCACCTTTACTTGATTGACT
Organism: Callospermophilus lateralis; assembly: GCF_048772815.1. Lineage (NCBI taxonomy): Eukaryota > Metazoa > Chordata > Mammalia > Rodentia > Sciuridae > Callospermophilus > Callospermophilus lateralis. Next base: position 28,293,987 of record NC_135316.1, on the reverse strand, counting down.
GATGGGTCTGTAAGTTATTTTTGTATCTGGGTTATTTCTATTTCTGATGTAAGTTGCTAGAGGCTGCATAATTGCTCGACCCACTCTTTTTATTTGATAATCTATGTTTTAAAAGTAGACTGCTTTATTGTAAAGTCTGCATTTTTTTTTCAGAAATATTGATGGTCAGAACCCAACACTGGGCGTTCCCTCAAGCATTAAATTACATTCCTTGGAGACCTAACATGTCAACATCTTTGTGTCTAAGGATTTCAGGGACTTTTTTTTTTTTATGTTTTTACTTTTTTGATTCTTTTTCTGGAGGATTAAAAAAAAAATCCCCCAAAATCTTAAGTTCCTTTAGCAAATCATTTAGTAAGAGTCCCACAAAAGATGAAGGGATAATATATATCCATAAAAGGGTTATGAAAATTTATTTAATTATTACATTGAATGTAGTGAGTGGATATCTCAATGACTAGAGTTTGACTAATTGAGCTATGCACAATATATAAAAATGTAAATAGATGACATCTTAGACTTAAACCATGTGCAAAAAGAATGGCAAGAGATTTCAGAAAGAAATGACTATAGACATAATAAAGAAATTCTTTGACAAATCTGTCTAAGTTTTCTTATGCAGCTTTCACATATAATGAAAATTATATCTATTTCTTTGTTTTTAACGTCAAGTGTTTATTTTAAATTTAAGTAGCTCTATAGCCTTATTTAGACATTTTAAAATTATAAAGTCGAATAAAATCTAATTAGAGAAGGTTATGATCTAAACATTATTAAAATGCATCAATAGACTAAGAACAATAGTATTAAAATTTCTAGTGACAAGAAATCATTAAACATGAATGCTTAAATATTTACACTTTGAAAGCAGTGTGGTTTTAATAAACAAATGCAAAAGTTAGAATTTGTTAATGAATATGATATACATTCATAAAGACAAAATTGAGGATTTCTACCAAAAAAAAGTATTTTATCATTCTACCTATCAAAAGTCATACGATCAAAGAAGGATTCAATGTTTGGAAGAAAAATTATTTACCAAGATAGAAATTGAATCTTATTTAAAATGTTTATATACTTAAACCCATGTTAAAAATTTTCCTTCAACCTGTGTATCACTCATATCAAATTGCCTGCATACCAAGGGTATGAAGCAAACGCAATAAAGTATTATGGAAAAATTAGAATACAAATGAATTTTTTGGTTTTAATCTTATATAGTTTATGCACATATCGTTTATTCAGATTTGATAAATGTAGTAAAATTCTATGTCAATATGTATTGAAAAACTCACTTCAGCTTGGCAACTCTCCAGTGATTTATGCCAGACTATGTGCATTAAGAATAGGGAAATTAGGCATGATATTTCATTGTCTTGCCCAGTTCCCTCTTAAAAAGGTATGAGAAACCATACTATTTTTAAAATAAGCTGTTTTTTTTCTTTTCCCAGTATAGACCTGTTGTAGTTCACAAAATAGTTGCAAATGCACTAGAATGAATTCCTGTGTACACCACACCCAGTTTTCCTTACTATTGACATTATGTGTTACAATTATATGCTATTCATACATTATAATTAGCTAAAGTCATGCTTTATTAAGGCTGTCTTAGTTTTTGCCTAATGTTGTTTTCTGCCTCAGAACTCCTTTCAGGATCCCAAATTGTATATAGTTACATTTCTCTTTAGGTTTTGCTAAAATGTGACAGTTTCTTAGGCATTTCTTAGTTTTGGTGAGTTTGACAGGTTTGAGGAGTGCTGGTCAGATATATTGTGCTATGGCTCTCTATTGGTTTGCCTTTCTCATGAAAGGACTGGATTCCTGAACTTTGGGGAAGATCAAAGAGGTGAATTGCAATTCTCATCACATAATATCAAGAATACATACTGCATCTGGGCTCAGTGACCTGTAATCCCAGCTACTCAGGAGGTAGAGGCAGGAGGATTATAAGTTCAAAACTGGTCTTAACAATTTAGCAAGTCCCTTTCTCGAAAAATAAAAAAAATGTAACTCAGATGTAGAGCACACCTGAGTTCAATCCCCAGTACGAAAAAATATTAAATGAATAAAAGAGTGCATGCTACCAAAATGGGTAGTCACTTTTGATGTTGGCCAGGATAAGCTAACTGAAGTACTGTTTGTCATTTTTTTCCACTGCAAACTTACTTTTTCCCTATTTCCATACCATATTGTTTCAAAAAATATCGCTCTGCACAGCGCATACTAAAGGGATATGGCAATAACCTTTACCTCCTCAAGCAGAGTATCTGCATGAAGTACTTTGAATCCTTCTGCCCAGACTATTTGTGTGACTCTCCCATTTATTTATCATTTATTTATGTTAACATGAACTTATACATATTTATTTTATACTTTGATTTATAATGTTATACTATTTTACTCATGTGTTGCTCAAATTAGTACCAAAATATTTTATTTCATTTTATTTCATAGCTGTTGATATGTTCTTATTTGTTAGTTACAATCCATTTCTGTAATCTTAACCATTATGTTCTAAAGACAATTAAAGAATCTAATTGTAAATCATTCCTTGTGTATTTGGTTATAACTGTCTTCTTAAACCTACCCATATTAACATATGGAAATTACAAGATCAATTAGAGACACAATTTCCTTATGTTTGAATTTCTACCAATAACACTTAAGCATTATACATTTTTAAGTTACAACTAGCCCTCAATGTACTTTATCATTGATTTTTTGTTATTCTAGAAGTTTTTATCTGCAATTTATTTAGACGAGTAAAATTTTTAAGCCTTGTTTATCTTGTATGTACTAATTTTGGTAGTATGTACTCTTTTATTTGGTACTGTGGATTGAACTCAAGTTAAACTGATAGGTATATCTTTCTAAACAGATCTCTATGTTAGATAGTAAAATAGTGGTGGAAATTAAGAAAAAGTCCACTTTCAAGTATAACAGGGTATCTTGGATGAAGACCTCTATTCTTTTCAAGAAAAACAAAACTTGAAAAATTGAATAAAATACACATCAATAAATCTGTTTAAAGTCTTTGAAGAGCTACTGAATCACAGATGACTAGGGGATTAAGATGCCACAGATGGAACACAATGAGAACTTGGGTGACCATGATCCTCCAACATATTTACTATACTTTTTTTTTTTTTGGCATAGGATTGTCATAGAGGATGAAGTAATGGGCTGAGTCTTGGTGGTCCAGTGAAGCTGGAGAAACAAATTTGGAAACTTGCCAATATGTTAGGAAGAAGGATGGTAAGAAACTAAGACTACTACAGTTTTTTAAAATACATTTTAATTTTTGAAGCAGTTTTAGGTTTACAGAAAAATTGACAGAAAGTAGAGAGATTTCCCCGCACAGTCATGCATTGCATATGATGTTTTAGTTCATAACGACTTCATATGTGATGATTGTCCCATGAGATTGCAGTGGAACTGAAAACTCTGTAGCCATCAAAATCATAGCATAACACATTGTTTGTGATGCTGGTGTAAACAAACCTCTTGCCCCGCCTGTGGTAGAAGAGCAAAGTCTACACAATTATGTCCACTATAACATCCTTGATAATAAATGGTTATGGTACTGGTTTATGTATTTACTATACTATATTTTCATTCATTACTTAAGAGTATACTCATACTTATAGAAAAATGCTTACTGTAAGTAGTATGCCTATTTTGCTGGCAGCAGCCTGTGTATCTTGTATATACCACATCTCTTGGTGACAAGAGGCCACACTGAGCATAAACCTATGCCACGTAGATTTCTGTGAGATTCATACACAATGACAGAAAGGCCAAAAAAAAATTACATCAAAAAACAAAAATTCAAAGTATGAATTGTGAAAATGTTTCCAAACTTGTTTATAATACCAATTGACAAATTGACAAAGCACAAGAAACCTACACAGAATAAATACACACACACACACACACACACACACACACACACAAAGATACACTGGGAAGATAGGATTACCGCAAGGTACTGAATTTTAGTAAAGGTATTAAATGACAAAGTGAAAAACAATCAAAATAAAACAAATATAAAACCTCTTAAAACAGAAAAAGAAGATACAACTTCTTTTAAGAAGCGAATAATAAAACTGCATAAATATGTTCCTCTCAGCATTTAAAATAAGTATCCTTAACACATGAAACAAAATAATTTGTAATCTAGAATTATGTATCTATTAAAAAATTTATTCAATGATGGAGTTAAATAATGACCTTTTCAGACAAAGCAAAATGGAGTTACTAGACTGACACTCAACTGTTGAACTGAGTTTATTATTATTATTATTATATTCATCATCATCATCATCATCATCATCATCATCATCATATCTTTATGATTATACATAGCTGGGTTCTTCTTGACAAACTCACACATGCATGGAAATCAATTTCAGTCCCTGATTCTCTCCTTTTCTCTCCTTCTTTTCCCTTCCATCCTCCCTCACCTCTCCCATTCTCTTTCCTCTACCCTACTAGACTTCCTTTCACGTCTCAATTAATTTGTTTTTGACTGGTTCCTTATGTAATTGTATCCTTCCTTCCCCTTTCCTTTATTGCATCTAGCTTCCACATATGAGAGAAAACATGAACTGAGTTCTTTAAGAAGAAGAAAAATAAATTGAAACAAGAAAATATAAAAAAGAATTAAAGTAAGTATATGGGAAATACAAACATTTGCCCAACAAAACAACAATAAAATGATAAGGTCTTCTGGGGTACAAAACTAATATAAGCTGAAATGTAAAACATAATACAAAAGCAACAGAGGAAAGTAAAAGAGTTTTAAGTCCTATCAGGTGGTTAAAAAAAGAGAGAAGGCTATATCATGTCTATGGAGATATTAATCTTCAAGAATAACAAGTAACAACTTAATAAAAGGGAAAATAAAAACTAATTGTTGAGTCAAAAAAGAAAAACAAGAAATGTGAAATGTAAAAACAAGACGATGTATGCAAACCCAAGTCTATCAGCAATTAGATTAAAATCTAGTAGACTAAATATTACAAGTCAAATTTTCTTAGAGTTGATGAGAAACACAAAATCTAACTATATTTACTTATAGTAGAAACACTGTAACAAAAACAAGCAAAAATTTAAAAGTAAAAACAATGAAAAAAGAGTGTACTACTGCCTAAAGAAAGCTAGTGGACCAATATAAGTAAAATCAGGTATGGTTTATTAGTCAGTTCTCCATCACTCTAACAAAATATCCAACACAGGCTATTTGTAAAGTAAAGGGCGGTTATTTTGCCTCATGTTTATGAAGGTTTGAATCCAAGATCATGTAAGTTCATAGGCTTGTTTCTGGCCAGTGTTGTATATTATGACAAGAGTGTGGGCTGGAGTAAATGCTCACATCACAAGTCAGGAAGTAGAGAGAGAGAGAGAGAGAGAGAGAGAGAGAGAGAGAGAGAGAACCACTGGGGTCCCACAATCCACTTCAAGGGCAAAATCCCAATGATCTAAAGACCTCCCCCTAGGCCCCACCTGTGAAAGGTCCAGAGCACCTCTCAATACCACACTCTGGGGACCAAGCCTATACGGGACACTCATACAAACCAAAGCATTAACATTTAGGCAAAAAGCACTAACATGACATAATTAAAGAAGGATACTTTATTATGATAAGCAGGAAAATATAAGAATTCTAAATATCTGTGCATCAGTTACAATTTTAAGCATATAAAATATAATTGCTGTGAATAAACAATAAATGGCCTACATAAATAAAGGATACAAAATGTGAAGTAAATATAGATGGAAAGGAGAGAGAGGCAAATGTAACGTTATAATGGAAACATTTAACACATCTCAATAGTTAATGACAAAAGGCATAAAAAAGGACTGAATTAACAGATTTGGTCAAATTGTAATATATTTAATATTATAACTAGAAATGATGAAATAAAACTTCTTTACACAGCATGAGTAAGTTTTACAAAATAAATTAATGTTACTAATAATAAATTAATATAATTAAAAGTGACTAAGAAAATATGCAAATACATAAAATATATATTTAAAGCTCATAAATATATGTGAATTGTACTTAGTAAATTCTTTATTAGTTATTATTATTAATTGCTAATACATTTTACAAGCTCACATGTTCTCTTGCCCATTTTAATTAAGATAGTAATAAAATGATACATATATCATCTCTAATTGTTTGGAGGGTAAAAATAAACTTGAATGTAAAGCTTTCACATAGCTGCTATGTTAAGATATGATTCAAAAATGGAAATTAGAAAACATTCTTAACTGATGACATCATAGCAATATCAAGACAGTCTTGAGGCAATAGTAAAAAAAAAAAAAAAAGAAAAGAAAAAAAAGAAAAAGTAAACAATCAATAACCTAAATTCCCCTGTGGATATTGCAGACAGAATGTTAAATCACTTACTAAAAAAGCAAAAGCAAAAACAAATATAAAAGAGAAGTCAATCAAATAACAAATACACAGGGGTTGGGGTACAGTGTAGGGGAGAGTCTTTGCTTTGGAATGTTAGGCCCTGAACTTGGTTTCCAACAGGGCAACAGATAAACAAGACTTTTCAAGGAGTTTTTAAGTGGATAATAAAATAGGTTAAACCCTCAAGAAACAACTTAAAAAGAGAAAAGGAGCAAATAACATTTATCGGGGTGAGAAACAAAATAATACTACAGATTCCAAAGATAATAAAAATGTAAATGTGTAGGGGGAAATGGGCAAATTCATCAAAAAATTCAACTCATCAAGATGATTCTGGCCAGGCATAGTGGCACAGGTAGGTAATCCCAGAGACCCTGGAGGCTGAGGCAGGAGCATCACGAATTCAAAGTCTGCCTCAGCAAGGTGAGGCACTAAGCAACTCAGTGATATCTTGTCTAAATAAAATACAAAATCAGTTTGGGGATGTGGCTCAGTGGTTGAGTGCACCTGAGTTCAATCCCCAGTACCTGGCCCCTGCAAAAAAAAAAAAAAAGATTCTGGAAGAATTAAAAAATCTGGATACTCCTAAAGTAACTGAATCATTTAAAACTCCTAAGACACTTTGTTAACTGAAAAAAGCCAAACTTATAAAGACAAATACTGTATAATTTCACTTATATGTGGAAACCAGTCAAACTCATAAAGACAGAGAGTTAGTTGATCACACACAAAGATAATTATGTGAAGTGATATATTAATTAATCAATAATCATGCACAACACACATGTGTGTATCAAAATATCTCATTGTACTACAAATATATACAAGTTTTGCCATTCGTACCTCCATAAAGCTGAGGCGGAGGACTTTTGAGACACAAAGTTTCACTAGTTATTACTCGAAATACTTTAAAGAGTAAGAATGTCAATTTATACAAATTTTTCTAAAAAACATAAAAAGAGAAATACATTTCTAAATGCATTTTTATCACGTTTGCTTAACCTTGTAATGAAACCCTTAAAGACTATTTAAGAAAATTTATAAATCAACCTCTTTCAAGAAAATAGAAGGGAAAATCCTAAGTAAAGTATTAGCAAAACAAGTTCAGGAATATTATAAACAGCATTATTCCTTGAAACCATAATAAGGTTTAGACCAGAAGAACAAAAGTATTTACCTTTTGGCCAGTTAATCAGTATAATTCACCATATTAAAAAAAAAACAAGGAGAATAGTAATAGGAGAATCAGTATTTGCAGAAAAACGTATTCATGAAACCCAACAGACACCAACCTAAAAGCTTTTGAAAAATAAGGATTAGAAGAAAATTTCCTTGATTTAATAGAATATCTTAAAAATAAATCCTACACCAAATGATTAACAATTGAAAGCTTTCATCCTGAATCTGAGAAGAAGACAAGGATTTTCTCTTACCACTTCTCTTCATTATGTGCAGAAAAGGCAATAACATAGAAAAAACATAAACATTTACAATGGTAGGAAGGATATAATTATTAAGAGATGATCATTCGTAGAGAAAATCCCCTCAAAATATATAAGCAAAATATTGAAATTAGTAAATAAATTTGACAAAATTCCTGGATAAAAAGTCAATATATAAAAATCAATGTTTTAAATATATTGAGAATAAATAAATAGAAAATAAAATTTTAGAATATTGCTTACTATAGAATAGAATAAATGATTATGAATAAATCTAACCAAAGATGTGCAGGACCTCTACAATGAAATGAGAAAAGATAATTAAGAACACTTTAAAGATACCTTACTGAGATAGGTCACATTCTCCACTAACATATGTATTCCTTGCTTTACACCTAAAGATTCTCACTTTCAAGATGGCTGCCCTTCTCCCTTGAATATGTACCTGTTTTCCTACATAACTTTGTGTCTAAGGAAAAAAATGTTACTAAAATATATCTGGAAGATACACCATGTTTCTGAATTAAAAGGCTCACTATTGTAAAAGCATCCATTTTCTTTAAATCTGTATCCAGACTCAATGCAATTCCAAACTATATCATCTGATTTTGTGAAAGTTTGCACAAGAATTATGTGTAAATGCAAAGACCCAGGACAACCAAGGCAGTTTTGAGGAAAACAAAAAACAAACCTGAAGAACTTACATAGTTAACATGAAAACAGGAAAATGATGACTTGTTGGTAAGTGCTTAAGTTACAGGAACTTTAATTCTGCTGGTGGAAGTGAAAGTTTTTACAGTCTCTTTTTAAAGCTCTTTCATGCTATCTATGAAGTCTGAACATTCATGTACCACATGTCCCAGCAATTCCAGTTCTATAACATGTTTTAGAATATAAGTAATTGGAAGAATACATTAAAATATTTTAAATGTTCATAGTGGTACCATTAATAATAGCCTGTACCTGGAATGTTAATGCCTATCCTTAGTGTATCTGACAAATAAATTATGATACATTTTTATGAAATAAATACTGCAAGACAATAAGCAAGAACCAAGTATTGCTACATGCCAAAACACATCTTTAAATGAAAGAATCTACAATACACAATTTTATGTCTATGAAGTTATGAAATTAATAAAATTGATATAAAATGTTATAAATCATCATTATGATTTCTTTGGGGAGTATCAAGAAAAAAATGGAGTACAAGGAGGGCTTCTTGTGTGTAACAACTATCTGGATTTGGTTATTGGTAAATAAATCCCCTTCTGAAGCTTAGTCAATCTGTATACCTCCTTAATAAAAATTTTACTTAAAATTTTACAAATGGAGAAGGGGATAGGGAAACCTATCCCAAAGAGAAACAGAACTATTTTGACTTAAACTGTTTTGGAAAAACAAAAGCATCAAGGGCAAATGCAATTAGACGCATCTTTTTCGTTGACCACGTCTGACTCCATCCAGCCGTAATAAATGTTTCAGTAGCAGAGGTTGACCATAATGAGTATTTTTGCAGGCGCAAAGCCAAACCCAGATAAGCCTCAGTAGGACTTTGTCCAATTTCTTAATTCAAAAATGCAGTATTCATTTTAAAGGCTAATTTTAACCATCCTGTTAAGTCTTTGTTGCACTCGGCTGTTCTATTCACTTCTCTCAGTGTTTACTAATCCCTGAAAATAATTGAAAGCAATTTTACAGAAGCATGAAATGAGTTTCATGGATTTCCATCTCTATGAAGTGGGCTTCAAAATTATATTTGATCCTGAGTAGATTATCTGCTTATGTTTTTTTAATCTCTCCTATTGCTTTATTTTAACTTTCCCAAGTCTCATACATTGTTCTAAAGAGAGTTTTAAGAAATAATTGTTCAGTTAATTACATTAGTGAGATTACACAATTTTCTATAAATTGTCATCTAAAAAGTTTATCATTATGCTTATGTGGAAAACTCTTTCCATTTCTTGAATATATGATCTATGATTCATTCTTACAACATTCATTTTTATTATATAAATAATAGATGATGGTGTTTTCTGTTTCAAGATTCAAATAATACAGAAACACATTTGTGTACATATTCATATATATTTGTGAAATATCCACCTTCCTCTATCCTTGATTCCACTTTCTACTCTGCTTCCTACAGATGTATGGATTGACTGACTACACTCTTATCATTTCTGAAATGACTGATCTTTGAAATCATTCAGAAACTTCAAATTTCAGACTGCTATTTAACCATATCATCTTCTGTTTCTTAGATGAAAAATAAATCTTCTATTAAAAAAATTCATGACTGCAGGGTCATCTCATCATGAACAATCTGCTGAGTTCAATTCTCAGCATCAAAACAACAAAGTAATTATTATCCACGTGCTTCACAGTGGTGGTAGTTACAACTCCCATTTATTGCATCTCAATATGGACAGTGTACTAAGTAAGCACTTTACAAAAGCCATCTCCTTTTACACTACTAACATCCTATGCATGGAGTGTACACTACTTCCAGTATATGAACTCTTCTAGGAAGAGGAGAGTAAGTATCAGGGGTCCCATTAATTAGTAGAAGAACCGATTTTGATTCCATGAGATCTCACTCCAAACTGCCACTTGATCCATGGCTCCTTTTGGTTCATTTTCACCTGAGCTCCAGGGATTCCTTCATTTGATAATAGCATTAAAAGAGTAAGTAAAGAATTTAGCTGTCCCTACAACACCTATGACTCACTTCATGCAATTAGCTGTCCATCCCATAGTCACAAAATTGCCAAAATATCTTCCAATATGTTTATAAAGTAGTTGATTGCAATTAAAAGTTTATTAAAGAAGGTGTGACTTACATTTTGATATGATTAAGTAACAAAATAAGCAATGAAAACCTGAGGGGATATCACAAAGCCTTTGTGATAATTATGGAAGACATTCCTAATTATTCAAAATATTTCCATTCTCAACACACTCCCACCTGACACATTCAGAAAACAGTGTTTTCTAAAATTCTTAAATTTAAGAGTAATGATATGACTTGCTCTGGTGAATGACATGTGAGCAGAATAATATGTATGAGCTGCTGAGCAACCCACAAAGTCTCATATTGTGATGTCAGCATAACAGGATTACAGAATCCCCCCAGCCTGAGGGCCCACCACATCCCTGTTAGACCAGCATGGCCATATGTGGTCAACTGGTTATGAAGATTGCTCTTTTGTTTGATACTCTTGTTTGATAGTTGGTTATAACTTGGATCTTAAATGTACTCCAAAGGGTCGTATGTTAAAGGTTTGGTCCCTTTGGTGGAATATTTGGGAAATTATAATATTTGGGAGGTGGCAGGACCTTTAAGAGGTGGGGCCTAACAAAGAGGTCTTTAGGTTATTGGGGATGTGGTTTTTAAACAATAAAGTCAACTAATCATGGACGAGAATCTCCAAAACTGTGAGCCACAATAAACCTTTTCTCTTTATAAGTTGATTGTCTCAGAATTTTGATATAGTGATGAAAAGATGACTAATATAGGGTTATTTGTATCTGCATAAATACCTTGGTTATTGAGACTGGAAAATTTAAAAAAAAAACCTGAAAAATGAAAAACTTTCTATTATAGGGCTGGCATATATTAGATCTGATTTAATAACAATTCTGTAGTTGAGGTGTTGCCCATAGTCTTATAACAGTAAAGGCTGAAACAAAAGTGCAATTTCTATATGCAATTTCTGTTCTAGCCCTCTCAACAACCCTAAGAGTAGGTGGTATTATTATTCCCATTTTGCCAATGAACATTCAGCTAACAAATGGTAGAGGTAGGGTTTGAACTCAGTCTGTGCATAGAGACATGTGAAAATGTTTATGAGAAAAATATGTTTCAGGTAAGTTGAATGAGTTCCAAAGAGCACACAGCTAGAGAGTGCCTGTAGAAAGAACTGACTGAATGGCTTAACTTCAGATTCCCAGAGGTTTTGCAAAACTCTACTATAAAAGGACTCCACATAGGGCCTTTGGGGTACTGCTAAAAGTAAACACCCACAGAGATTCATATGAAATAAACCTGGAGGAATTTAATTATTTCTCCTTCTGTACTCGACCTTTTCCTCTCTCCCCTCCCCACGTCCTTCTTTCCTCCCTCTTTCTCCCCATTTATTTTTGTAGGAATTAGTCTTCAATCCTGAGTTTAGTTTCCCTTTGTTTAATCTTTCTAATAAATACTAACCCAGTAAAACAGGTAATTATTAACAAAAGTATCTTAATGAATGATGTGATGCAATGGGCAACTTTTAGAAAAGGAAAGGTTATAGAAGTGAGTAGAATACTGTAAATCCTAAGTTAATAATACTTTCTTTATATGCAGCAAAAATCAGAAGTTAAAATTATTAGTTGTGGTTCATTTTGGTTTGTTTGTTTTTACTTTTTTTGTCAAAATATGTAGAATTATATGCCTTAAAAAGGATATCAATTTTTTCTTAGTAAATAATGTCTAACTCAATCTAGATGGTTCTCTAGCATTTTAAAAAAATATGACAAATATAAAAATCATTTTGATTTCTTTCTCTACTACTTCTGACAAATTCCTTCACTTCCAGGCCTCCTAGTTTCCACTTCTGCATTTGCAGACAACAGCATGTCCATTTGCCATTGCCTTTCTGTCTACTCAAATCCTCCTGATTCTAATATGCATTTTGAGTTCTAGTTCTTTTTAAAGTATCTAGTCTTTATTAGCTTAGCTCATAAGATCAATGCTGCCACCATTCCCAGAAACAATAAGAGCTGCAGTACTTATCAGTGGGCTTTTAGTATGCTTTTATTGCTGGGTTACTTTTTGATGTCATTGCCTCTTAAGATGAAAGCTTCTTCAAGAAACAACTCATGTTTTTATATGTAATAAAGAATTGAACCAGGTCTGTGAATGGAGTGTATTAATGAATGATTTAGCATCAAGAATCATACAGCAGTACCTTAAAATGAAATTTTTTAAAAAAATTGCTTCTGCATGAGTTTTATATAGAGCAATCTCCTACTCATGCATAACCTTGTAAGGTGTTCCATTGTTGAGTCAAACAAACAACTGAACCTTTCTTATACCTTGACAATGTCATCAGTGTGTCTTTTAAATCTTTTAGAACATAAAACTGAGAAACAGTTCACTCTCTCTTCTTTTTGTTTTCTGTTGTTGTCCTAACAGATCGTCAGAAATACCTGGACACAAACTCCTCCTGCCATCTGAAGAGGCTGCCTTTCCTACTCTTTGATAATTAGTTCCTTCATTTTCTTTTTTATTTTATAACCGGTTCTGTATTATTTCTATCTTATTAAATTATAGAAGCTTGCTTTTTAATTCAGTTTTGTTTTAATGTTTCATGTATTTTTTTTTTTTGGTGGGGTATTAGAGATTGAATTCAGGAGCACTTGACCCCTGAGCCACATCCCCAGGCCCTTTTTGTATTTTATTTAGAGACAGGGTCTCACTGAGCTACTCAGTGCCTCACTTTTGCTGATGCTGGTTTTGCATTCATGATCCTCCTGCCTCAATGTTCCATGTACTTTTAAAACATTGTTTTTCTCTACAGTTGCTGGGCACGGGGTCATTCATTTGCTATTTATATACTTATCTAAGTGTCTTTATGACTTTTTCTGAAGGTTTTAAGTTAACTCAGATAGTTGAGTCAAAAATCTTCGACTATAATTGTTATTATGGATTTTTTTTTAAATTTTCTTCATTCTCCATTTCCTCATCTTTGCTCTCTCCCTTCTCTCTTGGTCAAGTTTATTAATCATGAATTTGCTCAGAAGAGCCTATCAGTTCCTTAGAAAACTGAGTTAAAACCCTTTCAGTATGATTATTATTCTGAGTAAAGGGAATAATCAGTTTTGAATACAAAGCATATACCATGCATCATGTGATTCAGCAAGCTCAGAGCAACCCTTTGTGCAAAGCATATTACTATTCCACTGCTTTTCAATAAATAAAACACTGTACATGACATTATGTCAGGTCAACTCAGGTTTTGGTGGCAAATTTGCTATTCTGTCAGTTTTGAAAGCTCTGTGTATTTTCTCATTGTGAATGAGATTTCACAACAGTTTTTTTGAGGGTAGGCTATAATATACAATAAGAATAATGCTATATTCTAGTAAGTGGAACAACTTGATATCATAAACATTTTTTTCATCTCAAGAAATGCCTTTCAATCTAAAGTCTGGTTAACTGACATTAAGAGAGTGCAGACTGAGTCACAGTTTAATAGGCGTACCTACTCAATATGTAAATCATGGTAGGCTATTGACATAAGAACTATTGATCATCGTAAAACTCTGGTTGCTTTGTATGTGGTCTTTCTCCTTCATTTTGCACATTCTTATATTTGAGGTATATTTTTCCATATGTATCCTAAGACAGTATATAATTAAGTTTTAAAAAAATTAATCTGAAAATTTTTGTCTTAGAGTACTCATTTCCATGGAACTTAATATAATTACCATGGTACCTTTAATGAAATCATTGTTTAAATTGATTACCACATTTTTTTGTTTATGCCCCTTTATATGCATTTCTTTCCCTTCTTCATTTACTTTTATTAAGTTTTATCATTTTGTTTTTTTCTAACTCAGAATCTTTTATATTAGCTACTACCTTAGAAATATGCATACTTATTAAAATCTAAAATTAATAACACCTTTAACCTCCAACCAGTTAATAGTGCAGGACCCAAAAGAGCAGACATCCATTCATCCCCTGGCATAGATGGAATTTTGACCTATCTTCTTATCATCCCATGAGGCCTTCAGAACATTATTTACTTTCTAAAACATCCTGGGACATGATTGTTATCAAAGTTTTATAGTCAGTGACTGCTTCGTGTTTTCCACATTTTTTTACATTTTTTTTTTTGCATTTTGATAAGTTAATCTTTTTTTAATTAAAAAATTTCTCTTTGGATGCTTTTCACATCTGTTAGGTCACGTTATACAGCTTTCTGTTTTCCTAAAGTTATTTCAAACCTTTATAATCCCTTGTGATCTCAATTAATGCTTTCTTGCATAGTGTCTTGTATTCTTGTAAGGTTGGTCATTATTGACTTTGTTCTGTATATGGTTCTAGGAAATGTATTTAAAACCTTGAATAAAGGTGTGCTCCTACATATATGCTAAGGCTTATTCTTCTAGAGGCATTTAGAAAAATGTCTAAAATGTCTTAAAATTGAAGTCAGGGTTTGAGTGCGATTGGACTATCCAGAAAAGTGAATTGATCCAACTTGCGTCACAGTTTCTCTGGGTTGTTCTTTCCACTTTCTGTCACCAAAGTGACCTTCTGGGCAATCCTGCAGGGGTGGGCAGTTGGGATCTACTCACTTCCAATTGACCTTGACCCTGGAGGTCTAGGTTTGGGTGGGCCAGGTTTCCTAGTAGGCTGAACTTGAGGACAGCCTCTGGGCTTTGACCTATCTCCTCATCACCCCCTGAGACTTCAGAACAAAAACGGAGATTCCCCTTTATTAGAAAATATTAGGTTTAGGCTACTTCAGCACTCAGCTTACTTCCTGGGACCTTTGTTTTTACTTATAGACAGGGTAATGTTGAACAAACTAACCAGTTCCTCAGTATGCTAAAACTCTTTTTTTAAATTGTATATACACTTTGAGTATAACTTAAAGTAATTTTTCATCAGCATATTTAATAACAATATGTATAAAAGTATTCATAAATTTGTATGAGTACTAACTTATATGGTGCAGATATGCTTAAACTTACTAAAAAGAAAAATCAATGTTTATGAAAATACTGGGAGTGTCATTTTGCTATTTTATAAGTTAATTTCTTGGTAAGTCATCATCTTTGGGGGGAAGCTAATACCAAGGAAGTGGCTCATTTCATTTCTTTCCAGAACACTAACATGTCTTGAAGACTTCACATCTTCCGTAATCAATCTATTATCACATAGCAATAATCTGATGCTTCCATCTGGTGAAAATAAGACAAAGAACATTCCTTTTACTTTGTGTTCTGAACTCCTCTCATCCCTTGCCAAGTGGTCTGCAGAGCTTGCCCAGGAACCATGATAACCCCTGTCCTTGATCAAACTCCATAAGAACTGCCATTCCTTCAGGAACTCATTCACATTTATGTCATGGATGCCCTACAACTCAGGTCTATGAAGACATAGCCACCCTCATGACAGAGCTGAGGTTAGGCTGTAGCAGTTCCTCTGAAGTTGACAGAAATCTGGGAATAACATAAGAAAACACAATTCCTAGAAGGAAAATCCCAAAATGGGTTGTCAGACATCACTATTGCTAAAATCCGAGGAACAAACCATTTTCCAGAGAACCCCGCTAAGGGCTATGTTCTTCCATAGTTCAGAAGCATAGATAATATTCTCTTCCAACCTGAGTCCTCTCCATCATCTTATTTCCCCTCAGAGTCTCATAGCTCCAACTTCCTTTGCCTTTTCCTGGCCTTACTCTATAAGATTAAGATATGTTAATGTAGTAGCATCATACTGATTTTGAATATAACCTTTTACAACCAAGTTGAACATCACTAAACCCAGTGGCTCAGGAGGCTGAGGCAGGAGGATCCTGAGTTCAAAGCCTGCCTCAAAAGAAAAAAATAGTGAGGAGCTGAGCAACTCAGTGAGACCCTGTTTCTAAATAAAATACAAAATAGGGCCAGGGATGCAGTTCAGTGGCCAAGTGCCCTGGAGTTTAATCCCTAGTACAAAAAAAAAAAAAAAAAAAAAAAAAAAAAAAGCTAGTTGAACAACCCTAATTTGAAAATCCACATCTTAAATGTTCCAAAATATAAAAATTTTGAGCTCTAATATGACACCACAAAGGGAGAATTCCACAACTGACCTCACATGATAGTTCCCAATCAAAACACACATGTGCTAGAAATAATACATAAAATTACCTTTAGGCTATAAGACGTTTGTGAGACATAAAGGAATTTTGTCTTTAGACTTGGATCCCATCCCCAAGGTATCTAATTATGTACAGGAAAATATTCAAAACCAAAACAATCCAAATTTAAAACATGAATGGCCTAAACTTTTGGGATAAGGGAAACTTGATCTGTTTCATATAAAACAATAAAGCCATAGATAAAAGAAAACTTTAGACAACTTTATCTGAAGCTTATTTTATCAAAGAACGATTCATGAATCAGGCAACACCAAGAACTAAAAGTGGTTCCAAGAGCTCCACTCTGCAAGGCAGTGGTGAGAAAATGGGGTAAAGCACAGAATTAGCTGTGGGAGTTGGACATGGCAGGTCAGGTGGCTGAAGTCTGGCTGCTTGGGCTTGACTGAAGTGTGGCTATTAGTCACACCTGTGTAAGGTTTTCAGTTTATGTACTAAGTGAAGTTGTGATTAGTTATGTAGAAACTCAAAGTATGGATACAGCCTCAGGCCAACAGCCCCCTGCTTGTATAATTTAACCACATTGTCTGTCTCAGTCTCTCTCTCCAAGAGTAGATGTGGTGGCTTACTTTTACACAGAGAAAGCCCTCCCAACCCAAGAGAGACATTCTATTTGCAGTCTATAAAGCAGAAAATATCCACTCCCTTGGCAGTACCATCCGTCCAGTGTGGCCATGACTTTGGTGACGACATTGCTGAATATCACAGGAATGTCCAGATCAGTGTGAAAGCATCACCACCTGTGTCAGCTCATTTCCTTCCTCTTGGCCTTGATGTTTCCGGGCTTTATGTTTTGTTGCAGCACTTGTCACCCTCTGACTGCCTTATCATTTAAAAGACCTCTCTTCATTTCTGTTTGTCAAGCCATTGTGTCTGTGGTATTTTATTATAATAGTTCTCTAAAACCGATACACAAAATATTTTTGTTTTGCTTATTTTTGAAACTTGGAAAAAAAATTAAGAAAAATAATGGAAACAAGTAAAAAACTATAAAGTACAAAGATAGAGCAGAAACCAATAAAATATGTTGATATAAAAATACTAATAAATGTTTATTAAATCAACTAAAAAGTTAAATTAATGGCAAGATTGATGGAGAATCAAGAAAAAAAATGAACAGAAAACTTTTGCACTGTTTAAAGAGATGGGTGTGCTATGGGTTGATGAACATAGTAAGTGTAAGATACATTGTATCTAAGTTCCCCACATCAACTATTCCACAAGACTGGCTTTAGTGTCTTCATTATTGACTACTTTATCATTTTGATTCATATATGCTTTAGGACACAGAGAAATAATTCAGAAGCCTAAGACATGATAACTTAAAAATGTAAATATTCATGGAAAAGATTACATAAAAATACACCTCCAGAAGTTATTTTCTTCTGTAGTCAGATTGTGAATAATTTCCCCAAGGTTTCTACAATAAGCATGAGTTCATTTAACAATAAAGAAAAAAAAATAGTTTACTTTTATAGCTGTATAGAAAGGGATTCTGCAAAATCAGAATGCAGATTAGAAATACTTTTCCTGCAAAGAGTTAATGTGAGCCTTTTTGGTGGATAAATGACTTATTTGAATTGCAATTTTTGGACATGAAAAAAATTCTCACCATATAAAACTTAGAAAGTCTGTGAGGCATTGAATACAGAGAATCAGTATACATACATTTTTACTTATTGGAAAATTATTTAAACTCAGGAACAAGGAATTATTCAAACCAGGAACTTAGTGCTGGAGAAAAGCTGATGCATTTGTCATTTTAAAACACTTACTGGAGCTGAGGTTGTGGCTCAGTGGTAGAGTGCTTGCCTAGCAGGTGCGAGGCCCTGGGTTCTATCCTCAGCACCACATAAAAATAAATAAATAAAATAAAGTTATTGTGTCCAACTACAAATAAAAAAAATAAATATAAAAAACACCATTTCCAAAGAAAAAAATTTTCTATTTCTACTATTAAAGGAAAATATATATTATATGTTTTAGCCAACTCCTAAAAAATTAACTTTTCTCTAATACCATCCATTGGGTTAAGAAGTATTATGTTTAAATTGCATAGAATAAGTTTTGGCCCTATGGACTCTCAACCCTAGGTTTCTTTAGGGGTTGGAATAGGACTCTCCTCAAATACCAAAATCCACAAGTACTCCCTTATATAAAATATTGTAGTGTTTTCATAGAACTCACACACATTCCTTTAATGTATTTTAAATCATCTCTAGATTATACATAAAATTTAATACAATGAAAACACTGTTAGTAATTGCTATACTCCATTGTTTATGGAATAAAGATAAGGAAAAGTCTATACATATGCAGATGCAATTATTACAAGTATTTACAATCACCAGTTGGTTGGATCCTCAGATGCAAACCCACAGACACAGAGCTTCTGACTACTCAGTGAGGAATAACAGGGATCACACAAAACTATGTTTTGTTTTCAAATATCTAAAAAACACTAGTATTGAAAGAAAAATGTGTGATGGTTAACTCTACACAGTTAAGTACAATCAAGAGACTGAACAATCCAGTGAATACATGAAACTTACTGAAGAAGGAAGTACTTGATCATAGGTGTTAAGACATCTTCCGTATGTAAATAACTGGTTTTCTTCAAATGTTTTCAAATAAGATTTTGGAGAAGATAATGCTAAGTGAAGTTAGCCAATCCCCCCCAAAAAAACAAATGCTGAATGTTTTCTCTGATATAAGGAGGCTAATTCATAATGGGATAGGGAGGGGGGATCATGGGAAGAATAGATTAACTCTAGATAGGGCAGAGGGATGGGAAGGAAGGGAAGGGGGCAGGGGATTAGCAATAAAGGTGGAATGTGATAGACATCATTATCCAAAGTACATGTATGAAGATATGAATTGGTGTCAACATACTTTATACACAATCAGAGATATGAAAAAATGTGCTGTATATGTGTAATAAGAATTGTAATGTATTCCACTGTCATTTAGTTTTAAAACATCAATTAAAAATTAAAAAAAAAGATTTCTTTGACTAAATAAATTAAAGTCATGTGATGACATGAGTCCAAATGAATGAAAAACTTAACAACTCGTCTCATGAATGAACACTATGAAGGGAACCAAACTGAAAAATGCATTCTATTTTATTTCCACCAGTAAGGTACATAAGAGCTCACATAATTCAGATAATAGACTGACATATTTTACAATTTTTTTAACTATTTCATTATATAATACATCCCAAAATATATATCAGTACATTTCCTATTCCCCTCACACACATTAATCCTTCATATTTTCCCAAAGCACTGAATTCTGGCATATTATGTATTTATTTGAATATTTTACTCTCTTCTACCTCTAGAATATGTGAGTTCTATATGATAGCAAAGGTTAGAATAGAAGCATGTATAATTGCTGTAAAAATTTCTCAATCAAAGATATAGTTTTGAGGTATCATGTGTTTAAAAATTTTATCAAAATCCAATATAGTGGAGGAATTTTAAAACTATTAGACGTACTTTGGAATATTCGTATTTGACAAGTCCCATTGAAAACCAAGATTTCAGTTTCAAAGAGGATACTTAATATTTATTTACTCAATAATATTGATTTATTTAATCAATTAAAAACTTAAGTTTTGAAATGGGAATATAGCCTGAAATTTTCACCTTGCTCTGTAAGACTTCTCTCATGAGCTCCCTTTCCTAAATAATCAAAGTCTGCAGGTAACCTGCAGAGCCTCAGGACAGGAGTCCCTCCAGAATCTCCAATGAATTTTTGAAAACTTTTCTCAACACTCTTTGGAATTTTGCACCACACCTCTGGCCTCTGAATTGCAAAGGATTGTTTTCTTTCCCTGGAAGAAGCCTGGAGCAGTTTCTTTTTATTTGCATAATTTTTTGAAAGATTTGCTTATTTTAATTGATGAATTAAGTTAAAATCCACAGGTAGTCCTCTTTAGAAGTCTTTTCTTTCTAAAAACAGTATTTAGGCCTTTAAGTGTTCCAAAGAATGGCCTTCATTACCACAAGTGTCACTGCCCCAGCCACATGCATAATGTTTCTTTGAGTCTAAAATGAGAGAGGAAGACATAATGCAAAAACCAGCCAGTCTCTCCTGTCTTCCAACTTACTCATTTACACTGAATACCATGGTGACTGACTGCTAAGTTGGTAACTCCCAGCAAACCACTTTGACTATGAATGGAAACAGTTAAAAAGTTTGGGTTGCTTGTCAGACTGGTGGATCTCCTTTGCCTGTAATCGTGGCCCAAAGACATTTATATAAAGGATAGATAGACTTGATCTTTGCTAGGCTCAGAGGAAAAGGCAATATTCCAAAATTTCTAGAACTCTACATGTCACAACCAGTTAGAAATAACACAGGGACAGCTGTCCAAAAGCCACGGGATCCTCACCCAGCTGAAAACCCTTAAAACCAGCAAACTAAGTAAATGGCTGGAGTCTTTATTTATGATGTTTATTGCATGGTAGAACACTGAATGGGAAAGTAGCCTCAGAGATTATCTTGTGGTCATGATGCAATTGCGGCACAGGTCTTTATGGGTGCAGTGTTTTCTATAAGATGAGGGGGCTCTGAAATTACAGAAGCCAGTTTCTTCTGATCACTGCTATCCATTAAAATGTGGGAAATTCCTAGCACACCACCATTGATGCATGAAAATTCTCTGATGGTGTTTTCCCTTGTCTGAAATTGCTGTTTTAATGGATTCGACCCTTTTAGACCTCAAGATCTTTCTCATGAAGAAGGATGTAGCTGGTACTTGTTTAGGAGACCTACACAGAGGCCACAGGACTGAGATTGAAGCCAAGAATTCACAGCCACAGCTTCCATTAGCTGTCTGACTATGGCTAGCAGATCACAAAACTCCTCTTTTTGCTCTACTTGACCTCATTGGAAAAATAGATGCAAAATCACTTTTTCTTTCCTACAAAGATTGGGCAGAAACATTGTTTCCAAATCTTTAATGGTAAAATGAAGTAATGAAAGATTTCTCAAAGAAATTATTGCAAATGCTTGACACTCTATATTTCATTTTTCTTTCCTAAATTTTTACCTGCAATCAATGACAAAATTATGACAACTCCACTGCTACCTCACTCCTCTTTTCCAATTTCACCACCATCATTCTTTCTTAGGAATTCAGCATTTATCACCCACAATCATTGCAATAGTTTAGTCAATGCACTTCTGACCCCCATGCACTTGTCCTTCTAATTCATGCTGAGCACCAAGGCAAGACGAATTTCCCTAAAGCATATCATTGATATAAAAAAAGAAAAACATCCCAAGAGAAGTCTATGTCCTACCAAACTGAGTAAGATGTCTTTGTGGTATATTCAAGACTTCAATGGATCAAACCTCCCAGACCTAACTTACCTAACTTGCCCCTTTTCTATATTTCAGTCTTAATTCCATTTTTGGAGGCGACTGTAATTTTGGTCCAGTTTGGATACAGTCATGAGATTCTAGAAAGACATTAAGGATTTTAAACAAGAGAATGATGTGACCATATGGATGTTTTAGGTGGACCTGGAGCTACAGTGTGGAGGGTGACTGAGCAGTTTGAAAATCACTATCAGAAAAGGCAAAGATGAAGGCTAATTCTGCCAGTAGAAGAAGGGATAGAGAAGAAGGAGATGAACTCAGCCACCAAGAAAAAGAATTTTTTAAAGTAGCAATGTTTAATAAAGAGTAATGAATTTAAAAAAAACGAAGGAAACAGACAACTTTCAGAATTATGCATTCTAGTTGAACTATCTTTTTTAGAATGTTTGTATGACAGGCCTTTCCTTTAAAGTATGATATGAAAAGTCATGACTTTTGTGTTAAACTGAAATGTAGATTATTTCATCTTTAAGTACCACTCAAATTAACATTATTTCATTTTCCATTATCCCCTGCCCCCAACATTTGTCATATTTTAACTATAGCCTTATCATATAATTTTATTTTGTGTCAGGCAATCTGACTTACTTCCTCAAAGCGTTTTTAGTACCTTGAGTTAGTAAAAGTCAAATAATCAATATGGTAAGTTCACAGTTAACCATTACTCTGATCACTATGTGCTTTCTGATCATGAAGCACACATAAAAATACATTGACCATGAAGTCATTTAAAACAATATTACAATTCCCTTTTTCATCTGTTTTAACAGATATGAAATGATCTGCAAGGTCTATGAGAACACTGAACATGGTATAGCTTTGCTATGTTACGTGATTATAAGATTCAGTTATATAGTTATTGCTCAATAAAGGTTTATTGTCCAATTAAGATATTCTTCAAAGTTTTAAAGTTGAAAACACCAAATGCATCATTATAGAAAAACAGGTGTAATTATTACCAGAAAAGGCAATGGATAAAGCAATTTCTAAATTGTTTAAATCATTCCTCTCTTTATGAAAAAAAATTATATATGTATTAGTAGTTTATTGTTAATTATTTAAAAGCTTTTATTTATGAAAAAATGATATATGAGTGTTTAGTTGTTGTGAACTATAAGGGTTAGGAAAATGTTAGTCTGTGACTTGCTCCCTGAGTGAATGTGGTTCTGATTATCTCACAGG
Organism: Callospermophilus lateralis; assembly: GCF_048772815.1. Classification (NCBI taxonomy): domain Eukaryota; kingdom Metazoa; phylum Chordata; class Mammalia; order Rodentia; family Sciuridae; genus Callospermophilus; species Callospermophilus lateralis. The sequence continues at coordinate 28,270,624 of NC_135316.1, read as the reverse complement.
AATCAGAAAATAAAGAACACTTAGAGGCCAGAAATTCTACAGTGAAAACTCTAAATATCTGATGAAATGTGTCTTACAAATTAAATCCCAGAGCCTTTTCAGAGCACTTTAATATACTCTCAAGGGTGAAATGTGTTTGTTTTTAGCAAAGTAGATTAGCTTACATCTTGTGATGGGAAAAGTCTATGTAATACATCGTGTCCTCTAGCTCTCGTTTCGGAGCAGTTGGTTTGGGTTGTATCTTTTGGCCATAGTCGTGGATCTCAATTTTCTAGTCTGTCTGAGTGTTAAATTGTTTTCTGTCTGCTGTCAAGCTGTCTCTTTTTGTTCCCAGGCCCCCTCCTCTTTTGTGAGCTACTCACTTATTTCCAAAGTCAGGTTGAATCCATCTTTAGCTCTCCTTTATCATACACTTCAAAATCTAGCATTGCTTCATGTACCTGACTGCTGAATGTGTCCAGCTTTAAACAGAAGATAAATTATTGGACTATAAGGAATCAGGATCAAATTTTATACAAAACCACATGTTCAATGGGCAGGCCTGGGTCGATCAGAGCTCAAAAAAAGTGGAACAGACACTTGCTCAGGAGACAGGTTTTGAATGATAACTATTCCCAGTTGTTGAATGATTTGGAGGACAAGTCAACATGCACAACCCCCATTTTCTGTCTCACCTTTTTGTTTAACCACTTCTATGCCTTCCAAAACTTGGAAATAGGTACTATTCCCAATCCAGCAGGTTGCCTCCAGCATCCCTCTTAGAGAGAGTCCTACTAAGTCAGGGCCCAGGCATACTTTCACTCTTTCTCATGGCAAATGGTCCAACAGATGTTTCCTAGAGGGTTGTGGTGGCTGGAAGATTGATTTTCTGGCTTACTGGAGTGTTCACATAGTATCTTGAAAATTATGTCATATGGATTATAGTCCTTCTGCTTGTCTAAAGGAAACTTTACACTTGTTTGGAAGAAGATACGTGTCTATATGGAATTACTTTGGCAATGGCCTTTATTCCTATTTCCAAATCAAGGAGAACAATTTCAAATACCAGAAGACAGGCCTCAACATGATTGAGTCCCCCAAGTGCAAGATTCTCATCACAAAGCAATGTTAAGCAGCTCATCACAGATATATATTATAATGAATTCCAGCAAGAACACTATTATTGTCTCCTGATGAATATTATGATAGTTTATCAAGACTATTTTGATTTCTAATCCTCTTCTTCAACCAGCTTGCCTGGCTTCCATGTGTGAATAATAAAAGCAATACTAATACAACAATTTACTCTGAAACAAGCACCTTTGAAAACTCTTTATATATTATTAACTAATCTCTTTCTCACAACCATCCTATGATGTATATATAATTATTATGCCCTTGTCAAAGATGGGAACTAATGTATCAAAAGGTTAAGTAATTTGTTCCAAATATACAGTAGTTAGTGTTAGAGGTAAGAGTTGCACCAATCAATCTCAATTTGGAACTTAATGACTTTATTCTACTCCATAAACTATCTTCAGCCCAATCCAAATGTTTACAAATCATCAATGTAAAATACTTAAAAGAAAAGACATGGAATTAATTTCAACAAAACAATTATCATTTCCATTCTATGCACTTGTAAATTTAAGCAGTAGAGTTAAATTAATATTTTTGAGAGATCAATCAATGGGATATAAAAACATAATTAGAGCAAAAGGAGTTACAAGAGAGGAATCAGCCAGGATGTTTTGGGACTAATGCACCTTTAGATAAGAGCATCAAGGGCCTAGAGTAAGTTACTATAGGGTGAAAATCCATGATATACTCAGGAGATACAACCAGAATTTAGTGCTTTATTTCTGCTTTATCACTAATACTGTCTTATTGGGGAGGCTACTTGGCTTCTTTGTGCCTTAAAATCTTCATATGCAAAGTAGTAATATGATTAATATCTAATTCATTGAAGTTTGGGGAAGATTAAATGAGTTAACATATGTAAAAAACTTAGGATGGTGGCTGGAACATCTATCTTTAGACATTGTTATCACCACCATTATTCAATAGATATGGGCATAGAAGATAAAAACGTGCAGAATGGGTCCCCATTTCCACCCTCAATGACTCTCAAAAGAGTGACATTATTCACTGAAAATAAGAATAGAGAAAGAGAGGTAGTATAAAAGTAAGTATTAACTGTAAAGTAGAAAAGATCCCTAATAGATGGGACAACATCTCAAAAGCAAGAGGAAATAGGGTCAAAAATAAATAAGATGATTGGTCTTGAGATAACAAGGGATAAAAGAGGGAATGGTGATACAATCATAACTACCTTTGTTTTGAGGGAAGGAGATTGGTTTCAGTTGCCTGGATGAATGTTCCAGAGTGGGACACTAGGGAACAGCAAGAATGCAAGAAAGTTCAATGAGAAAGAATTCAACTGTCAGATGTATTGATACAGAACGGAAGCAAATAAATGAGGCTAGGTATATACTAACAGACTGAAAGAGAGAGTAGGGATAAAGAGCAAAGTAACTGGAGGCCTCTGATGGACAATGAGGAGGAAGAGTGCATATTAGAATATCTGAAAGAGAAGGATGGGATGTAGAAGTGGGAGAATTAAATTTCTAGTATAATTGAGTCAAATAGTAGAAAGTTGAAGGAAGGCAAAAAAAGAAGGTCACTAGAACTGATATTGTCAAAGAAACTCAAGACTGAAATGTTGGCTCTACTGGCAATATTGAAATTATCCATTTGGATGGTACAACATACGCTCCCTATAGAGGGTGGTTGTGAGCCAGGTACTATTGTCTTCAGTAATTAGGAGAGAATACCCAAAATGTGGATAGCTTCATTACAATGATAAAGATGACTGAAATCCGGACATTTGGGTAACATGAACTAAAAGGGAAAGCAGTTTTTCATAAAGACACAAGAAAAATTCTTTGTAAGTGGCATTGAAGAGCTTGAAGAATGCAAATCTTCTGGGATTTAAGTGGACAAGAAAATTCTCATTTCAAAGAGTAGAAGAGAAGGAAAAATTTCAATGTAAAGCCAGGATTTAAGAGTGAGAGAGAAAATTCTGTGAAAGTGTGGTGGTGTAATATAGGAATTTTTCATGAAAGGTGGCTTCAGGGAGCACAGGAGTAAAACAAATATTTAGAAAGTGGATAGATGAGATAAGAAAACTAAAAGTAACTGAAAGAAAAAATTCACTCAGTCATTGGAGTTGGTCGGCAGAGGAAGTATCATAGACAAGGTTGAATGTAGGAGGAGATGATATGGCTACAGAATCTCATTAATTCATCTGAATACCTTCATTGCTTGCACTGGGCATATGAAAAGAGAGAATAAGACAGCTTATAAGTTCATTTTACCTATGATTAGGTAGAAAAGCTCATCAAACATAATAAAGGGACTAAGGCCTATTTATCAAGCATGCTCAATGAGAATATGGCTATTATTATGGATCAATTAGGTTAGTTTTGCAGTTCATTGCTAACATCTGGTATCCACATTTTAATGTACTGTCATGAAGTCTTGGAACGGTGGAGAAGGATTAATGGTGGAGTAGGATTAATGGTAAATCAATTTAGGTCATTGGACTTGGAGTCTAAACCTGAACAAGTCAGTTAGAGATAATGGAAATTGATAATAAAATCTTGGTGGAAAAGGAACAAGAAATGCATTACTTTGCCTTTTCAAATAGTTTGTATGATACTGTTTATTTTTCCTTCTACTTTTCCATTTGGCATGGTCAAATGCATAAATAAGAAATTAAGCTGTTATTAATTACTGTTTTAATTGGCAGGAATACTTGGCTTTGCAACATTTTAGAATTTTTTTTAAATTAAATACTCATGGTTTTTGATGGTGTTTAAATGTTAAACTTCCAGTCTTGTCTTTTTATTTTATCAGCAAAAAAAAAAAAAAAAAAAAAACAGCCAAACTGGCACTTTCTTCCAGGAATGCTTTTTTCACAGCTCAAAAACACTTGCTGTACATGTGTAAAAAGTTATTTTAATTAGGCATGAAGTTAAAACTTCATACCTCAGATTCCTTTCATATTAAAATAGTCATATTCAAATATATTTGTAATCATTTCCTATGCAATTCAAGAGTCTCTTTTTATGAAGACCTTCTCAATAGATCAGATCATGAGATTTGAGGATGAGAAAGCACTATGCCTAGAACTGGGGTTTAAATGGAAGAACTTTTTACAGGATTAAAATGCAATGCATTGGGGGAAATGAGCACATGAGAAAGAGACCAGGGAATTTATAGTTGGCTGCCATGATCAAAAAAGGGATCTGGTAACATTTTTCCTTTGCTTTTACCACTAAAATCCCCAAGAAAGTATTTGATGCTTTGGATTTGTAGACATGATCTCAATATTAAACTATTCTAGAATCCATTCTGCTGATCATAAACTTACAGGGGTAAAGTGCTCTTCACATTTACCTAGTAATAAGAGAATTTATCTTCAAATTATTGTAGAATTGGGATATGGAAATATTTTTCCATTCTATGACCCTGTGTGGTATATTATGAGCCACAAGGGGTAAATCAATTTGAATTGTATTTTTCCCAAAGTCTTAAGACTACTAATACCTTTAATCTTTGAAATGTGAGAATACAAAGATTACCAGCTACACAAAACATACACATTAACCAAATGAAATTTCTCTTCTAATTACATAGTTTAAATATAACAAAGTTAACTGGAAACCCTGATGTGGAAATAACAAAACAACACTTTACTATCTTTATTCTTCCATGTGATAAGCAACAGGATAAATGTCTATAATGAAAAATTTCTATTGGAATGGTAGAATTTTCTAATTTGAAACTAGAGTACCTTGGAAAATTAAGTGTAAAGTATTGCCCTAGATTATTTGGTTACATTTTAAGGGTAAGTATGCTTATAGAATTTATTGTTGAATTAGATTCCAAGTCACTTTTTTGGAGGGTACTGGGGATTGAACTCAGGGGCATTCAATCACTGAGCCACATACCCAGCCCTACTTTTTTATCTAGCCACTATTTTTATCTAGAGACAAGGTCTCACTGAGTTGCTTAGTGTCTCATTTTTGCTGAGGCTAGCTTTGAACTTGTGATCCTTCTGTCTCAGCCTCCCGACTCACTGGGATTACAGTTGTGCACCACTATGTCCGATTCCAAGTCACTTTTTGAAATATAGATAAAATGAGAAAAGTACATGTCTCTAATCAAAAGAGAATTGTGTTACATAAATGAAAGAAAACTTGTCAGGAATTGTCAACTTTACTCATGCATAAATAAATTTGAAATAAATTGAGTCAATTTTCTCAGTGTATTTGAACACTCCAATCTGATTTATTCTTCTTAGCCTAATATTTCTCAACTTTCCCAGTCACCCTATTCCTGTCTTCCTAGATTCCTCTTTTCTGGGCCTTTCCTCCTGACTTAGAGAACACATGTATAACTAGTCATTTTCTTTAGAGATTCTTATCCACAAAAGTAACAAAAGTAAATTTTCATCAATCTCACCATACCCAGGTTTTGAAGAATACCAATATCCTAGCAATAGGAAAGATGAACTTTTAAAAATTCTGTAAATCATAAAAGAAAACTTTAGATTTAAATCCACTTAAGATGTTTCCAGGATTTCCCTCACTCCAACTACCATACCTTCTAAAAATGCATGGACTGTTTGTACCCACCAACTGATACTAGCTCACACAGTGTCACAGTATCAAAGGCCTTGGGATTGTTCAACCCCGGGCCAAGCAATCTCAGCCTGCAGATTTGGGTACTCTCATTAACCTCAAGGCAAATGATCAAATCTTCTGGCCACTATTCTGCATCTTGCCATTTCAAAGAGACCATTAGGACAAAATGCATTAGATTTCTCATCCTCTTCCATGAATTAATTCCATAATTTCTGCCTTATAACCTAGAGTCTTCAGTCCTCACTCACTTCTCCAGAACTTCTAATGCAATTTTGAGAACTGCTTTTCAAGAGCAAATTATATGCCAGCTATATGTACCCTCTTAGAGCTTTTTTTTAATCCAGTCTTAACTGAAGTCAGCCGCTCTCTGAAGAAACCATTTTTTTAAATTTCTTTCTATCATATCAGTTTATTTTCTCACACCCTAGTATTCTAAGAAAAGAAGGTCAGGAGCATGTTCTTTATTTTCCACTGATCTTTCCAATTGTTTTCCCTTGTATCACCCTCTTTGAGGATTTGTATCACTTCCCTCTTCCTTCATCATAAACCCCATCTACCAAATTCTGAGACTTTGCATTCCTTCATCAGAGATTTTGCAAAACAGATCATACTCTATGCCCTACATCATAATATTGTCTTATATTGGGTAATGCCAGTACTCTAAATTCATTTTCTACTTTAATATTGTACTGACTATACTATTTTGCATCCACGTATAAATTTTACAATCAGTTTGTCAAAATCCACAAAATAACTTACCAAGATTTTGATTGGGACTACATTGAATTTCTAGATCAGGTTGGAAAGAAATGACATCTTGACAATCGGAGTCTTTCTATCCATGATCATGAAATATTTCTCAATATATTAGGTTTTTTGAATTATTTCATCAGAGTTTTGTAGGTATTCTAATGTAAATCTTGTTTTTTGTGTTTAATGAATGGTATTTGGTTGGCAATGGACTTTTGTATATTAACTTTGAATCCTTCAACCTTGTACTAATTGCTTATAAGTTCCATAAGCCAGCTGTTTTGAGAATTGTTTCAGATCACCATTTTACTTTTGTCTTCCCAATCTGTATATCTTTTTTTAAGGAATACATATTTTATTAAGAAAGTATGGGTAAATTAAAATTTTCATATTTTTAGTGGAAAATATTTGCTGAAAATAAAAGTGAGGGCATTTGAGCCAATGTAATTTCACAATTGCTAAATAGCACCATCCTGCTAAGATAAAATGATGGAGGTCTAGTGAACCATTGATTGGGAAAATGACTTTAATTTCCTATTGTTGAGTTAGTTAGGATTTATAGTATCATGTTAAAAAGGGCAATGACAGGGAATATCCTGGCTTTTTCCATGATCTTAGTAGCAATGCTAACCCTAACTCTTTTACCCTAATCCATTATTAAATTATCTGTAGGTTTGTTTTAGATTTGCTTTAATCTGGGATATTTCCACTGTAGTCTTAGTATGCAGAGATTTTTTTAAAAGTCATAAATGGGTATTAACATCTTATGAAGTGAATTTTTTCATGTGAGTCTTCTTTTTTAAATCTTTTGGTATGATAGATTATATTAAAATTGACTTTTTTAATGTTGAACTAGTTTCACATAACTGGCAATAATCCTACTTGGTCATGATGAGTAATTTCCTTTATGCAATGTTAGATTTTATTTTTGAGGATATTTGTATCTATGTTCATGAGAAGTGTTGGCCTATAGTTTTGTCTTCTCATTATGTCTTTGTCCAGCTTTGGGATTAGATTAATGCCGGTCTCATAGAATGAATTAGAAGGTATTACACCTGATTCTGTGTCTGTAAGAGATTGTAGAATCTTTAACTGTTTTGTAGAAATCATGCATGTACCCATTTGACTTGGTGCTTTCTGTTTTGCAATGCTACTATTTTTAGTCATTGAATCAATTTCTTTAACATATATAAACTTACTCAGTTTGCCTATTTCTTTTTGTGTGATGTTTGGTGGATTGTGTCTTCAGGGAAGTGTTCCGTTTTATTTATGTTGTCTAAAATGTGTTCATAGAGCTATTCATGATGCCCCTATTTATCCTTTTAATGTCCAGTGGATCAATAGTGATGTTCCTTCAATACTTGCTGAGATTAATAATTTGTATTCTTTCTTTTTTTCCTTATTTAGCTTTGCTAACAGTTATTGATTTTATTGAACTTTTCAAAAGACCAGCCAAAAGTTTCTTATTTATTTCTTCTATTCATTACTTCCTTTGTTATTTTATTTTCTTGTATTTGAAGATTATTTCTTCTACTTACTTGAATTATATTTCTAGTTTTCTAAGCTAGACTTAGAAATGACTTTAGGTATTTTTACTTGTCTAATATTTGCATCCAACGCTATATATGCATTCAGCACTATAAGCACTGCTTTTGCTGCATCTTTCTTATTTTGATAATTCTATTTTAATTCTCATTTAGTTCCATACACTTTCAAATTTATTTTGAGATTTCTTCTTTGAATCATATGTTATTTGAAAAGCAGGAGGATTGAAAGCCAGCCTCAGCAAAAGTGTGGCATTAAGCAACTCAGTGAGATAGTAGGGGTTAGTAGGGGTTAGGAAAGGTGGCAGAATACAACAGTCATTAATATGGTATTATATAAAAATGTGGATGTGTAACCGATGTGATTCTGCAACTTGTATTTGGGGTAAAAATGGGAGTTCATAACCCACTTGAATCAAATGTATGAAGGATGATGTGTCATGAGCTTTGTAATGTTGTGAACAACCAATGGAAAAAAATAAAAATAAAAATAAAATTCAGATGTAAAAATAAAAAATATATATATATATGAAATAGGGCTGGGGATGTGGCTTGGTGGTTGAGTGCCCCTGAGTTCAATTCCTGGTACCAAAACAAAAAAAAAATTTCCAAATATTTTGAGATTTTCCAGCTATCCTTCTGTTATTGATTTCTAGATAAATCCATTGTGGTTCGACAGTAGAAATGTATGATTTCTATTCTTTTTAAATTTTTTAAAAAATATTTTTTAGTTATACATTGACACAATATCTTTATTTTGTTTATTTAATTTTATGTGGTGCTGAGAATCAAACCCAGTGCCTCACACATGTGAGGCAATCACTCTGCCACTGAGCCACAACCCCAGCCCTCTTTCTTAAGTTTTTAAAGTATGTTTTATATCCAAGAATGTGGTATAGTTTGGTAAATTTTACATGTTAGCTTGAGAAGAATTCTGCTGTTGTCAAAAATGGTATATAGATGTCAATCCTATCCATTTGATTAATGGTATTGATGAGATCAATCATGTCTTACTGATTATCTTCCTGTTAGGTTACCTATTTCTGACATAGAGATGCTGCAAACTCCAAATACAGTAGTGAAGTTTATCTATTTCTCCTTGTATCTGTATCAGTTTTTATGTCACCCTGACACTATGATATTAGGCATATATACAGTTAGAATTAATATGGCTCTTGAGTATAGACTACCTTATCATTATGTAATACCAATATTTACCCTTGATAGCTCTCTGTGTTCTGAAGTCTGGTCTATCATAAAAATGTGGCCATTCCTGCTTTCTTAGGTTAGTGTTATCATAGTATAATTTTTTCACTCATTGACTTTTTTTATTTATATATGACAGCAGAATGCATTACAATTCTTATTACACATACCGAGCACAATTTTTCGTATCTCTGGTTGTATACAAAGTATATTTATACCAATTTTTGTCTTCATACATGTATTTGGATAACAATGATCATCACATTCCACCATCATTTATAATCCCATGCCCCCTCCCTTCCCCTCCAACTCCTCTGACCTATGTAAATGTGTTTATATTTCAGGTGGTTTCTGGTAGGCGGCATATAGTTTATCCTATTTTTTTGACACACTTAGATAATTTATATTTAATTCATGCATTTAGACCATTGACATTGAATTGTTTATTGATATAGTTGGATTAATATATAGCTTATTTATTATTATTTTCTATTTGGTGCCCTTGTTCTTCTTTCCTATATTTGTCTTCCACTCTTTTTCTGCCTTTTGGGTTTAGTTGAGCATTTGATATGTCTCCATTTTCTTGTTTTATTTTGTATTATCATATCAGTTATACTTCCTTTTATACTTTTTAAAGTAGTTGTCCTAGAGTTTTCAATATACATTTACAACTAATCTACATCTACTTTCAAATAACCTATACCACTTTATGGATAGGGTGGATCCCTTATAATGAAAAAATAATCCTAATTTTTCCCTTTTGCCTCTTGATTTATTGCTGTCATTCATGTTATTAATATATCAGCATAATATGATATATATGGCTATGTATATATATGTACATATATATACCTATTTGAGGACTTCACAACTATTATTGTTTTGAAAAGCTATTATCAGATCAATTAAAAATTTAAAAAATGTTTATCTTCACTTATTCCCTATTCAATACTTTTTAATGTGAATCAAAATTTCTAACCTATATAATTTTGCTTCTCTCTGAAGAACTCTTTTAACGTTTTTTGTAAGATAACCTTACTGGAAATAAATTCTCTCAATTTTGGTTTAATTGAGAAAATATTTCCTCTTCACTTTTAAAGGATAATTTTATAGCAGGGCCAAGATGGCAAAGTAAGTCTGTATTTCGCAGTTTCTCCATGGTTCAATACTAAATCAGCTAAAATACCACTACTCAGCAAGGTGGGAGACTGAGGGAACTCACTGTTCATTAATTCAATATTGCTCAGTCTAAGTCAGAAAGCCCCAGAAATTTTGTTTCTTCAAACAGAGGAAAAGAAATAGTAGATTGGCACCAAACTATGACAGTACCAGGAACTAAAGAGGGGCGGGATAATTTTTTTAAAAAATAATAAATAAATAAGACAGAGAAACACAGCAGAAAAAATAGGCACAGAAACAGCCATAGAAGACAAAGGCAGTTTGAACCTGGCTGGTTTAACTGATTCAGAGTGAGCTGGTGTTCCAATTGTGAGTGGAGGTTTAAGGCAGGGAATTTTCTTATGGATGTCACATCTGAGCTTCCTGCTGCATGAAACCTGGAAATCAGAGCAAATGTAGCCTTACTGTTCTAGTTGACATTCACAGTGTGGTACAGGGTGGCCCTGGAAAAACATCATTGAAACAAGTTCAGAGAAATTGTATTTGGGAGGATTTGGATCGAAGATGTGGAGGGAAGTACAATGGACTTTCTCATTGAGTTTGGTGTTGTGCATGACCAGCTGAAGAGAGTTGGCAAACCAAAGAGGCTAACATGATTAAGATGCAGGCATTGGGCCATAGAAGGTCACAACTTGAAGAACAGAACCTGCCATGCTCTCTCTCTCCTAGGGGATAGTGGTTAATTATATGAGTAGAATTCTTGAAAGGTGCCTCAGATCCAATGGTGTGCTAGTGTTTAACATGGACGAGGTCCTGGGGGTATGTTGATATAGTCTCTCTGAAACTCCACCTAAGTTCCAATCAGAGCTAGATGCTTAGCTGCCAAATCTTCCCATATAGAACTCTGCATCAGCCCCACCCTGGGAGTGCATCCATCTAAACTATCCAGAGTAAATTCCAATATTTCCCATTCCATGCTACCTTGTACTGGTGAGCAGGGACATTGAGGGTCACTTCAACCAGCTTTGATCTCAGGACACTCCAGAGGGCAACTTTGGAAACAATGAAAAAAACAAATAAAAGGTTAAAAACTCCCAGACCTTGTACTCTCTAATGACTGCATCAGCCCAAGAAGAAATGAAAAGAAGTATAGACTAGCATAAGTAGCAAATATCTATTCTTATCCATAGATTCAACCACCCAGATAGAAGCAACTCTCATTTTTCATTAAGAATTTGTTGTTGTTGCTGTATTTGCTGATGGGTTTAACACACGTGCGTGCGTGCGTGCGTGCGTGCGTGTGTGTGTGTTTAGCACAATGAGATACTCAAAGTACTGAGGTAAAAAAATTGTCAACTAAGAATTCTGAAACTAGCAAAATATTCTTCAAAGGTGAAAAAAATTTAGACACTCCCAGATATATCAAAACTCAGTTTTTTGCTCTACAGACCTAGAAGAAATGCTCAGAGAGTCTTTCTGACAGAAGTGAAAGGACACTAGAATCTAAAATAAGAAATTAACAACCCCAGTAAATGTAACTGTATAGGTATACATAAAAATAATTATTAATAAACTTTAGGTTTGTCATTTCCTTTTTTCCTATATGATTTAAAAAAACAGTTGCATTAAACAATAAGATAACTGTGTTGTTGGGCACACAATGAATAACAACATAATTTGTGACAATAGCAGCAAAAGGACTACATATGATCAAAGTTCCAATATATTATTGAAGTTATGCTATCTTAATTTGAACTAGATTCGTGTAAATTATGATAGTATTATTAAGAAAATGACTAGAAACATATAGTAAAAGAAGAAGGAAATCAAAATGACACACCAGAAATTTCCTACTTTATACAAAAGAAGCCAATAGTAAAGGAACTGAGGAGCACAAAAAAGACAAGACATACAGAAACAAAAAGTAGCAAACTGATGGAAGTCAATCACTCTTTATCAGCAATTATATTAAATATAGATAGATTAAATTCTCCTAGAAAAAAAATTAGTAATTGGAGGAATGAATCTTTTATGATTCTGCAATCTTTGTAATGTTTTGAATAACCAATAAAAAAAATAAATAAAAAAAATAAAATGACCAAAAAAAAATAAATAAAATAAAATGATCCCTTTATATGTGATCTATAAATGTCCTATTTTAGAACCAAAGACACAGATAGGTTGATGTGAAAGGATGGAAAGAGACGTTTTATATAAATAGTAACAAAAAGAGAGCTGGAGTGGACATATTGATATCAAACCAAATAAAACTTAAGACAAAAACAGATGAAAGAGGTAGTAGAGGATATTATAAAATAATAAAAGGATGACACTATCAATAAGAAGACACAAATATAAATGATGTGTACCTTACAACTGAATCCTAATAGCTCTTTTTATTATTGGTCTATTTATTTTTGACAAGTGTTCCAGGGGAAATTTTTTGGAAAAAAATAAATGTCTTTGCAGAAAATGGCACTGGAAAATTAAATGCAAAAGAACAAAACTAAACTTTTGCCTCATGTCACCTACAAAAGTTCACTACAATTTGCTCAAACGCATGAATGTTTTAGAGCTGAAACTGAAAATCTTAGAAGAAGCCACAGTAAATCATTTGATTTTGAATTGGACAATATTCTTGACTATGACTCTAAAAGCTCAAAGAACAGAAGAAAAATTGGGTTTCAACAAAAATTAAACTGTATGTTGTTAAAAATAACAAAGTGAAAAGACAGTTACAGTGTCAAGAATGGGAAATATTTGCAAATCATATATATATATATATATAATTAGACTTATATTTAGAATATAAAAGTAATCTTACAAATCAATAGTAAATAAAAGGTAACCACAGTTTTTTTAAATGGGCAAAGTCTCTTGGAATAGATATTTTTCCAAGAAACATGCAACTCAGTGGCCAATAAATAGATAAAAAGTTGTTCAACGTTGTAATTGCCAGGAAAATTCCATTGAAAACCACAGTAAAATTTTCTTTCATATGTGGTTGATAGGCTATAATTTTAAAACATCAGATAATAACAAGTGTCGATAAAGATATGAGAGATTAAAGCACTCATATGCTGCTGATGAAATTGCAAAAATGGAGCAGCCAGTTTGGAAAACATTTTGGCAATTTCTCAAATGTTAAATATAGAGTTAACATATGAACCAATAGTTTTTCTATTAGCTATATACCCAAAAGAAATGTAAAGAAAATGTAAATGAATATTTACTATAATAACTTTATTCATAGTAGCAAAAAAACAGAAGCAATCAAAATGTCCATCACTGATAAATGGATAAACAAATAAGAAATGGAACACAATTACCTATAAAAAGAAATGAAGTAATGATATATGGTGTTTACAGATTGACCTCCAAAACATACTAAGTGTAATAAAGCAGTTCTCAAAAACCACATATTGTATTATTCCATTTAATAGAAAATATGATTTGTATAATGTCTTAGCCTATTTTATGTTCTATAACAAAATACCTGAGGATGGGTAATTCATAAAAAAAGAGAAGTTCATTTAGCTTACATTTTAGAGACTGGAAGTCCAAGATCAAGCATCCACATTTGGCAAGGACCTCGTGCTGTGTTAATACATGATGAATAGCATTGCATGAGTACAACATGTATAAAAGAGAAATAAAGACAGTACTCTGAGAGAGCAAAACATATTTCATAATGACTAGTTCTCACAGTAACCAATTCAGTTCTGCCAAAGCAGAAAAGCATTAATCCATTCTTGACCCAGTTACCTTCTAATTGCCCATACATTCTAAAGGTCCAACCTCCCAACACTGACACATTCAAGACCATTTCTCCCAAGACTTTTTCTTTTGGAAAACAATCATATTTAAATTATACAATATAATTTATTGAAATTACATGAATTATATAATTTATATTAAATGGTAGTCAAATCTACAGAGATGAAAAGCAGATTAGCCAATCCTAAAAAAACAAATGCCAAATGTTTTCTCTGATATAAAGGTGCTGATTCATACTGGGGTTTGGAGGGGGATCGTGGAAGGATTAGATGAACTCTAGATAAAGCAAAGAGGTGGGAGGGGAAGAGAAGAGGCATGGGGTAAAAAAATGGTGGCGATAGATATCATTACCCTAAGTACAGGTATGAAGATACAAATGGTGTGAATATACTCCGTGTACAACCAAAGCTATGAAAAATTGTGCTCTATATGTGTAATATGAATTGTAATGCATTCTGATGTCATACGTAACAAATTAGAATAATAAAAAAAAGATTTTAAAAGTAGATTAGATTAGTGATTGCCTGGAAATGGGAATTTAGAGGAAAATGAAAACTGAATGATAAGGGATGTAAATTTTCTTGTGGCAATGAAAATGCTTTCAATTTGATTTTTTTTCATGGTTGCGTGACTGTGAATATACTAAAAAACACTGAAATATATAACTTTAAAAATAGGTGAATTGTATAGTATGTGAATTACATATAAATAAAGTAGTTATTTTTTTAAAAAGTATATTGTGCGCATGGTGCTGTCTTTCTATGGAGAACCATGGAATAGCATTAAGTTCAAAGATGGGGCTAACCTTGTTTTTCTTTGATATATTTAGTTTAAGATGCTTTTGAGATACCCAGGAAGAAACCTCAAGTAGACAGTTGGAAACAATGATTTGTAATTCATGACTGGATATTAAAATTTGGAAATCAAAATTGTATATGGTTAGGTCAAACAAAATGTTCATATAAAAAAGTAAAAAATCACTAGGACTGAATCAGGAAAAAAAAATCCAACATTTAGTGAACTGAAGTGCATGAGGGTGAGAGATAAATGAGAAGAAATAATTAGATAGATCAACAGATGATAGTGTCTTAGGAGATGAGAGACAAACATTGCTGAATATTTGAGAGATGATGAACAATGCTGCATTGCAAAGAAGTCAACTAAGAAGTTTGACAAGTGTCCCAATAGGTTTAGTGGCATGGGGGCCATTAACGTTTGTAGAATTGTATGCATATAAGGATAAGGAAAGCAGTTCACCCACAAATAGGCTGTATACTGAGTAATGGAAAAACTCTCAATGGGAGGCTTTCTAAAGAAGATTGGTTGTAATACAGACAAAGCTTAGTGCATAATACATGCTCCAGATTAAAAAGCATCTGAAATAAATCAGTGAACTATCCGTTTTCTTTCTTGTTGTACTGGTGAATGAACTCAGGGGTGCTTTACCACTAGGCCACATTCTAGGCCTTTTTATTTATTTATTTTTTGAGACAGGGTTTCACTAAGTTATTTAGGGCCTCATTAAGTTGCTGAGGCTGGCCAAGAACTTGCAATCCTCCTGCCTCAGCTTCCTGAGTAGTTGGAACAACAGGTGTGCACCACCATACCTGGCCTTCTATTCATTTTCTAATTACAAAACCCAATGATCCATCTTTTGCAAAAACACCACAAACTCTAGAAATTATAGTAAAGAAGAAATAAACTTTCCCAAAAGGCACAAATACATTTCCTCAGCCCAGAGTGGTAGATTCTGGTGGATCAGACAATTTGGCCTTCCCTGGATTTTCTCTTCCCTCCAAAGCAGTAAAACAGGCAAAATGTCAGGCTTCCCTTATTTAAGCCTTAGACAGATGGCCTATGATGATTCCAAACCATGATTTATTACATACACATATTAATTTACCTCTTCATCTGTCATTCATCTATTGAAAATAAAGAAGCATACACTATACTCTGAAGCATCAAAGTTACCTGGTTTGAATATGAGATATCTCCTGAAAGCTCATAGGTGAGAATGCGGGAATGGTCAGAGATGAAATGATTAGATTATGCTGCTGTGACCAAATCAGTGGATTAAGACATTTGATGGATTAAGGATTTGAAAGAACTACTTACTGGGTGGTAACTATAGTAGACATGGTGTGGTTGGAGGAAATAGGTCATTGGAGGGGTATGCCTTTAGGATTTGTATTTTGTCCCTGACAGCTCCCCCTGCATCCTTCTCTCTCCTCTCTCTCTCTCTGATTCCTGGCTGCCATGATTAAACAGCAAAATTCTCCACCACACACTTCCACCATGATGTTCTACCTCAACTTAGGCCCACAGCCATGGAGTCGGCTGACCATGGACTGAACCTCTCATACTGTGAGCTCAAAATAAATTTTTGCTCCTCTAATCAGTTCTTTTCAGGTATTTTGGTCATAGAAATGAAAAGCTAACTGACACTAATCCTTAAATAAAAAATTTTATTCTCCTGTCTTCTCTTCTCACCCCCAGAAATCGATCTTTCACGTTTTGTGATGGAATGGCTAATACTTTTTAAACTTTTCCTCACTTCCAAGAAGTTCTATAAAAAAATATAAGATCTCAACTTTAATAATATTCCAGCTCCAAGAGGAACTTTTCATCCTAAAAATAAATCAGTGATATAAATTTTAAAAGATGAGACATTAAAAGTGAAATTTTAGTCATTATTTCAATGGTCTATATTCACTTATTCATCCAACAAATATAAATTACCTATTGTACTTTAAAACTAGTTGATACTGATTTTAAAAAATGAATTAGCTATACAAACCCTGACCTCGTGCTACTTATATATGTCAATGTGGGTGTGCCTGAGTGCCTAAAGGTACAATCTTGAATTGCATAAGAATGAATATTTCCACTTGCCAAGTAATTTTGGAACCCATTAAAATTTAGGAAATAAAAAAAAATTATTTGAAATTTTGCTAATGTTTTTACCATTTTAAAACACACATTTAGATCATAGTAAATATTTGTGATAAGGAAGTCACTGAGAGAAAAATCTGATTTGTGGAAGGTGGAAAATCAATCAGAAGGACATTGCTGAGAACGGCAAAGAGAACAGAAGAAATGTGGCTTGAAAGTGGGAGACCAGTGGTCAAGGAGCCACAATTTTGGAAATGAACACAACCAGGTGCTAGTTAATACTCTTCATTTACTTGCAGAATATCAGAATGAATCCTTGGATATCATTATACCTTTTGTAATATTTGTTTTAATTTGCAAACATTTTCTTGGGGAATCAGCATACTGTATGAAATTCTAACACCACTTTTGTATCACTTTGAAGATCAAGAGTGGTAGATTTGAGCTCCTAAACTTAAAAACCTTCAAGGAATTGGTATTAGACTACAAAAACTCTAAGGTTTGTGGTTCTGGAGAGAATGCATTCCACCTAAACCATTCAGTCATAAAACATCACTACAGGATATCCATGACTAATCGAGAGCCTCCTGTCTTCTGAGGAACTGTGATCAGGACTAATATACTGGTCTTCTCTTAGTCCTCTTTCAGAGCCTGCATACTATTCCTGGCTCATCCTACAAGTACCCAAAAGTTTGCTCCTCATTGGTAATGTGCTCCTAAGCGGCAATGCCTTTGCTCTCTTCTCTAGTAAACCCTCAGACCTTTAATACAATGATGTAATCCAGCTATTAATGCTAAAACCCATGAAATTAGGAATTACCTAAGACTCATGATTTTTCCAGAAGCTTTTACATTAAAATGTAACATCTCTGACTCTCGGAGGAATTTCCTTAAGAAAACAGTTCTACTGAAGGCCCATAAGTATCTGCTACCCTGCCTTTGGTAAGTTTGGCCAGGCTAATTATTACAAAACTGAATGTCTTTACAGTACACATTTTATGAACAGAATTATGCATAAAACTCCATAGAACCAGAGAATTTATTATAATAATTTGAACTTAAGCAAAAATGCCTGAGGACAAACTTATGAATGCTGGTCTGCTGGATATTTCATCACTGAACTAAAGTGCTTTGGCCGTCACATATAGGAAGAGCTAAATCAAGAACTGCAACAGTGTTAATTGTCCTAGAGACACAACAATTTTCTCTAGCCTTCCAGGACATCCTTCACTACATGGGGTTACACAAGGAGTTCAAATAAGTCCAAACATGTCATCTTTACCTGGTAAGTTATTCATGGAAAAGTGAGCAAGTACAGAATGACAGGAGATATTTGGATCACTGGGTGCCATTGAAATAAATATCTGTCAGTCATTGGCAATGGCTTTTAAAAACAAGCTGCATTTTACATCATTCAGTTTAATAAAGATCACATCACAGCCAACATATTATCAAAGCTCAAAAACAAATAAATGTACAGCACACTTGCCAAAGGCCTTTTCTCAGGTTTTATTATTGCTGACAATAGAGCCAGTGTTGTGAGAAGCATGTTAGTTGGCCAATTCACACATGGCACGCTTTGTTCTCTGCCTGAACCTGCTCCTGCATGAATTCAGAACTAATGCTGTTTATTTTTGTTGTTATTATTAAACACAATTTGGCACAAATGAACAAATTCTGAACTCACTTACTTTCTGAAATGCTTATGAAATTACTCCAAGATAGTAAGAAAAAAAATTTCAAAATTTCTGTGCAAAGATTAAAACACCTAAGTGACGTGCCACTGACCTTGACAGTTTTTATTGTGGAGAAAGATGCTGGATTCTCAAGAGACACAGGTCTTGCCTAGACACAGGTACATAAGGAGTATGAGACACTGAAGGTCAAGAAGTGCTTGTGATAGATCCAAATCCTCAGCAAATATTGTTCAAGCAACCATTGTGGCCAGTACTCTGTGCTCAGCTCTCTGAGTACATACACATATATACAAGTGGGCTACATCAAAGATAGATGAGACAAATTTAAACATTGTGGAAATGGAGGACAAATGGAGTTGGATCCGTTTTTCTTAGGGGCTTATTCAACCTGTGACACCAGTTTGTCATTTTGGATATGTCTCTTTGCTTTGTGCCTCTATTCCTCATGTTTAGTATCCTTTTAACCAAGTTTGGCAGTATCCTCTAAATTAAATTGAACAACGTGTTGAGTATCCCCTGTGAAAGAGGATTCACTCAGCCATGTACAGAGATCCATTACTAGTTTTCCAACCAATCCAGTTTTCTTTTCTTCTTCTACTAATGTTCAATATTTATAAGGAGCATCCAAGTGTTTAATGGTGATTCAGGTTATGGTGATTTTACCCAAGCACATGCCATATAGTGGATAGCTTTATGAATATATCAAAAATTTAAATCCTCTTTTTTAATATATCCAGATTTTAAAACCTCTCCAAGTTAATGAGATAAATGATCTATCTCTCTGTTGCTACATATCTCATAGCTTCATGCCTCATAGCTAATTCTTCACTGGAAAAGTACTATGATTATTCCATTTAAAGTTGAGGAACTACTGCTATCAAGTGACAATCAAGGTTTGGCTAAAACACACAGTAAACTGCACAAGAAATGGCAAGAGGGTCTGAATTTGTAAAGGCACATTTCCAACCCTTCTGCTGCACTCCAGGCTTGGTCCATGTAGTACAGGGAGCCACAACATGATCAAGATATATGATCCAGTTTTATATTTTAGCTGCTCCCAACTTCTTAGGAAGGTAGCTTGAAAGACTCATTGTAAATATGCATTTCTAATACTTCTGACTGAAACTGAGGGCCAGTAATGCACGATATGCCAGAATCTAGAAGAAATTTCCAATAAGGAAAAGATAGATGGTGCAAAAGGGTCTCTCTGTGATAAACCAGGAGAATCTGGCTGACAGAAAGTAGGCTGTCAGCTCTTTGGCTCAGAAAATGTAAGAGAGGCACTGAGATCATCACTATGCTGTGGGTTGGAAATCTGGGGTTGAGAGAAGGAGTGAAGCCTCTAAAGTACTGAAATTCCTTCACTTCCACCCGTATTTCTGCTTCTCAATGTAGTCAAGACTACAACTTAAAACAAGCAACTGAGGGCAGAGGAAGCGGGTTTGTGGTGGTGACACACTGCATTTGGGGAGGGATAGTCTCTAATAGTGAAATACTGCAAAGATAAAGACAGAAAGAGCCCTAAAAACAGTGTGTTCTACTTTGGACTTTACTGAAAAAGTTTTCCTGCCTCTTGTCCACATTTCAGTTGGCTTAGATTTGAAAGGGAATTCCTATGGCAAGGGATTACAGGATGGGGTTAGTAATACAAAAAGCAAGGCAGGAGCGAGGATGGTAGAACAAAAGCGATTGGCTTTGTTATTTTGCCACGAACCCACCAACCGCATTTGCCATTATAGATCACTTAATCTTCTATTTATCTGCCCTCGTTTGTCTTTGTCTCATTCCCCTTCATTCAAACATACACAGTAAATACAATATGGTTTTGTTCTCTAAATTCTGAAATCAATTTTTTTTTTTAAGTTGGTGGCCTAAGCAAGAATCTTCATGCAAATGTCATATGGAACATGTATACCTCTAAAGGTCCTTTTCAGATTCAGGTAAGGTTTCACTCAAAAAGTAGGTATGATGAACCAGCCCTGTTCACACATTTGTATATTTGTTTTCCTCCTCAGTTGAAAGAAATGTCACTAAAATTTTATTTTTTTTTCAACGTGAGTGAGATGAGATTGTTTCAAATCATCAGGCCATGTTTAAAATATGATTTTAAGACAAATAAAATATTTAAACCATAAGGCTGGAATGTAAAACAATACCACCAAGATAAAAGAAAATGCTTGTTTATACAGAAAACAGACTTGATATTTTCAATGAGAAAAAGACAACAGCTTTCAAAAGGATTTTAATATCCTTCCAAAGGCCATGTTACAAAAAAAAAAAAAAAAGTGTGTGTTTTACCCTTTCTTGTACTCCATATCCAAGCACTAGACTCCTGGAGGTCATATGCAATCTGATTGAGTGGAATCAAAGAAACGGAAAGGGTCACCTACAGAGTCAACAGAAAGTTTCTGTGCTAAGTGGGCCACTGACCAGAGAAGTTTTAGAAGTGCTGCCCAGTTTTTGATCTTTTCTAGGTGGTTAATTTGAAATTTAAAGTCTATGAGCCTCATTAAAATCCACATGTTTCAAGGGTCTCTGTAGCAGGATTCACTGACACAAAATCTGCCCAAGATCAAGGACTCATCCTCTTTAATTGAGTAGTAATGAGGCTGCTTTGGGCATGGGTATTCCATGTTCAGAAAACACAATGGTGAGTTAGTTGAGCTCACAGCAAGTTTAAGTATTTTGGTAATCATGTAAAGGTATACCAGAGGTAAGAGATGGAAAAGATGACAGGAATTCTCAAATTTTAATTTTTCAAATATTATAGAGAATGGCATGCATGCATTTATTCACTACAATAAATAATTTACTGAGCATCAACTCTGCTAAGACTAAGTTGGCATATGAGTAAAATTCCTGTCCTTTGCACATTTATGTACTTATATACAAACAGTAACAAGTAAGTTACTATGAAACAAAGAGAAATAGCAGGTCTCCCTGCTTGCTCTGATGCCAAAACAGAACTTGAAGTATATTTTGCAATACTCGATACTAAACTAAAGCATGAATGTCAGATCACAATTTTGCAGGAGGAAAAACACTCAAAAGTCATTCCTAACGGTGAAGGAGTGGTGTCATGAGCATAGAGAGTGGGGAATGTGTTCTTAATACTTACTCTAACTATTTACATGTATTTCTCCTAAATATATAGACTTTACAGCAGACCCAGCAACAATAATGAGCTTCAGGAAGCAAGTGAGTTTGCAAATGGTGCAGGACCTTTTGCATGTCTCACCACATGGAGGGCATTTTCTTTACAATTCACACTGGCTTAAGCTTAAAAGTCTACTGTGTTTTAAAAATGTTCAAGACAGTCAGTGAAGGTGTTGGACTGAATTCCAAGTCTAATATTCCCCTGCTTTGTGAGCTTCTAACGTTCCACGACTTTTGTGATCTTTATTCCTGGTTTCCATTCTCCAAGTAGGCAAGACGGGTTTTTATTTGCATTCATCTGGACAATGTGTGTGCTTTAAAATTTCCATACCTCTACGACTGCTTGTGAACTGTGAAGCGAAGCGTCTGGAAGCTCTAGCAGTACCTGAACTTAACAGAAGAGTCGTGCTTCTCGTTGGAAATGAAGAAAAGCTTCCAATAAAGATCAGAGGGTAAATGGGGTGATTTTGAAACTTAACAGGTCTTCTTATTACAAATTCCTTGGGAAAGAGAAGGGCCTGGGGAAGTGGAGAAATGGGGGGAAGGGCAGAAATATGCCAAGGAGGAGGAGGGAAAAAAATCGAACCTATTCAAATTCTACAAAATCAGAATATAAAGAGCAAAACTAGCCATCACTGGCCTTGCTCAAATTCCATTCTGAGACTTACTCATCAATATTCAGCATTTTTTTGCGATTATTTTACAGACATGATGTCATTGTTTCAGTGTTTTACTAATCACCAATGACACAATTGCCAGAGAGTAAAGTTATAATGTCGTGATGTCATGAGAGGAAAATGTTGACTGTCAAATTGTGGTGTTGGCGGGAAGGGATGAGGTTCAGATTAAGGTCAAGGCATTTGGCTTGAATTGTTTTGGTGAAACAAATCTAGACTTTTTTTGGGGGGGAGTTCTATACCCTAGAACCATATTTAAGAGGTCGTCATTTTATTATTTTAAAAACACATAAAGTTTAAGCTTCTGACATGGGAATCTTAGGGAAAGTGAATAAAACCCCAGACATTCCAACAAAAACAACCTTCTTCTTTTTGACCACTCCAGGCTCAGACATTCCTTGAGTTTCTTACCACAAAGCAGACCAGGCTGGCAAATGAGCCAGCCAGCGGGCTCTCCATCCTCCTGTGCAGTGTCCTACAACAGCTGCTCCCACAGGCACACTTCCCCAGGGGTGATGGATGTGCCCTCTGCCCAGGGAAGACCCAGGCAGATGCAGATGTTTCTCCATGAAGAGGTGATATGCATTTGTGATCTGAGGCTCAAAGTGCAGCTGCCAGTGGCAGTGTGATAAATGGAGGCCAAGCCTGTGAACATTCTTGGCCTTGCCATAGGGGACCTGGGGTGTGTAAGCCCCAAGCTCTTGATATGGACCCTTGCTTAATTGTTCTTCTTCTCTTCTCTTCCTTCATCCAAAACCCCAGTTCTCCTTTCAATTTATCATCTACTCACCTTATTTCATCTTCTGCCATAGCTGATCTAATTATGAGCCTGATCAAGGACAGATGTTTACTCTCCCCATAGGGAGGCAATTCAGACTCTACTCTTCTGTAGCTTTCCAAATGGGACTTCTTTAAATTAATTTATATTTGGAAAGGTAGGGGAACTAACACAAAATCATAGACCCAGAAGAAAAATAGATACCCTGAACTCTTGCATGAAAAGAAATGACACGGACTCATTGAGAAGTCTTTCTTCCAGTGTTTCTTAATCCCAGCACTGCAGACCATAAGCGGATTTCATTAAATTGTACATTCTGTGAATTCATCAGCAGAAAAGGTCAGAATAATTAAGAATATTACAGATTGAAGGAGGTAAGTGACTGGGAACTCGGTTGTTCTGAATGCTGAATATCTCCTTTACTCAAAGAAATTCTCTGGAATCAGGCAAACTCCAAATCTAAAGAGACTTATGCCTCAGGAAATCCCTCCCCTGAGATGTGTGTAATTTTAACAGCAGGTACATGGTGCTATGTCTGGTGGGACGTGTACCTGAAAACAGAATTGTTTAAAACTCCCTCATACCACCAACTAGATCCACTGTGAAGAGTTATAAAAGTACACAGTGAAAAGTCTCTGATAATTAACTAAAAAGAATAGATTGGAACAATACTATACATTCCTCAAACTTCACACAGCTAACAGGAACATGCTTTAGATAATCATGGCATTTTTAAGCAAATTAGATTAAAAGAGGTCAAGATATGACTTTATTTGTTTAAAAATATAATTTAATTTGCTTAAAAATTAAAAATAGGATTCTGAATATAATGAGGCAAAAAGAAAATTTTAATTAAAGGAACAATCTAGATATAATAAAGTCATTTTTACAAAAACATAAATTTCACATTCCAAAAGAATGGGAAAATAATTTGAATTATTAGTGTTAGTTTAGGGCAAAACTTATTTTATTATTTAGAAGCACTGAAGTAGAATGCTTATAGAATTTGTAAAAAAAAAAAAAAAAAGAAAGAAAAGAAAAAAGAAAGAAAGAAAGAAAAAGAAAAAAATAGGATATATGAGTACAAAGTTAACCATTTGACTGAAGTGGGGGCTGTGGGCTTCATTTTGCCACCCTTTTTTTCTATGACCCAAGGTGGTTCTTATAGAATTGAGATTTTTGTGTCTCTAGTACTTTCTTACAGATGACTTCTAAATTTACTTTCTGTGTAGAGATTTTCTTAGTTGTTTTAGTCTATAACATGCATGTTTCTACAGAGATGTGTCATAATCTTTAACAGGAATGTCCTATTGTAAGGCAAGGGGGACATAATTGCTAATACAAAATATAAATGGTATCAATAGTCTCATTAATCAGAATAAATAATATGGGATATTTAAAAAGTCAAACTTAATGTAAAAATGTATGATTTTTAAAAATGTCCCAAATTTAAAGAAAAGCAGGATCCTCTGGGCCTGTCCTGAGAAATGAACATTATTGTATCAGGCACCTGGATGGTGCTATTGCACAAGATGGTGAATATAAATAATGATAATATAATTTATATTTCAAAAAGTTGCAGGAAAGGAAAGTGCAGGTTTTCATCATAAGAAATAGTAAACATTTGAGGAGGTAGGTATGCTTACCCTGATTTGAACATTGCACAATCTGTACATGTATCAAAACATCACTTGGAATCCCACAAATAGGTATGATCTTTATGCTTTTATGCTCAAAGATAAAACTTTGAGAAGGACTCATCTAATGCAGAATAACTTGCTTAATTTATCTGTGTTTGTGCTTGTGCTTGTGTGTGTCCTAGCACTCTCCACTTCTAGATTAGGTACTCTAATGATATCATATGTTTTAGAAAGGGATGGCTGGAGAAAGTTATCGTAATATTGACAGATGCCTTTGTATTTACCGATCATATGCTGTCACTTTTATAATAGTATCTCAGGAGACATTTTTGCTCATTAGATATTCAAAGTTTACATGTAGATAGTGACATGACTTGTTTCCTTGAAATGAAATAATTGTTCTTATGAGAGAAAGAGGGAGACAGAGAGAACCCACCCCTCAGCCTCCTGCATTCATTGACCACTTGTTAATTCAGAATATTCTTGCTTACTTGTCAGTAGGCTAGGACATTATCAAACTATTATCATGAAGCATATTGCAATGCTTTTGCATTCTACACAAATGCTTATGATCTAAGAAATTAGAAGGAGTGAAGAAGGGAAGGAAGGAAGAATTTTTTAAAAAGCATTAAAATACATTTTAAAAGAAGAAAAAATTCGCAAACTTCTCTTTATTTATTAGGTAGTCCTGGGGATTGAATCCAGGGG
Source organism: Callospermophilus lateralis (assembly GCF_048772815.1). Classification (NCBI taxonomy): domain Eukaryota; kingdom Metazoa; phylum Chordata; class Mammalia; order Rodentia; family Sciuridae; genus Callospermophilus; species Callospermophilus lateralis. Next base: position 28,244,990 of record NC_135316.1, on the reverse strand, counting down.
ATGCTATACCAGTAAGATACACTCCTAGTCTTTTTTTATTTTTTTATTTTGAGATAGGATCTTGAACTTGGTATCTTCCTGCCTCAGCCTCCCAAGTCGCTCTTTCAGGTATCTTGGATTATAGGTATGTGCCAGCATGCTGGGCTATAAATTTTATTGACATTATTTCCTAATGTCCTTTTAATACCCAATAAGAAAGGTTTACATATAAAACAACCCAATAAAAATAACTTATCCAAGACATGTGAGTTTCCAATCAATCTATATCCTGAGATAATATAGGGCTTGTACCAAATAAGAATTGCAGTTAAGGAAAATTTGGCTCTGTTTTTACTGCTTCATTAATAACTCTAGTTATTAAATAGTCTTGACCTTCATGGAACCCGAGTGTCATTCATATTGCTCTAAGAGAAATGAACTTGGAAATAAATTTCTTTCACCAAAATTTCCATTTCAAGTTCAGGTCATCTAGAAAATGTTAATGCAAAGAGCTCACAAGCTCAGCAATGGTTTTGAAAATTCTCACTTGATGATAATGTTACAAAAACCAAAGGCTTTGACTAACCAATAGCTAACTTTCAAATATTTTAATTTCACAAATGTTTAAAGCTCAGAAACACAAAGTTATAAGCAAGGCAGATTGTTCCAGTAACTGAAGGATACAAAGAAATGGCCCAAATGGGGTAAATCAAAAGCAAAGTCATTCGAAAACACACATTAGTTGGTTTGCTTATATCAGACACCCAAGATCCTCTGCTCTTTCCTTCTGCCTCCCAGGCCTATGTTATATCCCTAGCTTTGTGAGCAGCCTGTGGAATGAGCTCTGAAAACTTTGTTCAGACAAAGGATCATTTTTCAAATACCATGTACATTTGAAACACGTGCAGCAAATGCCAGCTTGTTAAGCAGAGATGGGGAGGAGAGGGCATGGCTGCACTTAGAGACCAGGGGAAGGGATTGAAGAAGAACGGAATCTCATACATGGGCTTCTTGTCCAAGAATCACATTAGGTTGAGATGGTAGATGGAAAATGTCTTCTTTGCTGGTAAGTCCAACATGCCTCTTAACAGGTGAAAGTTAATGCCACCTGTGGCTATATGTTTTTTCTCTGATGCATAACTCTGGGTGATTTTATGAAGACACAGACATTGAAATGGGTGTGCGTACAAATTCCAGTGATTGTTATGAAAGGTCACCATCCAAACCAGAGTCTCTTTCATCAGCAGTTCTGTATGATGATGGAGACAACCTAAGATGGAGTGGGGAATTTTGAAATTATAGTCATAGAATTCTAATTATACTATTTATTAAATGTCTATTTTTGGACACGTTTTTTTTTTTTCAGCTCCATGAATATTTTCTCCCTCATTAAAAGAAAATAATTCTTGTAAGATTTTGCCTAAGCCTAAAACTGGGTTGATAATGTAAAATTACATAGCTCATGTCTTTCTTCGCTGTGAGGTGCCCTCACTGGTTTGAATGATTTAAAGTTCCTTAGAAAAGACTGGGTCTTCAATTTGTTTCATCTGCAGAGTAAAAATAGAATCATTACTAGAGGAATGGGAGCTCTGGGATGACGTCTTTAAGAAAACAAGAGACAGCTAACAAGTAAGGACAGGGTTTCTGCTGCTACTCAACATGTTTTACTTTAGGATATGCAAAGATACTAAATTCAAAAGAAACCTGGTTTTTTCACTTGTAGTATTAGGGATTTTATTTTAAACATGTTATCATTGCTGACAGGTCTGTGATGAAATAAGAATATTACTTATGTACCACATTTATTGATACATGTCACAGATTTCTGAAAATAGATACCCAGAAACTTAAAATTTCTTTCCTATTTTTCACTGTATGTAAGACTATAATCTGCAACCAAGAATATGAATTTATAACATATAATATTCACATGAAAACATTCTATCAAAGAACTTTATGTAAAAAGAGGAAACTGGAAATCTATTCTGTCTTTAGTGTTGACAAAATAAATTTATCTTGTATGAAATAATATTGTGCATGAATTACAAACTATAAAATTTTCTGTGCCAATAATATCTGATCTTTGTACAAAAAAGTTCAATAGGCAATATAAGCACAGTAATTTTAAATATGTAAAACAAGCCTGTGAAGAAATGCACCAAATTATTCAAATTATTCTCCTTGAGTGGTTAAACTATGCAGAACATTTATGTTTCTCATGATTATAAAAATTATAAGTGGAGAAACTTAAATTTTAGAAGAAAAATAAGAAACACAGTGATTGTTTTGGGGTGTAGCTCAGTGGTAGAGCACTTAACGGGCATGTTCAAGGTCCTAGGTTCCATTATTCTCAGCACTCCCCACTACCAAAATAAAACAGTCTGTAGAAATTTCAAGTTTCAAAAACTATATCCAATTATAACAAAAATAAAATCATTTCATATAAGACTAGTGAAAGCCAGAAAAATTAAAATATTGTCCTTATTTTATATTTCTTATTAACAAACAGGTTTTCAAGGCATGTGGTGTTATCTGACCACCAATTTCATCTGAGTTTTGATTCATGTTAAATTATGAAAATATGACAGTAGTACTATCAAGGAACACAATTTGACAAAAAAAAAAAAAAACATTGCTTTTAAAAATCTGTCTTTTACTACAGATCCATGAATCAAGAAACATCACAGTTGTGAAACAGACAGGAGATTTGAGGAGCTGAACAGAGTGGGTGTTTTGTAGGCAAAAAAATTCTGAGAAAAGTAGACATGTGGAACAAAGAGTACACTGGTTGTTTCAAAGTTGCTTTCCTAATAGGGAAAAAACAGCAGGCTTCTTTATGCGGGCTTCGTCAGATTGCACGCCTTCTGATTGATTGATGTGAATCTCCTGGGTTTTTGTTTGTTTGTTTTTTATTTACTCTTCATTGTCCCATTTTACAGTTCCATTTGATTATGTGGCATCTTCCACTAGTGACTCCATTCTCTGTTAGTCTAGTCCATTGGGCCTAGTGTAGGAGCTGTCTAAAACTATGGCCTCCCATAAAATTCGTATAACCACAGTACCTAAGTCACTCTAATGAAAGCAAACTCCTAATGGAGCATTAGCAGCTATTCAGACTTATCCCCATAATAAGTTCCAGCTGAGTCTGGAGAGTCCCAGTCCTCTATATATCCATTATAAACTTTGTTTGGAATTGATGCTATCTGTATCATTTAGACCAAAAAAAAAAAAAAAACTGACTTTGGAAAAAGAATCATGTCATCTCCTCTGGATTTGAATACCAGAGAGGATAAGATGGGTACCAGGAGTACAGCCATCAGGAACTAAGAGGATACTCGTAACTGCCTATGGAATCCCTACCTCAAGGAGAAAGAAGTCTAGCTACCTGAAATCTCCAACCTTAGTTCTCTTATATTCAGTCTATCTCTCTTCCTTATAGACTCCTTTAATCCTCCTCTTAGGGATCTCACTACATCATATTTTATAGATCAAGAATGGCTTTAAAGTATGCACACAGCATTCTTCCAACTTACTTTGCATTAAGTCCCTGACATTTGGCATTTTTTACGACAGATATCCTAAGTTTATGTTACACATATAGAGTTAGTTTAAAGATCTGGAATGGATTTGCTAACATCCAAATTTATGTGTTGATACTTATTTTTAGTAGCTGTTAAATCTACCCTATAGTTTCAATTTAATTTACCTCTGTATGCCTTTTTCTTCATAAAGATACATCAGGTTCTGGGAGACAAGGTCCTAAGGGCAGGAGCTAGGTTTTACACTTTTCTTGTTCCCCTATGTTTAACTTGATCTCAGCAAGTTAGAAGCAGTCATCCAGTCTTACATCAAACCCCTATTGCACACCTCCTAGGTGATGTTCCAAGTGCTCTGGACCATGAGGAACAAGACAGAATTTGAGATTTTCCAGAACTTGAATTTTTATGAGAGGAGATTGATTTTTAAAAGACAAAGAGGCAGGGAATATAGTCAATATTTCTTGGCGCTATACTGATATGTGAGTAGGGCGATGTAAGAGTGAGTATGACTGTGTGGCTGGCCACCCAAGATTAGAAAGAACTCTTGGAAGAGTTTAGGTAAATATGACGAAATAGCGATGGATAGCAGGGTCCTCCCACATATGGATCATTGTGAAGCCCATGTCAGGCAGATGGGAGAGTTAGTGCAAAGTCCCAAAGATGAGAAAGGGCTCAGAGTAGTTGAAAAGCAGAAGTAAAAAACCATTGTGCCTAGAGCTTATTGGGGGAAAAGTAAACTGCTATGAGATGAAACCAGAGACATAGGTACAATAGAGCCCAAGCAGTGTTTTGTAAAGATGTATTTTGAGTCTCTTAAAATTCCTTTTTCTAATATTAACTAACTTTTGAACTTTGGAAAATAGAGATACTATCCACAAGATTTGATTTCCCCATCTTGAAATTAGTAATATCTATCTCACAAAATCTGCAGGTTAAATAACACAAAATATATGTGTGAATGTCACAAAGTTCCTTACACTTGCTAGAAGTTCACTTGTTCAATTGGAATTTTGTACGATAGTGAGGTATTTCTCAACACCTGTAAAGTAAGTAGAATAGCATGACCTTAATATAAAAAAAGAAAAAAAATGCATTCAAAGATGAACTACATAGCTTTGAGAGATGGAGCGTAATGATAAAAATAGAGTAAGAGGTAGACCTATTGGGCTTGGGAACGTTAGGAAATGGGTGAGCAAATTGCTTTCCTCTGTTTAAGAGCTACAAACAACAAAAAATAAAATAAACCAAAAGAATATTTGTATACAGAAGGTAGAAAAGAAAAGGTATTAATTTCTTTTTAATTGTCCCCTCAACAGAATGGCCCAGAAAGTACAAGTCTTTGTAATCATGAAATATTTGTTAATATAGTCATCTGTGAAAACTCTGATTTGGAGGAACAAAGGAGTTCTCACACAAATTATGAACACAAGTATAAATTAGTAACTTTCAAATTTTAGTTCTTCTCTTTTATACTAGAGAGGAAATATTCTTAAGGCAAGCATCAGTGACTGGTTGGATTTCCACCAACATTTTTCTGGCTTACCAGGATTGCCTTTGTTAGTAAAGAAAATTCCCCAGCAAGACAGAGATCAATGAACATCCAGGACCAGCCCATCCTAGTAAACCCCTCAAAGCTATGGATCCCAGGCTGCTGCAAACCTCAGATTCTTAACATCACGTTAAGATGTTGCATCATCTTACTGTGAATCTTTTGACTTGAACATAAAAGGTTTTTATGGTACTGCATTGGTAGAGACAGGTGTGTAGTAACCCCCAAAGCCCCAGCAACTTGAGTATTAGAAGACACAGAAGAGCAGTCTCTTTAGCCTCCTATAGAGTTAGTAAAGAACCTCACTATGTGAAATAATGTCCAGGAAAATTCCAGCAAAGAAGATGAGAAAACTATCCCAATCAAATATAATATTTATTATATTATATTATATAGAAATCAGAGCATCCTCAGCCTTAGTGATTATTTCTTGTCTGTAGACCTCATCTTCTCATTTGGAAAATGAAGAGAGAGGCTGTATCTTCACTGAGATTTCTTCCACCCTGTACCCTCTGTTTTTACAAAATGAGGCAGACACACATAAAGAGGTTCTTTTGATATTTGTGACCTATAATGCTTTTTGTTTTCGCTTGTTTCAAACTTCAGAGAAACAAAAGGACATCCACAATATGTTTTAAGGCTTCTGAATAAGGTTATGCTACAAACACTATCATTGTTATGGTCAAAAGGAAGATTTTACTGAGAAAATTTGATTTGATTCTACTGATCCCAAAACTTTGTCTTTAAACTTTTTTTTTTTTTTTTTTTTTAGTACTAGGAATTGAACCCAGAGCTATTCAACCACTGAGCTACATCCCAAGCCCATTTTATTTATTTATTTATTTATTTTTAAGATATCTCACTAAGTTGCTTAGGGCCTCACTAAGTTGCAGAGGCTGACTTTGAATTTGTGATCTCCTCCTATGCCTCAGCCTCCTGAGTCACTGGGATTACAGGTGTGCCTCACTGCACCTGGTACCTTAGCTAACTAATGTCTGAAATTGTGGCAGGATAAAATTTTTGTTTATTTTGGTAGCTGTTGACTTAATGTTTAATGCATTTACAATGCATTCGATTTTTCAAGTTGCTCTTCTATTACAAATATTAAGATTCTTTTGTAATTCTAATTATAAAAAGCTATGTTATAAAATTCATAATTTAATATCATATAAGTACTTTATTTTACACAGTTGAAGTGAACTTATTGGATATATGAGAAACATAAGAAATATTTCAAGACACCACATATTTTACATATATTTAGACAGTAAGAGAAAATGAAGCATATTTCATTCAACTCATCCAGTGGAGGTTATCAGAATGAGAAGCCTGGTGGATATTAATTTACACTTCTTCTGTTTTTATGCATACAAAAATGCATAAAAATGTAGAACATATTCTACAAATATGTTCATGTTGTCATATAACTTTTTTTGTACTTAAACATTTGTCATGAAAAGATTGCCTTTATCCATGGCCCTTTTAAATAGCCACAGAGTAATACATCATATGGATATATAACAATGATTGAATTTATTTAATGGATTAGTTAAATTTTTCCATTTGTTCTGATGAACAAGATTGACTGGACACCCGTGGATATACCATTGCATACATGAGTTAGTACTTCTGTATAATTATCATCAAGAACTGAAATTTCTGAATAAGAAGATTGGTCAATTTTTATTTTATTTAACTTATTTAAATAACCCTTCAAAGGAGTCACACTAATTACAGTGCTACCCACACAGTGTTTTTCCCTGTTTCTCCATACACTTAACAAGCTGGAGCATTACAATCATTCTATTGACTTGTTTGTTTTGAAAATGTGATTAAAAACTAAAATTCCACTGTTTTAATTGACTATTGTCTAATTAAAATGGATACCTTTATATACCTTATTCATTTTGTATTTTTCTTTTATAAATTTCTATTAGTTGCTTCTACATATTGTACCTCCCTTTTTCTATTGAGTTGTCTTTCTCATTGGTAGTTGCTATTTTGTATTAGGAATATGAATCATGTCTATTTCTGTGTTGTCAATATTGTTTCCAGAGTGTCCTTATGTTTTAACATTATTTGGGGTATTTTATCCTAACCATATGTTCTTATATTTGATGTAGATAAATCTGTCTTCTCCTTGAAATCTCTCCTTCTGAAGACTATCCATAGGCCAGGCTCATAAACATATTTTCCTGTGTTTTCTTCTGTCATATTCCCAATTCCATCTGCAGAACATTTAAATCCAAGATGCAGAAAACTTAGCAGTTTAACTTCTGGATTCTATTTTAACAACAATGCCTCTGTATACACCTTCAGTATCCTCAAACTGACACCCGCAAAGTCCTGGAAGCTTGAAGTGTTTCCCAGCCACCTGGTTCCCTTTTTGGAGCCCAAGCATATCTTTCAGGATCTGCTCAGAGCATTCAGGCCTCCTTTCCCAGGGTGCTATTGACCCATCTCCATGTTGTCTGAGGACAGACCAAGGGAATTGGCTGGAGAACCTGGCAGTAAGGATTGATAAATGCTGGCATACAATTCTCAAACCAATATAATGTAATGTGGATCTCTTTCCACCTCCCAATGTGGAATCTCTTTCCACATCCAAAGATTGTTACCACTCTGTCATTAATAACAGTCTCCCTCTCTCTGCTTAACAATACATAAAAGAGGAGAGGTGATGTCAGAGACAAATTATACAGTAAAGATGGAATAAGTGACCTCATGTAGATGGGGCAGGAGTATCATTATTCAGAAGTGTTTACAAAGAGAAAGCGTAGTTCCATTCTCAGTGTATCTATAGTTGCATCTACCTTCAGAAGTAATAGAACCACAATTGTGATTTTTAACTGGATAGGAGTTGACTTGTTCAACAGCATGTGTTTTCTGGTGAATTTTCTCTCTAATGAGTCGTAGATGCCACAAAATGATATGAATAACATGCTGTATTATTTTTCTCTCATTTATATATTTCTTGTCCCCTTGGTAATTTTTCAGCACCATACACTATTGTTAGCAAGCTCTTCGAGTTTCAGTGTCTCAATTCAGGTTTTAGATCATTTAAAGTTCCACTAGATCTGCTGCAGCTGTCAAAGGAAATGCCCTAGTTGCTATTCTGGGGCAATCTTTGGTGTTTCTCTTCAATCCTTATTATCTGTAAAATCTCTAAATAAGTTCTATAAATGTAACTTTCAGCTGCTTTTACCAAGAATGACTTGGATTAGAAGGTTTTAAGGTCATCAATTTTTATTTAAAACTAACTCATACTACAACTCATGGGATGCAACCATAATTTCATCTGTTTTTAAAAAGGAAGCTCAACGTTTTGCTAAATGTTATAATATATCATAAAGTTCAGCAGGTAGAATGCTTAGGTTTCTTCTTTCATATATGCATTGCATACATATGCACTTGTACACACATATATAGGTAAAAGATATATTATATACCTTTTTGCATTTATACTCCCAAATCTGATAGACTCACATTTATTTCTATTAAATAGATTCTAACTTAGAGTAGTCAAAAAGACTATTACATTCCTTGCACCTCTCACTTCTCTAGTTCCTATTAGAACATTATGTTTTCAACCTTTTAACTTGGAAGAAATACAGGGGTTGTCAAAAAAAGACATTTTATTTTAGTTGATTATAATAAATAATGTTTTGAAAGAGTAACAATAATTTTAATAATGTTTAATATGTGTCAGGCATTGAACTAATCATTAGTCCATTCATTTTTATTTCATAATAACTCTGTGTTCTAGACACTATTTACCCTATGCTGCAATGAGGAAACAAGCAGGATTCTAAGACTTCAAGGAAGAGCAAGACAGGGAAGAGTTCTATGATATGTACAGAGACCCTAATCACAGCTACCTACACAAAGGAGGCATAAGATTCTCAGTAACCGAAAATAGTTATATGTTTAGGGAAATATAGAAAGTAGATGGCTAGAGAAATATGACAATGAGCTAGAAACAGAAATCTAGGCAGGCTAATAACAGCACATCTCTATGTGGAACCCAGCAGGCACTCCGAGGACAGCAACAGATAACACGTGATATATGAAATCTAGGGCTAGCATCAGCTTGTAGTGTTGAAGTTCATGGCCATGGGCCCAATTCTTGTTTGGAGACATGGAAAACACTGTGGTGTGCTAGGTAAATAATAAGAAAAGGGACTCAGCTGGTGGGAGCAGGTGGGTGCGGAAGAGGTTGATATAAGGAAGATAAGCTAGGGACCCAGTTCCCACAGTAATAATAACAACACAAGGGTTTACTTGCGCAAGCATTCATAAAACATTTTTGGCATGAATGTTGTACTTGATCTTTGTATCATCCATATGAAGTGAGGTTTATGACTTTCTTTCTACAAACGGAAAAACTGAATCTCAAAAAGTTTAACACATAGCTAGTAAATGGTGAAATTTTCTGTGAAAAACCAAGGTTTCAAAATCATCTGTCTTAAATTAACTTTGTGTTAGTTCTTTCATCTCACCTATTAGAAACTATTTTAAGGTCAAATCTTGTCATATTCATCTAGAATAATATCTAACTCAGGATGAGTGGTACTTAATAAAATATACCCTTTCCTTCTATCTATGTTGGGGGAACTGAGTGAACCAGATAAATGCAGATTAAAAATATCACCTTCCCTGCTGCCACAGTATGGATTAAGGAACATATTGTTCCTCTAGTTGAATTTTCCCACCTATTCAGGCCCAAATAATCACAGACTTTCCCCAAAAGATAAATAGAATATTTAAAAGAGGAGGAAAAATTGGAGTTAGGCCATTTGCTAAGTCATTTCAAGTAAATAGGAGAACAAGAAAGGTCACAAATTACCAAGATGGAAGTTTCTCCTGTGGGAACCAAGAAAATGGAAAGCAGATCATCTCTCCCCCAAAGTTCCTGGCTTTCAATTAGCACTTGCTGTTTGTTGTCCACATAATGAATAGATGGCTGCTGATGCCCACCTACTTTTTAGGATCATTTTGCAATTCACTATATCAATCTCAAATTTCTTGATTTTTATCATATTTTTGATGCTTTCCCTCAAAACCCTACCTCTTTACTGCCTGTTCTTGAGGATACATTAAAATTTTATTATTTTGTAGTCCTGTTCAGATGATCAGGAATAAAAAGAATGTACATTGGTGGGCCATTGATAATAGATCTCACTGGGTATTATATGGGATAAATGAAATTATCAACGATTTAAGGCTAGGTAATTATGAAAGAATAACTACTTTTTGTTTTACTGCTTACCAAGGAAGTTTTATTTTCAATATCTAATTTAACTTCCGCAGTAATTTTGAATATTTGATATTGTAACATCATCTTTATATAAAGAGAGTATCTGGAGAAGATTATGCTAAGTGAAGTTAGCCAATCCCCCCAAAAAACAAATGCTGAATGTTTTCTTTGATATAAGGAGGCTGATTCATAATGGGGTATGGAGGGGGAGCATGGGAGGAATAGACAAAGTCTAGATAGGGCAGGGGATTAGCAAGGATGGTGGAATGTGATGATCATTATTATCTAAAGTAGATGTATATAGACATGAATTGGTGTGAATATATTTTGGATACAACCATAGATATGAAAAATTGTGCTCTATATGTTTAATAAGAATTGTAATTCATTCTGCTGTCATATGTAAATAAAAAATAAATTTAAAAAAAAAATTTTATTTTTCTATTTAGTTTTTTGTTTGTTTGTTTGTTTTCTTTCTTCCTTTCCTGCCTCAGGAGAATTAATTTGGGTGCTAAAGTATAAGCAAATTTAAAAAAAAAAGCTAATAATGTGATTCAAGCTTTAAAAAGACTGTTTGCTTTCATCCCACAGAGTATTTGAAGATAACATGAGTAAAGACTTGGAATTACAGTTGGTCTGAGTTTCTTTAGTGTTCCAACACTGTTCCAGGTCTGGGTGGCCTGGGGCACTGCTCTAGAAGAACTCCCCTACTTCTTGCCCCACTCTCCTGCATTACATTCATTACATTGAATTCCTAGGTCAAAAGTCGTACTGGCCAATAAATCTTATTTTGTACTGTCATTCTCACATACACCATTATCTATTTTCTTCAATTATCAGCTCATGTTATGTGTTCCTTTATTTTTTTTTCGGCATGCTCAGCTGAATATATACAGGAATAGCCTTTAGTTCTGTTCTTCTGGCAAAAGCTAACTCTTCCTGTGATATCAGGAACATTTTTTCCTCTAATAGCTCCACAGAGATGTCTCCAACTCTGATTAGTGCTCAGACAAGGTGGGTTGGACAGAAACCACATGATGCCCACCTCACTGCCATTTTTTATATATATATAATTCATATAAAAGACTTTGATTTTTCAAATTCATTGCCTTTTCTCTATTTTTTCTAGAACATTTCTTCAAGTATTCAATTGTATAGCAAAAAGTAGAAATAATTCCATTTGCAATTTCCTTGACTCCGATTCATGTGTGCTAATAAAGTTGTGGTGACAGCTTTCATAAACTCACGGATAAACATTTTATACTTTTTAAATACTTCAAAGAAATGTCAACATGTTTATTCAGCATGTGTAGTTTAATAAAATATTGCCTCACACAGTTTATTTTGTTAAGTTTCTAGCAAGTTATATTAAAAATACTGGGAAATTTAAACAAAGGATTCTACTTCTATCCAAACACACATGGAAATTTATTATAATTAACCAAGCTGATTTGAACTTATGTGATGAAGAAGAGAGTATGTTTAATGTGTAACCATAGCCATTATCTCCAAGCAAATTTACTACAAAATTTACTTCTTATCCTCATAAGCAGAGGCTTGGAGAAAAAAGAAATTTCTGAAGTTCCAACCTCCTACCTGGAAAGAAATGCTTTCTACATGCTTTAGAGAAGTAGATTACATTCTTTTGAGAACCATTTGAAATTGGAAATGTGCATCTCACATTAAGTCAGTTTAATTTTTTGTAACTTCTGACAAGTGTTCACAGTTTGCCTTCCAAGACAAACCAAGTCCATCATGTCTTCAATATAATGGAACTTTAGATACTTAAAGGGCAGTGATAATGTCTACTGTGAGACTTCTTTTGTCTTAGCCCAACAGCCCTGCTATATTTAGTGTTCCCCACGTGTTGACTGTGATTTCTACATCCTGCATAGTCATTATAAATAGTTCTTTGAGAGAGTGCTGCCCAAAATTGAACACTGTACCCTAGATCTGGCCAGGGCTGAAAACAGTGCTTTGAGATTTTCTTGTTCTAGAACTCACAGTGGATTAGCATAGTCATAGATTTTTATTTGAAATTGGAAGTAAAATCTCTGGTTTAAAGAGATGGCATCACAGTGATTGTTTTAAAGTCTATGAGTAACTGAAAACCCTAGGGATGCTTTGCCATCCTCCTTCCCCAACACATACACACACACACACACACACACACACACACACACACACGAACTGCTGGACAACATTTTTTCCCATTTTATACATAAATAACAAATTTTGAAGCTAAATTCAAGACTTAAATTCTGCTTACTAATTCTGTCCAGTGTTCTGCTCCTTGGTATACATTCAGTATTCTATGTCTGCTAGTTCCACATCCTCGTATCAATCAACCTTGGATCAAAAATATTGTTAATATTTTTTTATCAAAAATTTTGTTAAAAAATTGCAATATCTGCTCTGAGCATGCACAGACTTTTTTCTTGCCATTATCACCTAAACAATACAGTATAAGAACCATTTATATGGCTTTTAATTTTGTATTGTATACTATGAGTAATATAGAAATGATTGGAAGTATATGTGAGATTGTGCATAGGGCCTACACAAATATTACACCATTTTACCTAAGTCTCTTGTGCAATCTCAGGTTTTAGTATCTAACAGAGTCCTGGGACCAATTCCCTCCGCATACTGGACAGCTATACTCAATTCTAGTCCCTCTGGTACTAGTTATTATCCAACTTGCATAAAGTAAAGTAACAAATATTTTATAGCCTAAACAAACAGTTCACCAAGCACTCTCCATTCACTGAGATCATAGATTAATATGGATCTCACTAAAATTTAAGATACTATAAAGAATCCCATCTGACAAAGGTATTCTATGGGTGTGGTTTAAATAATTTCAGTTTGCTGTGGTTTGGATCTTGAGTGTCTTCCAAAGATGCTGAAGTTAAAGTCTTTTCCCCATAGGGTATGCTATTGGAAGGTGATGAAACCTTTTTAAGATTTGAGAGGTTCCTTTTTAAGGGAGAGCTCTTTAGGTCATTGGGACATGCCCTTGATGGCTACTGGGGAACTCCGGTCTCTGCTTCTTTCTCTTTTGATCCCTGATATAACTGAGGACTTTTGCTCTGCCACATGTTTGCATTCTGATATGCTGCCTCTCTACAGGCTCAAAGGAATGGCACCAACCAATTATGGACTGGAACCTCCAAAACTGTGAGTCAAAATAAATCTTTTGTTATAGTGACAGAGAGATGACTAACATGTACCTCTGTATGGAGACCATGTCGATGTTTTGCCTCAGATTTGAAAAATATATATCAACATATGTAGAACTTCAGGTCAATTAGACAAGTAAATTTTTAGCTTAGATTCAGAATTCCATTAAGTTAATTTCTATTTCAATATTGCTACAGATGACACACATATATCTCCATATGTGTTGGGGTATGATCCTTTGTTTTAAGTTTCCCTATGTTTTGATATGATAATCTAAAAACAGGTGACAGTAATTCCCATTTTTCCATATTTCCTTTTTGGATGTATATTGTTCCCTTTTCTTTGAAGCCTATACAAAAGTTCACCAAGCACTCTCCATCTTCCACCTGACCTCAAAACCAATACCACCCATTTTATTTTTTTATTTGTTCTTAGTAGTTATGCATGACAGTAGAATGCATTTTGACATATTATATAGAGAGTATAATTTCCCATTCTTCTTGGTTGTACATGATGTGAAATTAATTCCATTGGTTGTGTATTCATATATACACGTAGGCAAGTAATGTCCGATTCATTCTACTATCTTTAATACCATCCATTTTGGATTTCATTATGAAAAACAACAGCTTTAGGGTACTAGTTTCTATTTCTATTTTTCTTATTTAATGTAATATATCATACTACCCCAAACTTAATAGTTTAAAACTACCACCATTTCACTATGTCTCACAACTATATGGTTTGGCTGGGGCTAAAATAATGGGCCTTTCCACTGGTCTTTCTTCAGGCCTCTTGCATGATTACATTTAATAAATGGAAGTTGGACTATCAAAGATGGGTATCTCACTGCCTCAGAGTGCCTCAATATGCCTTCTCTCCACATAGCTTCTTTCTCAAGCAGAACAGTGTCATCTGAACTTCTTATATGGTAGTCCAGAACTCTGAGATGGTATTGGAGGATATTGCCAGGTCTGTTCAGGAATCAGGCCTGAAAATGACACAGCTCAGCATCCCTTCGACCACACTCTGCAGGTGACAGCAAATCACAGAGCTGGTCCAGATTTATGGGAGGTAATTATACAAAAGGTATGGGAACCTGTAAGCATAAAATTTTGGCAACAAAGGTGGAGGGCAGAGAGAGAACAAATGCCTACTAATTATTTTTAAAGTGCTAGGTTTTGATGTCTCAGAAAGATTATGATGGAATGATGATGGACACGTAGTTTTCATTAGCACTTAGAGGGTTTAACCTGGAAGCAGCAACATTATCAATGACAACACCACAAGTAGAAGATAAAACCCACTGACAAAGACTCCCCTTGGCTTCAGAATTCATATTTATTTTTATTACAACTATACTCAAAAATTACAATTTATCATATGCAGCTGCATTTATATATTTTATAAAACAAGACTTGTCATTTACACCAAAGAGTTAGCAAACTGGCTAATGTAAATTTTTGTGAATATGCAAAAAGTGAACTGATAGCTCTTCATGTATTGACTCCATTAACAGAAGAATCTTACAGCTTCATGGTGTAAGTGTCATCTAGTGATTCAAATACAGTCACTAGGATATATTTCAACAATAATTTCAACTCTTCCTCCAATTCATGGAATTTAAGTAGTTTTGAATAATTCTGTCAAATATGAAAACTGATGGGTTTTTTTAAGCATTATTGTAAATTCAATTTAAAAATTCAATATTAGCCAGGTGCAGTGGGGCACATCTTATAATCCCAGCAGATCAGGAGGCTGAGGCAGGAGGATTTCGAGTTCAGAGCCACCCTCAGTAATTTAGAGAGGCTGTAAGCAACTCAGTGAGACCTTGTCTCTAAATAAATTTTTTAAAAGGGCTAGGATGTGACTCAGTGGTGAAGTATCCCTGGGTTCAATCCCAAGTGCCAAAAAAAAAATCAACATTAAGAATAAAATGTATAATTGGCAGGGAGTGTTAAAAAGCTGAGAACTCTGGGAAAGTGAGACAGTGTGAAGACCTCACTTTAAACCCCAATCCTTGCTATCAAGTCAGACTTCAGACATGTCACACAGAGTTACAGGAATGAGTTTTTTCAAGAGATAGGAACAGGGAAATGGGAAACTCTCAAGTGAGAGAGTGGTTCTCTCAGAGAGTAAGACAGTGTACCTCTCTTGCACTCCAGTTTTATTAGGAATCCCAGAGAATTTTCCAGAGAGTCCCACCTATGTGGGACTTGCTGATTGACAGCAAGATTTCATCAGGCTTTTAAATCCCTATTGCCATGACACCTTTGCCCATGCTGACCAGTTCTAAATTCTTGTCAATTTTATGGTTAGGAGGAATAATCCTTATCTCCCTGAGTTTCAGAATCTGTCTATGAAAGAAGTCACAAAAGTCTTCCCCTTCCCCTTTTTAAACTGAGTTTACAGGGTAACTTGGGTTCCTTTTATCAACATTATTTTGGGCCTGCATTTCTCCTGCACATAACAGGTAGCTTGCTGAGGAATGTGACATAACCTGTCCACTTAAGTCAGGAAGAGCCACGGGTAAATTGCTTTTGGAAGAGAAAGGATGTGGGGGTCAGCACAGTGGGCCCGTTTTATAGAATTATTCCCTTAACCTCATGTTTATCCACTCTTCCCTTAATCCTGTGTTCTCACCACTCTCCTCCTGTTGGAAGATATACAAATGTTGGTGGTACATTTTAGTTACACCAATGTTCTTACTAAAATAAGAAAACTATAATTCATAAATACTCTTGGAATTGGTTGTTGCAACATAGATTATAGGAACTATCTGAAAATGTAATACAGAAAACTAAAAATAAATCACCTATAGATCAGTTTTCTAATATCATAATGAGTCTAAAATTCTAAAAATGTCTGTGATAAAACATGTTTCCCTGAAAAATATTTTTTAAGTTCTAAATAACTTCTTTGATTACTGTTGAACTTTAATAAGGTATAGTCATGCTTCATGTAATGACATGGATATGTTCTGAGAAAGGCAATTTTGTCACAGTGTGGATATCGCAGAGCACACTTACACAAACCTATGTGTTTCAGTCTACCACACACGTAGGCTATGTGGTATACATATGTACACAGAGCATTGCCTATTTCTCCTAGTTCCATGATAAACAAAACAACATGAGCTTCAGTCACAAAGGAAATGATGCAATCTACAGGTGTAATAATCATGAGATGTATGAGGCTACTACAATGGGCACAGAGCAGACTTTTTTGTTTGTTTGTTTGTTTTGTGTATAGCAGAGAGAGAGAGAGAGAGTAAGAGTAAGAGAGATAGATTCTGGGTATTGAACCCTGGGTTTGTGCATATGAAGCATGTGTTGTACCATTGGGTCACACCCCTAACTCCAGTACACTGTTTATAGTGAACTTTTATAAAAAGTAGAAGAAATACACTCAAAATTAATATTAAACAGTATAGTAAATACACAAAACTATAACATAGTTATTTATAATTATTATCAAGTATTATATACTGTACATAATTCTATATGGTATACTTTTATACAACTGGAAGTGCAAAAATAATTTTTACACCAGCATCACCATACACACTGTGTTACAACATCACCAGGCAAAAGGAAATTTCCAGTTCTGTTTAAATTTTATGGGATCACTGTCATAAATGTGGTCCCTCATTGATTTAAATGTTTTATGACTATGTATGCTTCAAATTAGCATGTTCTAGAGAGTTATATTGCAAGACATTCTCTATGGAAGTCAAAGTAGAGAATTCCTAGTAATACAGTCCAGTGCACATAGACTCAGCTACCTAATGAAAAATATATCATCACACTGTTATTTTTTTGCCTCTCTTCATTAACTGGATTTAAGAAATAGTTAAACATTAATATGTTTATTATTTTATTTACCAAAACGTTCTAGGATATTATTTTTTTAAATATTATTTAAATTCTAATTACACTTTTATCAAAATTATTTGAAATGGATTATCTAAAATTTCAATATGCAAAGCTTTTACATGTATTAATTATAGAGAAGAAAATTAGTAAATAAGAGAAATCAAAATGTATTTCACAAAAACAGGAAAAGAAACAGGTGAACTAAGTGATTAGAAGTCAAAGAGTGTAAACTTTCTAAATTTGAAGGTGTGAAATTTTGCTTGGGAATTTTTTGACTTGTGGAAAGAATTTTTAAATAGAGGCTGTATTTTTGATGAGATAAATTTTGAGTTCCATATTTGAAAAATAATAATATTTGAGGTCAATAATATTGAACATCTAGATTTGCCACAGAACAAAGACATGAAGAAAGCAATTTATTTAATACTTTTTTTCATAAAAATATTTGTTGAGCAGAGGTGTTTTGAATTGAAACAAACTACAGGACCTACAAAAAAAGTGGACAAAATATTAAAATGGCAAATTAAAAAAAATAAAATTTGTTTCAAAGTGTTTACACTGATGTTTACCAAATATTTCTGTATCTGCATGGGAGATGATTCTCTCAATTAAGAACATGCTTTACAGAGAAATATCAGTTGAATGTTTCAACAATTTGAAAGTTTGTATCCATAAAATGCGTCGTATAAAGAGAGATTTATTTTATCATAATAATGAATGCATTCATCAGAAATGCACCAATGATAAGGTGTGGCAGTCTTCACTGCAAAGATAATAGCTATGTGAGGCAACACACAGGTTAATTGGGTAGATTTAGCTATTCCACATGTACATAAACTTCAAAGCATCATATTGTACACAATAAATGTATACGGTTATATGTCAATTAAAAAATAAATAGGTATGTTTGAAAAGTAAAAAAAAATTAAAAGGACAGTTTTAAACCATAAAAAGTATGAATATGTATGAAGAAAATTATTTCTCTTGCATTGTCCTCCATGTTTTAGAGCATTAAAATTAGTATTTAAGTTGATATTTAGTCAATATTTGATCTTGTATTAAAAAGAAATGTGTGTATGGTTGTGTTTTGTTTTACTTTTTTTTAGGAAGGGCATTTAATTTTAAACATAATTTTAATGGAAATATTTCAAATCCAATGTAATCTATCCATTTTATTAGAAAATCAGTATATATTTAAATTATATATACATTATATAGGCATATTATATGTTTCTATTATACATATTTTATATTTATGTGTATATACATATTTTATATGTGTGTGACCTCTTCCATTGCCAAAACTATATCAGTTTGAATGATAAAATTCTATTAGTCTCATAATAGAAAATACACCAGTCTAGGAATAAATAATCCAATAGAAGTAGATTTCTTATTTTGTTGTCTTATTTCTTTGCATTTTCAAACTACCTTTGCAAAGTGTCTCACTAGTAGGTTTAGGTAAGTTCAGAGTCATGTCCTATATTTCTCGGAGACCCTTCAGCTTTGTATTTGCATTCCAATTCTGTGTGGTAGTACCTCTTTGGCCCTGCTTCCAACCCTTCATTCTTGCCATTCCCTTTGCACAGTGCACCTGGCCAATGCCATGGCTGGCTCCTTCTTGATATCCAGATTACAGTTCTCCTAAGAGTGGCCCTTCTTGAGCATTCATTCTAAATTAGCTTCACCATACAAAATATGTGTGAGCCCATATCATGTTTTATTTCCTCATGACACATACTACCCTTTAATATTTTTCCATATTTCTAATTTATTGCCTGCCTCTCCAATATGATACCAAAACACGAGTGGAGGAAACTCATTTGTCAGACTATTGCTATCTCCAGGGCATAAAAATGTGACTGAAATGAAATAAGCAGTCAAAAAATCTATTTGCTTAAAAATAAACTTTATACTATCATGCATAATTTTCAGCCATTAATACATTTATCAAAATTAGAGAAAAAACTACTACAGTAATAACAATAAAAAATGGCAAATGTAACAACTATAAACAATAGCAGGTGTTTTGTGGCATTCAGATACAGTAACCTCATCCACCCATCACATTCTATTATAAACATTCTATTATAATGACCCAAGGCATTCTGTACTTTTATACAAATAACATCAACAACAATACCAGTGCTTATGGTTTACACTTCTCATTTTCTAGGTCATAAAAACACATTCTTACTATAACTTCACCCGCCCTCCTTATTGAATGAATATATTGATTACTTTGATTGCCCTTTCCCAGTGCAATTCTAATGCACACACTTAATGTTTGTGACTGAACTTTATAATAAGCCCACTTTGCATCTATTCAAGACTTAGTATTTCTGAAAGTGTCCATGGTGACTGGAAGCTGCAATTTAACTGAAACCATTCAGAATGGTCAGAGATTGTTTGTCCTGCAAACATTCAGATGGTCCTTACAAAGAGTGCTTTGATGACATTTCTCTTGCTTTCTTTTTCTATCAGCAGAGCATGATGCCAGTCACAAAATGAAAAAAAAAATAGTCTTCTAGAGAAAGCTTCTTTGCTTTGCTTAGATGTTGGGTTTCAGAAGAAGCTTGAAGAAATTCTATTCCACGTGGTGCTTGAAACTTTCATTCTTTTGTCAAATAGCCTGAAAGAAGAACTTCCCACCCTCCTCATCAGCATTTCATGCCCAGGCTCTTTTGTTGAGAGAGCAAAATAGGTAGATACAGAAATTCTAACACATAATTTTTTGCTAAAATAATTGAACTGGACATGTAGCCACATAATAACTGCATGTTTCAGTAGATTACTTAGTAATTTTTTTAAAATTATCAAGTTACTTTAAACATAATTACCACATTACCTGACATTCTTCCATCTCCTTATAGCTCCCCAGGGGAAAAAAAATGTAATCTTTCTGTCATTACAATTCATTTGTTATTGTGTAGATATCTGGCAAAGGGTGAGAGTGTACTGGGTTGCCAACTGTGTTATCTACAGCACTATCAGGAAATAGTATGCATTTACACTATAATTAATGATTACATTCCTGTGTAGTAACTAAGTTTTGAGAATGCAAAACATGCTCATCACTAGAAAATCTCATGAAACCTTCACAGTCTTTACCCCTGCTGAGTAGAATTTCACTGAAAAATACCACTTTCCCATACATTCTGTTGTGCTTGGTACCTGTCTGTCAAAACTCTCCTGCATTCAAAAGATCCTGACAAGAATATTATACGATGAGGAAGATTTCCAAGTTGAAAACTGGTTTGTAAAAATCACCTTGTTTTTCTACATGTAATTATAAAGCAGAATTTAACATAAAAGACTTAAATGTGTGTGTTCTACTCAAATTACTAGTGTCAGCAAAAACAGCTCTAATCCAATTTCACCTATATTGTAGTCCCATAACAAGTCTCCTACAATAGCATTATTTTAAGACTCAAAGTGCTTTTTTCTTCTATAGAAGTCTATATGAAATTTGACAGCTCAAATTGTTTTATTTCAATTTGTATTAAAGAATATCCATTGTTCCTTCTTCAGAAAATGTATTCTCACAATGGAGAGTTTCTAGATGTTTGGCTCAGACAGGTTATTTTCCTGTTTCCTGACTCAGTCAGTGGGAGGCTGGGATTAATGAGACCAGTCCCTTGTATACAGTCATATCTGATATGTCAGATCCTTGTTGCTTCATGGTCACAAAGGACTCTGGCTGTAGTTTATGCCCATGGCCATTAGGAAAGGGGAAAGTGAAACAAATCAATACATACTTATCACTTGCACTTGAGAAAAAAATCCACCCTGATTATTTATATCAGGACATGGATATTACCTATCCATACAAACAGCATTATAAACACTGACTAATGTGAAGATGCTGTACACTTTCAGGGAGAAGTCAATATTTCACCATTCTGCTTCTCATCATCAGTGACTCTTCCAGACTTTATACAGTTGTTGCATCTATAGAAAAACAATAGAATTGCAATAAATAATGATTGCGGTGATGTACATATAAATTAAAAATTTCTCTCAGGAAATCACTGTCAGAATTATTATTATATCAGTGATTTTTGCACCAAAGGCTAGACAAAGACTTCTCCTGAGATAAAAGTGACCCCAGTAGTAACAGAGGTATTTGTAGAAACTCCTAAAAGCAGGAAGGTGAGTGGACCTCATTGCCTTCTGTATGATCATTTTTTGTGAAAATTTTCCATGAATAAGGTGCCATTTTCAGCTGGGTGCGGTGGCACATCCCTGTAACCCTGTAACCATAGCAGCTCAGGAGGCTGAAGCAGGAGGATCGAAAGTTCAAAGCCAGCCTCAGCAACAGTGAGGCACTAAGCAACTCAGTGAGACTCTGTCTCTAAATCAAATCCAAAATATGGCTGGAGATGTGGCTCAGTGGTCAAGTTCCCCTGAGTTCAATCCCCAGTATCCCCAAAATAAATAAATAAAAAATAAAAGAAGGTGCCATTTTCTCGGGCCAGCAAAACTGTGAAGTAGACGGGTTTGAATATTATGTTCTTTAAGGTCATAATCTTCATTTTATCTTATAAAAATCTCTGTAAAGCTCAGAATCTCAGGCTACTTCTTCATGTACTACTTACTGTATTAGATTGGAGGAATATTTTACTATTTAGATAGTGCTAGAATAAACACTCTTCTCAAATTTTTCTTTCTGAATATTGTGTGTGTGTGTGTGTGTGTGTGTGTGTGTGTGTGTTATGTGTGTGTGTGTTTGGGCTTATAAATAATAGAAATTCATTTTTAACAGTAGGAAGTCCAAGATCCCCAACAGATTTACCTCCTCTTAAAAGATGGCACTTTGCTTAGCTCTGTTCTAGCATGGATGAAGGGGAGAATTATCCCTTGCTAATATTATTTTGATGAGCTAAAGAGTTTGTTTACATTATATTTTAATAAGCAGTGCCAAGTTGTCTTATTAAGAAGGTTATGTCATATTGTCATCAAAAGTGCATGAAATTCCATTTGGTCTTGCAATGCTAAATATATGAACTGATTTTTTAAAATTTGTGGATTAAAAAACACATCTTTTAAGATGTACCTTTCCTTTAATAGTGATTTAAGCATATCTAGTCTATTATTTGCATTTTCTTTATACTGATTCTTGTATCTTTTATTTTTAGATTTAATTTTCTAAGTGGTTTTTCTTTCCCTTTCCAGGTAACATTATAATGTAGTCTATAATGTCTTAACTCAGTATAGATTCTGCAATCAGAATTATTTGGAGCTGGAACTGGGATTATAGCTCAATGGTAGAGTATGTGCTTAGCAGACTTGAAGCCCTGGATTCATAGTTCAGTGGTAGAGTATGTGCTTAGCAGACCTGAGGCCCTGGGTTCAGTACCCGGGAGGTGGGGGGGAGGGAAGAAAATAAAGTAAAAGAAAGAAGAATTCCCCATCTGAATCTTAACTCTTTCTCTTGCTTAATCTAAGCTTCCAATTGCTTTTCTGAAAGTTGGGGATAAAAGTAATACACAATTCATAGGCTTATAAGTAAGAATTAAATAAAATTAACTACAAAAAACAAAGATATAAAATAAGCATTGAAGAAATGTTAGCTAGAATTTCATTAACAATTTAATATTATTTTATCGAACTTTATTTTTAATGAATAAGCAACCAAGCCAGGTATGATGGTGTATACCTGTAATCCCAGCAGCTCAGGAGGCTGAGGCAGGAGGATCACAGGTTCAAAGTTAGCCTCTACAACTAAATGAGACTATAAGCAACCTAATTGTATCAAAATAAAAAATAAAAAGAGTTGGTGATGTTGCTCAGTGGTTAAGTTTCCTTGGGTTCAATCCCTGGTACAAAAAAAGAGAAAGAAAGTAACTATATCTCTTATATATTTTTTCAAATATCTCTCCCCATTTCTTAATTGCATTCATGATGTCTCTTATATAAGGGATATTTGAATGTAGCTATTAATAATAATTAGTAATAATATTATTCTATCAAGATCCTTTTAAAATTTTTGTTTTGTTTATTTATTTACTTTTATTTTTTAATTAATTTTTAAAAAAATAAATGACAACAGAATACATTACAATTCTTATTACACATATACAGCACAATTTTTCATATCTCTGGTTGTATATAAAATATGTTCACACCAATTCGTGTCTTCATAAATGTACTTTGGATAATGATCATCACATTCCACCATCCTTCTTAACTCCCTGCCCTCTCCCTTCCCCTCCAACCCCTCTGGCCTATCTAGAGTTTATCTATTTCTCCCATGTTCCCCTTCCATACCCCACTATGAATCAGCCTCCTATATAAGAGAAAACATTTGGCATTTGGTTTTTTTTGGTATTGGCTAACTTCACTTAGCACTATTTTCTCTAACTCCATCCATTTACCTGCAAAGCCCATGATTTTATTGTCTTGTCTTGTTGAGTAATATCCCATTGTGTATAAATGCCACATTTCTATTTTATCCATTTACCTACTGAAGGGCATCTAGTTGGTTCCACAGTTTAGCTATTGTGAATTGTGCTGCTATAAATGTTGATGTGGCTGTGTCTCTGTAGTAAGTTGTTTTGAAGTACTTTGAGTATAGATCAACGAGAGGGATAGCTGGTCAAATGGTGGTTCCATTCCCAGTTTTCCAAGTAATCTCCATACTGCTTTTCATATTGGCTACACCAATTTGCAGCCCCACAATTATAAATTCTTAATAATAGCTGATGATTTCAGGGATACAGGGTTTTATTGCAAACTATAGAAATTCATTCTTTTAAATATTTTTAGAAGTTTTCAATGTTTAATTTTATTATAAAATACCTTGAATTATAAAATATCTGAAATAAATATTAAATACCTATATTATTAAATACATTATTGAATATATGTATTAAATAATAGACTGTATAACTGTATAATATGTACATAATATTATGTATTTAATACACCTATTAGATACTTCATATTACATTATATTATGTACTTAATATATTTATTAATTAATTAACATATTTTGTATTAAATACATATATATTATATATATACATAAATATATATATATATATATATATATATATATATATATATATACACACACACACTCACACACACACACACACATACATATGGAGAAAGAGAGGGAAGGGGGAGGGACAAAGAGAGAGGAGAGAGAGCTTAATCTAATCAATCTTGTGCACCAAACAGGAAAAATAAAACCTTTTTATGAGAGTCCATCATGTCTTCTCAAAATTAACCATGAACCTGGATTTTTCCAATTGTTGCACAGTATTTTAATATACTTTTATTGACTCAAACTTGTTAATTAAATAACACAAATATTCTTTTTGTTCTATAACCTTCATAATTTTTGTTTGTTATAGTAATTTATCAATTACTTTGCCAGACCAATGATGCACTCTACATACAAAAAATAGTTCTATTAATTTTGCTTTATTTGCTTTCAGTGATATAATGAGATGCATACTAATTTAGAAAATTAAAATTTCCTAATTATTGAAAACTTTTATAATATACAATGACTCTCCTTATCTTTCATCATATGTTTTTGCATTGAGATACATTTATCTGATGGTTATTAATATGGCTATATAAAAGTTTCATATTTTCTGGTATGTAGTTTTTATCCTTTTGGTTTTTATTTTATTTTTTAAATTGCCATACAGTAAAATTTCCAAAATTTTCTTTTGGCATGTTTTCCTATCAATATTGCCAACACAACATATTTTTAATTCCTGCTTTTGAAATGGGACTCTTGAGGACAGTGTATAGGTGCATTTTCATAAATCTGACTATGCTTGGTTATCTTGTTTGGGAGTTGGGTTTCCAATCATTTATTGAGATTTCTCTTTCAGAAGTGATCATTTCTTCATTTTTATGCTCTTTAGCTTGCCTGGGATTTCTAGCTTCATTTTCCTCCTTTTCTGCCTTCTCTCAGATTAATTGCACATGTACATTAGTATGATTATTACTTAGAGGACAGCTTTACATTTTAATTCTTGCAATTTTATTTAGGCCTTACTTTTCTAAAGTGCATTCTGAATTTCCTCAGTCTAAAGACAACATTTCAATTATTCTTTCAAACAAAATAAATTTTTGAAAATATTTTGCCTCTCCTCAACACTATCCCATCTGCATATTTTAAATCTATTATTCTATTTTCATCATTTTTATTACTTCTATCCATCAGCTAACACTATTATTCATTTATTGTTTTATTGATTTTTATTTGTTTGAATATTTATGTTTATTTAAATTTGCTTGCTTAAATTGACATACTCCTGGTTAGTTTCAAATTTACGTACATATTGTATTCTTTCTGTATCTCAAGTCAGCCACATGAGTTCAGTTTTCTTTTGCCTATCCAGCCTCTGATTGCTTCTAAAATAAGTAAAGAGAATAAAGAGAAAAATCTGTAATTTACTTTCTTTTATAGTCACAGTCACTCTGCTCTTTATTTTGTTTTCTCATATGGAATTGAATTAATGTCTGTGATCACTTGCTTTCATCCTTAAGAATTTTCTTAAGCATTCTACACTTTAAAAAAAGAATCTACTTAAGCATTGATAAGATGGATGTGCTTTGTTACAGGTAAAAAAAAAATCTGAAAAAATTAGAGAAGTAAATTTTTATTTTCGGCTCATCATTTCAGATGTTCTGTCCATGACCAGTCAATGCCATACCTCTGGGCCTGAGGTAAAGCAGAACATCATGGCAGGTGGGTGTAGCAAAGAATAGCTCAGGACAGCCAAGAATCAGCAAGAGAGGATTCAAATGTAATTTGAATGTAATTCTCAAAGGCACACCCCCCCTTGACCTATTTCCTCTAGCCATGCCCCCCCCCCGACTACAGTTACCTCCCAGTTACCCATTCAAATTATTAATCCACCAAATGGATTAATCCAGTGATTATGTTATAGCTCTCATAATCTAATAATTTCACCTCTGAACATTGCTGCATTGTATAACACTTGAGCTTTTCAGGGGACAACTCTTATCCAAAGCATAACATTATTCTCCTGTCTACTTCATAAGGCAAAATTCATTTGGTCAATCTCCAAGAGACTCCATAGTCAGCAATGCCCCAAATCCCATGTCCAAAGTATCATCTTTGCTGTGAACCCCTGTAAAGATCAAAAGCAAGTTACATATATATAGTGTAAAATGGCTGGAGTAAACATTTCCAATACAAAAGGAAGAAATGGGGACACGGAACCAAGGAATGGGATCAAAATAACTTTGATTAAAACCTGACTGGGCAAATAAGTCCAGTAAATCCACATCCCACAGAGAGGGCACATGAAAGTAAAATGAGAGTCCCACCCCTCTGGCCTTGCCTGTTGCAGCCCATAGGGCTCAAATTGCTCAGTTTGATTCTGAATTTCTAAATGGTCAGTATGTTAAATATTTTTAAAATGTTCAGACATCTGCATTCTATCATTTTAGTTTTGCACTGATAATTTAATTGTTTTACCCATTTGCTCTTGTCTTTTAATGAGTGTGTTAGGTACGATAGTTATCGGTGTACCAAAGGTAAATGTTAAAAATTACTTGTGTTAGCTATAATAGTTCTTGATTTACCAAAAGTAAATGTTAACAATTACTTTTACTATCTTTCCAAATAATGCAAGAACATTATACTATCTTTAAATATCTTTTTTTCAAGTCAAATTAAATTCTGTTTTCATGGTACAATTTATTTAAATGGTTAATGTTTCCTTTGAACTTAAACAAAGATTTTATTATTGTCATTGACCATCCCTCTTTTTTGTATCTGACATTTATTTAATAAGGAATTACATTTTTTTTCTGCCTAAAGAATATTCCTTAACCTTTTCTGCAGTATGAATATGCTGGTAGCAAACTCTCTTAGTTTTCACTTATTAAAGATACCTTTACAGTCACATACTACATAATGAGATTTTTGCTCAACAATGGTTTACACATATGATGAGAGTCCCACAAGATTATATTGCTGAATGACTTCATAGACAGTTTAGATTGTGTTAGTATATTCTATGATGTTCCCACAATGAATGGGATTGCTCAATAATACACATCTCAAAACACACCCTGCATTAAGAAACACATGACTACATTTTCTTTTTATTGTTGAAGATAGTTTTGTTTGTTATGCAATTCTAAGTTGACATATATTCTTTAAGTATATTGAAAAATACAGTTATATGTATAAACACTTTTGACTAGCCAATTGTCAAGACAAATTTTCTTCAAGTGTCATATACCTTTTTTTTTCACCTGGCTGCTTATATGACATTCATTTTGACTTTGGCACTGTGCAGGTTCACACTTATATCTATATAAGTCTGGATTTCCTTAGATGTGCTCCTTTGAGCTTTCCAAATTTGTAGGTTAGCACATTTAAACATTTCTTTCTTACTTTCTTTCTTTCTTTTTTTAGCCATTATTGCTTCAAACATTTTCTAGAATTTTTTTCTTGTTTTCTTTTTTTTACTTTGATTAATTATGCTAAATCTGCTAAAAATGACCTTTATATTTCTAACACTGTCCTCTGTGTTTTTTATCCTCTTCTTTCTCCATGTTTCATTCTGAATAATTTCTCTTCAACTCCAGTTTAACGATAATATTCAACAATTGACTTTTCTTTGTTTCTTTTTCTTTTTCTTTTTTTTTTTTGTACTGGAGATTGAATCTAGAGGTACTTTACCACTGAATTATACCCTCAGAAAATTTTGTTTTTATTTTGAGACAGGGTTTCACTAGATTGCCAAGGTTGGTCTTTAATCTGTGATCCTCCTGCCTCAGTCTTTCAAGTTGATCTATAGGCTTACACCATTGTGCACAGTTAACTGACTTTTTTATTTTATATGTTGTATGTTAAATTCTAGAATGTGAATTTGATTTCTATATAATTTCAATTATAAATTGAAATACTCATATATCTGACATTTTGTTCAATTTTTCTTTTATGCTATTTAATACATTTATAAAGTGCTTTTATGCTGAATAATATTTGCATCATTTGCCTCTATGTGTTATTTTTATCCTTGATTATCAATCATTGTGCCTGCCTCAGTGCATGTCTGCTTCTAATGTCTATGTGTTCTCTTGGTCTTTAGGCACATGTTCTTGGCCCTTTGCATGTGTCAATTTGCCTTATATCTTGGCTGCTGTATACAAAATAACTATAGAGAACTAAAAATTATGTTCTTTTTCACTATAGAGGGTTCATTCTTTCTTCTGTTTACTAGCTAGAGTGAAGTTGGAACTAGGTTGAGTTTCAGCTTTAGTTAGAGTCTTTCCATTATTTTTTCCAAAGCTGTAAGACTATCTCAAGTTCAGCACTGTGTTAGCATTCTGTTGCTGAGATAAACACCTGAAAAAATCAACTTAAAAGGATAAAAGCTTCATTTTGACTCACAATTTTAGAGGGTTCAGTCCATAATCAGTTGGTGCTTTTGCCTTGGGCCTATAGCAACACAGTACATCATGTCAGGAGTATAAAGTAGAGGAGGCATGTTTATCTCATGGCAGCAGGCAAGCAAAGAAAGAGGTCAGTGTCCCAACATCCTGACATCAAGGATATGCTGCCAGTGATCCTACCTCCTCCCATTACTCCCTATTTCCAAAATGTTCCACTACCTCCCAATAGTGCTATTGCCTTTAAACACATGGCCTTTGGGGAACACTCCAGATGGAAACTATTTGGATCCATTTGTAACTGGTTCTCCTGAACTCTGTTTTTTTTTTTCTTTTTTTTTTGAGTTTATTAGTTATAACTTCTTTTGGGGACATCAGAATTTAATTGTTGAGCATATCATCCCACTAATTTTCAATATGACAACTATCTTAATAGTGAAACTTACCCTTGCTTATTTACAGATTCCTTACTATAGTGTAACTTTGTCTCCAAAGCACTGGATGTCTTCAGTCCTGAAGGTTTTCTTCCTCAGGCTCTATCATCCTACTCTATCTGCAAACCTAACAAATGTCCCTAAATGTCACATGCTTGGAGCTTGGCAACATTTAATCTGTCAATGACAGAATATGTATCTCCACTACTTTCCTTTTGCCCTAATAGAGTCCCTCCTCCTTTCTATGGCAAGCCTAATAATCTTCAGTTCATGCACAGAATCAACAAATATCCCTAGAAGAAAAAGGGGCAGCCATCTCAGCTCTTAGCCACAGAACTCTGTCTTCTCTGAAATTTTATCTAGATTGTCTTCTTTGTTTACACATCTTTCCAATGTGCCTATAATTATGAGTTTAATGATATTATTTTTCTATATGTTTTAGTGGGAATGAAAGTTTACAAGTATACACTGTGTCCTCCTTGAAACAGAACTTACAAAAGTTGTATATTGATGAGTCACCAACTCACCTCAAGGAATTACTTGGGCAGGGAATCATTTAGAAATAGGGGGAGACTACCATGTTGCTTTTAAAATCATCCTATATCCTACTTTGGAAGAATTGCTTGTCATAACAGTATCTCGAGATATGCTTTCACACTTTGTCTTAATCTGTTTTCTGCTGTTATATTAGAATACCACAGTCTTGATAATTTATTAAAAAAATGTGTGTTTAATTCACAGTTCTGGAGCCTGAGACATCCAAGAGCATGATGCTAGCATCTGGTCAGGGCCTTCTTGTTGCATTATAGCATAGAGGAAGAAATTAAATGGCAAGAGAACAATGCTGGACATACAAAGAAGCTCACCCTTATAACAAATAGACTCCTGCAAGAATAACACAATCATAATCTATGCATGGGTTAGAGCTCTTATGACCTGAATACCTCCTGTTTAGGCCCCTATTGCTGTACTGGGAATCAACACATAACCTTTTGGGGGCATATTCAAGTGATAGTGTGCATGAGCGTGCACATACATTCCGCCCCTCTTCCCTCCCATCCATCCTCTTTTTTTCTTTCTTCCTCTCTATAGAAATTATGGTAAAGTTCATGTGGAAGCCCATATTAGGGCCCATTACAATTGGAATAAAATTATTTCCTCCATTCAGTTAAGGTTTTAAGGGTCCACTTTTGCTCAGAACCTGAACTCATGTTTGTTCTCTAAAAATCAATGGATCATTCGTTGTGGTACTCTATAGGCAAAGAATTTGCCAGATCTGGGAATTGTCATCCTGCAAACAGGAATGGCAAAGACATATGGTATTCAGCTAATATTCACTCAGTGAAGAGCCTGTTTTAAATAGTTTTCAAGTAGGGGTCCTTGAGCTACTTGAAGTTTCAAGTGGACCTCAAGCATTGTTCTTTTTGGTAGAGCAAACACCTTCCTGTTTTCTCATTAATAATTTGTTGAAACACTATGGCCACTAACACTCTATTCATTTAGCAGATGATTTTCAATAGTATATGATTGCAAAGGAATGTGTAACCATGGGAAAACAGTGGAGTATAGGACATTTTATAGAGGAGCATGAAATAGAAGTTTAGAGAATTTTTACTCTTATTTCATTTACCAAAGGAAACTATTATAAAAAATAATAATAGTTTGGGCTGGGGATGTGGCTCAAGCAGTAATGCGCTCACCTGGCATGCGCGGGGCTCGACGTTCAATCCTCAGCACCACATAAAAATAAAATAAAGATGTTGTGTCCACCGAAAACTGAAAAAGAAATATTAAAAAATTCTCTCTCTCTCTTCTCTTTCTCTTTTTTTTAAAAAGAAAAGAAATAAGGTAAATCTCACTTAAACTGATCATTTTTATTAAACATTGGCATTCATATTTCTTAGTACTCCTCTTAAAAATAGAGTACTTAACCTAAAAAAAGAAATGTTATAGGATAGTTTCTTAAACTACATTAAAACTACATTGCCAAACGTACAAATCCTGCTCAAGTCTATTCTCCCATTCTTAGTAGGATCCTTAAATTTGGATATGATCTTTAGATTCTACTGACTCTACCAGTGGACTGAAAGCAAGCAAACATTTTTCTGACATGCACAGACACTTCTACCAAGCAAAAGATAAGAAATGAAAGACAAATGAAACAGAAAATCCTTAATTTGTTCAAGCTATCAAAGATTTAACCTTATTCTCTTTAAGTCTGACCAAACACTCTCCTTTTAAAACTGCTCATTAAATTTACATTTGCTGGCTCACATTTCAAAAGTCTATGTCATGATACTATTTCCCATTATTTTAAATTTTCCTTCCAGTTATTTCTTCCAAACTTCAGCCTTCTTAATTAATTCTGCTATCTTGACTCCAGTATCAGAATTTATATTAACCACCAAGTTTTTACAATTTAAACACAATGTACCATAGTTCCTATTATAAAGGAATTGTAATCTCACCAACAAAACAAAGATACAATAAAATAGCAATGTAGAGTAATGTAAAATCTTTATAAAATGGGAGGAATTGTATATATACATAAATATCTTTAAACATTTAGAAGTGTAAATAAGAGTCAGAAGGAAGACACTAGTTTTAACTTCCAGTTGGACCATAGCATCTTTTGCTCCAAGACCTCTGTGGAAGCTGCCAATTAAGCAGTAACATGATATACCTTCACCGAAGGCAAGCAGAGGTCCCACTGGTGGGTCTTAGGCTCCTAGTCATCCAATGAGAAGGCCCAGCCATCAAAACTAAAAGACCACAGCAGCTGCATTCATTATCCACTGAGGAGCTATTAATTTCATACCAGTCTCCTCCTTAACCCAGTCTGCCTGATGGCTTCAGGGAGTACATGTCACAAAAACACCTTTCCTAAGGAGTCCTGGTTTTGTTATTAAGAAATTCAGGAAAAAAAAAAGAAATTCAGACTTGCATTTAACCTTTTCTAAATGTTTTGAAATGAACTATGCTTCCCACATAGATATAGCTCCAGTCTAGGGAGCCAAACATTGGCATCCAATACAGGGTTTCCAAAGATATACTTGTCACCACAAAATAGCTCAGAAATTAAGTAGTTAAAAATAAAAATGCAGCAATTCTCATATGATGCAATTTGGACAACTTATTACCTTCTGGATTTTGCAACTTTTGTTAAAAGTATGAATGGAATGTTGGAGAACCTTATTAGAACATTTTCTTTAACTAAATGAAATAGCCACTTTCTGGATAATCTAAGAGAGTGTCCATAGAATTCAAAGGAGAAGGGAAGAAATTCCATTGTTTAAAAAAATCTGGCAATTGAGTATTGCCCTGTGCCAATGCACAGGCTGCTTCTTTGAAGTTAATTTATTAGTAATCCAACTGGGCTTTTATTTATGCACCTTATGCCATTCTCAATTTAGGAATGCATAGACATAGCTGCAATGTAACTTATGGGTCAAGCAAAATTCTGTGTCTCATTTTGTAAGATAACCTTTTATGAGTTCATGAGCAATCTTAGAAGAGAAGAGATATAAGACTAGGGGTCGTGTATTAAATAGAACCATACACACTCGTTCATGTGTCCCAATTTTTTCATTCCTTTTGAGATACAAATCTACAGTTTCTTCCCAGAGTTGACCAATTCTTCTAAATATTTCAAAGCATTATAAAAAAATTACTATTTTTTGTAACTCTATAACAACATACCAAATATCACAATGTTTTCCCATGGTAATAGTTTATGTTTTTATTCACACAACATCCAGTGCAGGTGTTTCCATTTGAGTCTTGCTTTTGGAGAGCTGTCACCATGAAATGGCTCAGGCTTTCAAGCTACTTCCATCTGTGGTTCTGCTATCCTTACAACCTAGAAGTCCTGTAGGGATCTGGCATCCCCCACTAGAACATTAGTATCTGATTATCCAATGGACAAAGATAAACAATATGGAAGATTCTAGAAAACACAAGTTCTGCAAATGGATCCATTGTGATAATTCAGACACATGGCCTCACTTAATTATAAGGAGACTGGAAATTTAGTTTATTTATGTTTCCCAGAAAGAAAAGGAAACAATTTGGTGAGCTCACAGCATAGATTTTAGCATTGACTTATTATTATTCAATTATCAAAATACAGTTTATAATTTTTATCAATGCTACTTTTCTAAATAGGTGGTCTTTTCATCAATTTTCTTTATATAATTTAATTAAGTAAAAAGCAAATTAGAAAGCTCTTTAAGGTTATGCCTATAAGCTTGAAAAGAAAGGGAAACTACCTTGGCATGGAAAGATGAGTTATAAAATATTATCTATTAGCCAAAAATATGTGTGTGTGAATATATGTATACACACACACACACACACACACATATATGCTTATTTATATGTAAATATACTTGTTTATATAGACTTACATATATACAAGCATATATATATGATTTCTCTATATATACATAAGTGTGTATGTATACGTATATTACATATATAAATACATATACATATATTTATATATGATATATATATACATATATATATATGTATATATACATATATATATATACATATATATATATGTATATATATATATATAGAGAGAGAGAGAGAGAGAGAGAGTTTTATTTGAAAAATCCTTTGTGGGAAGACAAGCTCCATGATCAGATATTAGTATGTTCCTAATTTTAACTACTTTCTGTTCACTTTGGTTTGATTACATTTCTTCTATTTTAAATATGTTTGTTGATTAATAAAGATAATAAAATATAAAATAAATATAATTTGATTATTTTAAAGTCTTTAGAGTAAATATTTCTATAATAAACTGGTGACTCTGATTAAATGTAATTTTATCTGCTTGCTGTCTCTGTGTAGATCTAGATTTAAGAAAGATACCCTTTTCCTGATGACTGTCATGGAGACAAAAATGTCTGTTTGCATTTGAATTACACTTTCGTTTTACATTGTTTCTCCCTCTTTTATTATTTTTTCTCTAGAATGCCTAAATGGTGTAACTTATAGAAGAATAATTAAAAATGTAACTGTTATTTTTAAAATAATTCATATCCGAGAACTGTGGAATTCATGGAAATAAACCAGCAACTATAGCAAAGCATTATTTCCTTTGTCATCTTATAAAAATCCTTATTACATCAGAAGTAGATCAAATTTTTCAAATATTTTATTAAGAGAAGTACAACATCATAGATAAAATCAAACATACCAGGCTGGGGTTGTGGCTCAGAGGTACAGCACTCGACTAGCACTGGGTTCCATCCTCACCACCACATAAAAATAAAATAAAGATATTGTGTCCACCTAAAACTAAAAAATAATTATTTTTTAAAAAAACAAACATACCTCTATGTAGTTGGGATCTGTGTCCAGAATAAATGACCATAGACTCATGAGATAGTAAAACAATTGTATTTAATCTCAGAATATATTTGATAACTTTCTTTTTGTGAATGAAAAGAGACTATTAGGAAACTCAATAAATCACCATTGCCTGGAAGTAAAATTAATGACACCTGGAAAATACTAGATTTATCTATACTTTACTGAGTTAGCAGTATGAAATTAATGAGGTAAAAATTAAGCTGACTTTGATCAAAATGTATAATGCAATGTTAAATTAAATTTGTATGATTCATTATTAAAATTGAAAAAATACTTCTGCAGAAGTCTAAAGTTATCTTCAGATTTTATTAATAAAATTAACAATAGGGCAGTTAGGAAAAAAATTCAAGACCAACTCTCATAGATACGTGATATGCCTTTAATGGGTTTCTGGTATAGACAATACTATAAAAATAATGGTAACTTTGGTTCCTTCATGGGATTATATGGAAGTTATATTTGCTGACTTCTTTTTCAAATGACCATCCCTATGTTAGGGAACTTCACAAAGTTTCATGTGATTTCAGGTTCCACATAAAAACTTTACACATTCTGAAAAAACTATCATGTCCTCAAATCAAAGTGATTCATATAAGACGTGTCTACAAGAAGCCGACGTCAGGTCATTAATTTCATGGGAAACAATGACTTTCTTAATTGCTTAATAAAATCCTTCCCTGTGTAAAATAGTGCTGCCAGCACAGCCTTTCCCCTTAAGGAGGAATTCATATCTGATTCCAATGAAAAGGTCTAAATATATGTTATATAATATATAACACTTTACTCACCATACCAAATATAAAATAGAAAAAACAAATTCACAGAAGAAAAATAAGGCAAAGCACTAAGTGATCGCTCTATGCAGTGGTAAATGTGGCTTCGGAGTTAGAACAGTGAGCTGCATGGAGCCTTTAAAAATGGGCAAACCTGGAGTCATGTGAAGGACTGCAGACAATGCAAACTTCTGCTCTTTTGTTACTGTCATGAAATAGGCCTGCCAATGTGTGGTATTCATAATTATTATTTCTTAAATGTGAATATCAAAAAGTTGCTTTTTCAATATTCAACTGTCCCTCCTAACATTACCAAGAGATATTAGAAACTTTTCTTTACAAAATGCTTCATGCAGTATCTATTTTGGTAGTTGCCTTACGTAATTACAACCACTTATGGTCACACACAAAATACTTGCTTCCAAAGAAAAATACAAAAAACATTGCTTCCTGGTATTTGAAATTCTCTGATGTCCAGTAAATCTTGGTCAAAAAAGCAAAGATCATAAAAGGAACAATCATATTTTAAAAAAGACTGGAAGAGGTTTTAGACTATATAGTTTATGTGTTGTCAGCCACTGACTATTAAATAATTATGGGGGGAAATACTCTTATTTACAGCATAGGCGATCTTGGAAAAATACACAGACTAACACTCAGAGGAAAGAAAATAAAATGAAGAGTAAATTTCACTTAATGCTTCTGTTTTCTTGTTTTTGTGGTACTAGTGATTGAACCCTGGGCTCTATGAATGTTAAGCACTCACTCTACCACTAAGCCACTTTCCCAGCTCCTAAACACTCCTATTTTATTTTATTTGGCACCTATAGGATGATTTACATAGGGAAAATACTGTTTTTATAATATCAGAATGATTTCCACCCAGGGAAAATCACTCCTACCTGCCTGACATGCTGTCTTCACCACCTCAAAATAAATAAAACAAAAGAAACAAAATGTGTTAGGAATAAAACAAAGAGTCTGTTTTTCCTCTGCTCTCACACCACATCAACAGAAAACAACTTGTGTGACCTCCAAAGGTGTGGGGGTTTCTCCCCACCAAGAGCAAGCAAGCAAACAATCTGCAGCAGACACTGACAGGCTGTCCTCTAATTCAATTCAATTTGAGACTATCTACCTGAGATAGCAAAGGAACCCATGAATTGAGGGCTCAATCCTCAAGAACCCTCCCATACTTTAGATAACAACCCCAAGTTGTTTTGCATGAGATTCTTATTGACTGGATGGAAATCAGGATTCCCACAACCTTCTCCTTGGGTTCAGTTAAGTCACTAACATTGTTCACTCAGAGAATTCAAAGAAACACTTATGTTTCCAGGTTTATTACCAAGGATATTACAAAGGATGAGGCATGTAGAAAATGTGTGGAGACTCCATGTCTTCTCCAGGCACACCACTGTCCAGGAACTGCCACATGTGCAAATGGCCAAAACTTTCCGAGTCCTATCTTTTTGGGTTTTTATGGAGACTTCATTGCGTATCCATGATTAAAGGAGGAACCACCATGTCAAATATGATTGGACAGTAAGGAATGCTTAGTTGGTGGAATGCTAACAGATTGGTTTAGAGAAAAACAGTAAGGCCTGACTGTTCAGATTCTCCTTGGCTTCTCTGTGTAGCACTCCTCCTCCAGGGAATGGTGCAGGACCCTCTGAAATTAGAAGTATCTTAAGAACAATCATAAACAAGGGTCGCTAGAGAATTTTCTGTATGGCCAGCTCAAAGCAGGGGGAAATCAGAGTTTCTATGATCTGCCTTGAAAAAGAGAAAGTCTAGTTTCAGTCGTTTGTCTCAGGGAGGGAGTTAGGAGCCAGGAACCACATAGATGAAAGATAAAATAGAGATAGAGATACAGCTAGAGATAGAGATATAGCTAGAGATAGATTATATCTCATATCATGGAACAAACAAAAAAGCAGAGTAAAAACACCATACCCCACACTCTGCACTCCAACTTCCTTAAAGACACTAACAGGTTTATGCATGTAGCAATACAACTTTGAGAATCAGTTCATGGAAGAACTCAAGTTAGTATAAGTATGAGAATTAAGAACTCCTTTTTCTCTCTAATTTAATGTCCCCTGCACTATTAAAACCTACATTATCAGCCAAATTACATATTTTTTAGTCAGATCTTCTACCTCCCATCAGTATGTTTCTGCTTGGTATATTGATTCTACTTTTTTCCCTCTTGTTCTTTGGTATTGATTTAATGCTTTTCTCATTATTTCATATAAAGATATGCAGATTTCATCTGAATAACTAGGTGAATGCTCTCTGCTATTCAAAACTTTCCACTAACCTAATGCTGACATGAAAAGTTATATTTAGAATAAAGCAGTATTTGTGAAAAAACCTGATTCCAGTGAAAAGGCCTAAGCATATTTGAAGAAAAAAAAGTTAATTCAAAACATCAGGTGTCAAATTAAAAAATAAATTAATACAGAAAATAAGACTAATTGCTAAGTGATTCAAAGAAATCTCTGTGTGGAGCATAAGCATCCTATTTTCATTTTATATGATAGACATGAGTCATGTAAGGCACATTTCTACTTTATAGAAGCTTCCTTGACATTATTGTGAGGGAACATGAGAATTAACATGGAATATAATACTTTGGGGAAAAAATTGAACTGAAATGATTAAGAGCTTATTCTTTTGGCTTTAGATGAATTTGAGATAAACTTGGATTTTAGCATCACCTTGTTTTGTACTGTTTTTATTGCAAGACCTCAACAGTGATTTTCCTATGTACTAAATACAAGAAGGGATATAGCCCTTTATGTGTAATCATATCATATATAGATAATAAATTTCTATTCTTTTATCAATAAGGTTTATTCTACATTGGGGATTTTCTTCTTTAACGAGTAATCACTTGACAAGATAATTTGTTTCATCTAGACACTTGCAATTTTAATCACACACACATACTGATAAAAGAAAAACTTATCACATTTAAAATTTAAAGAGTATCTGATCATTCAGCAATTCATGAATCAGGGTACCATCAGATTTTAAGGAGCTAGCACTCTTTAAGGAGGGGAAATTTTTTTTTATAATAAAGTATTTGCAGAAGCTAGACAAAGAAAGAAATATTGATTGGTTAACGGTTGGTGGTTTCTAATTGGTACAATTTCTAGTTTCAATTTACAGTTTATATTGGATTTGTTTTGTTCTCCCAGGAATTTAAAGTACCAGAGCCAACCCGTCTAATGGCCTCCCAATCAGTATTTGTTTGTAATGACACATATATGCACATCACATATAATAAGGTTATAAATAAGGTTAAAGTTGTTGAGAAGCCAAGCTGCAAAGACATGAAATTCTAGACCAGTTTTCAAACTTTCTAAGCAAATATGAGTGAACAAGTCTTATTAATCCACAAGGAAGATTTTTGAAAGAATTTCTTTGGGAAGAGATGTCTTCCCCTGCAATTCTGGCAGAAAGATTTCATCTGAATGCAATCCCCACCCCTCCACGTCTAAGAGACAGGATTAACTCATTCCTGCCTCTGCTTTGGAGCTCTAGAGACAAGAAATGGGCCAGACTAGGAGGCAGGGCAGTGGCTGCAATAGGTCTGGTCAGAGTGAGGAATGTGTTCCCTGGGCACAGTCTCAGGTGCTCTCAGAAAGAACTGGTGGAGGAAAGATGCTATCTCCACAGAAGGTGGATATGGATATCAGGACACCCAGGATCTGCATATGAACAAGTCCAATCATATGAGGAAGCAATCTATGGGATCAGATCTCAAACCAGAAATCAGATGTACTCAGGGAACACACAAGGGAGACCAGAAAGACTCCCATCAAATTCTTCCAGCCTTAAAACACACCCTGTTAAGTGCCTTCACGGCCCACTAAGAAAAGAATTACCAAAATCTTATATCAACTTTTTAATCATTTCCACTTTCCAAATAAATGGTTCAATATTTTTATTAAGAGTTTATTAAAAATATTTAAAGTAGTGATTTTCCATATTAGCTGCAATGGTTCTATCCCTAAGATTCTGATTATCAAGACGAGGTAAGGGCCAGGCAGTGAAATTGCTTATATTATGCAGTCAGAGTTGAGCATCATTTATAAGAAAAAGAATTTTAAGTATAATTTCACCTCTGCATCAGGCAAATTGAATGTATTGGGTACTAAAACCAAACTCTGTCTTCTCTAGAATTTTTTAAGTTCTCTACTCCATTTTTACCTGAGTTACATGGAGTGCATTTTATTTTATTTTTTTTCCAAAACTAATCATTCAATCGTGCTTAATAAGATTTTAAATATCTGAATATTTAAAATTGTAAAACCATATCTACTTTTACTTCATTCACTTTAGCTTTTTGATACTTAGGATTCCTGGAATCAGATCGCAAGACCTGATACTTTAGTAAACCTTGTTTTCCTATGTCCTACTCTAGAAATAAAAATATTCTTAATTGAATTGTTCTTTAAACTTGTTCTAGCCGGGTGTGGTGGCACACACCTATAACCCCAGTAACTGGGGAGAATGAGGCAGGAGAATCACAAATTTAAGGCCAGTCTCACCAACTTAGTGAGGCCCTAAGCAACCTAGTGAGACTCTGTCTTAATGTCTTCAAATAAAAATGGCCAGGAATGTGGCTCAGTGGTGAAGGATCCCTGGGTTCAATCCCTGGTACAGAAAACAAAACAAAACAAAACAAAAAACAACTTGTTTTTTTCTATTTACATACAAATTATCACTTTCATTTTTTCAACAGCTTCTATCTTTGGGTTGAGCTCTTGCTGCATAGATTTTTCCAGAGACAGGGGAGACCTAAGTTGCATCGCCAGCATTATCAGCAGATTAAAGAATAAACTATATTCAGGTAATTTTAAAGTATTAGTTTCCAGAAAGAAATACTTACAAGATTTGTTATTTTCCAAGAGCTTTAAAAAATCGTAATGAAGATCAACTCTCCCTACTCATATCCTGTAGCTTAGAGATCTTTCTAGTCATTTCTGCACTGGTGCTATGTTACAGAGTTTCTAAGACATTCTCAAATCAGAGGTCCAATAGATACATGCTACATCAGTGGCTAACATTTTCATGTGCTTTATTGCCTACCCAATGGCTTCCCAAATCACCTCTTTAAACAGGAAGAAGAAAAAGAGTTGAATGATATCCCTGAATGCTCTCTTCTCCTGCAGGCTCTTGACTATTGAGGACATCTGTTGATCCAGCTTCAACTGATGCTCTCCCTTACCTTCCTGACTATACTTGTAGGCCAGATACTTTAGAAGAAAATAATAATTATGAAGTTTAATTCCTAGGTACAGAGGATGCAAAAAAAAAAAAAATCAATAGCTATCAATTCCATAGAATGAAATCTATATAGGTGGAGAAATGGAAAGATGGTCGAAGGGAACAAATTTCAGGTAGAGGATGAATAGGTTCTGTGTATCTAATACATAGTATTTTGACTATAGTTAAAGATTCCATGTTGTAAACTTGAAATTTGCTAAGAGAGTAGATCTTACGTTAACCACCCCCACTCTGTCTCTCTCAAACACACAGTGATGGATGTGTTAACACACTTAATTGTGGCAATTATCCCAAAACACATTCATATATTAAATCATCATGTGGTATATACAATTTTATTTGGTGATTATAACTCAAAAAAACTGTGCTATAGTTTGGATCTTGAGTGTCTCCAAAGGCCTATGTGTTAATGTTAAAGGCTTGGTTCAAGGTGGCACCATTGAGAAGTAATGGGATCTTTAGGAGGTGGGGCCTAGTGGGAGGTCTTCAGGTCATTTGGGGCATTTCCTCAAAGGGAATTGTGGGACCCTGCCTATTCCTCTTCTCTTTTCTTTTTTCTTTTCTTTTTTTCTTGGCTTCCTGGCCATGAGTTGAGCAATTGTGCTCTGCCACATGATCTCAGTGCAGCTTCATAACAAGACTCAAAACATTAGAGCCAACCCCTCAAGGACTGAAACCTCCAAAACTGTGAGCCAAAATAAACTTTTTTTTTATAAGATGGTTGTGTCTAGTATTTTTTTTATGATGATGGAAAACTAACAAAGCTAGAAACCACAGCAAAGTTGCTTTATTTAAAAAAAAAAAATGAAAAAGAAAGAAATCTATATCTTCCTTTCCCTAAAAGGAAATTTACTTTCAGTAGACTGAGAAAACAGTTTTCAAACTTTTAATAAAATTTTTATATTTTTATTTTGTATTATAACCCTAGGAATGACCTCCTGAAACATCACATATGTAAGTAGAAAAGCATTTTACAATACAATTTTAATCTTTGCATTTTAGTTTGGCTGTAACAACACTGCATAACAAAAAATCCTTAATCTTAATAGCTTACAATAAGAATAATTTCTTCATCCAACATGGTTTTGTGTGTCAGTGTGACTGCTGGGATTGAACAGGATCTGCTAGGTTGAGCTAAGACTGAAAGTTGGAATCAGGTTTGCTTCACAAGCCTCTGATGAGAACTGGGTACTACCTGACTTCTGTCCACAGGCTATTTGTTACAGAAAATGGTATGGCCATGCTCAAAGTCAAAGACCAAGTTATTGCAAGAGTAGAAATGAAGTAGTGTTTCCAGAAGAATAGTGTTCTCCAACACAACTTCCTACTTGTGATACATATTGTTCTCTATTCTGACATTCTTTCATTAAAAATAATTGATATTTGCAATTCTCTCAAACTGATTTACAGCTTCTATTTGGGTCACGGTCCATTCTTTATAATACCCTGGAGAAGAGCATTTCAAAACCTGGCACCAACTCAAAGCCAAATAATGAACATGCATGATTAGTAAAATTTCTGTCTAGAAAGTTCCAGGTCTGGACATGCCACTAATAGTGAAGCTATAAATAAATTATTTTATATTTAAAAATCTTCAGATTTATTCAAGATAAAGTATATCTATATTGCTCAAATTATGTATTTTAATTATTATGTATTTAAATAAATGTTTATAATTCATATCATTCATACAGACTAAATGCACAGAAACTTGTATCAAGGTAAATATGGCCATATTTATTGCAAAAATCAAGTCTCCTCTAAAGTCGGAATAAATTGGAACTCACAAGTTAATTGTGTTGTAAATGACTTTACCAATTTTTCATAAGATGAGAAGAGTGGGAGACCCAACAGAATGAGACTCAATAAAGAGAAACTAATGTTACTTCAAATAGTTACATCACCTAAAGCTCACGGTGAATGCCCAGCCTTTTGACAATCCATCTCTTTGTTAAATACTTTCAAAAGTACAAAGTTCCTTCCAATTTTCTAAATTTAGTATGAAACTACTATTGTGCCAGGAATATTAATACATTTATTTCAATTTTGCTAAATGTTTAAAAAGATAGGAACAAAAATTAGAAACTGTAATAGCCAAAAGTTGTCCCGTGGTAGGTGTACAAATTAATTATTCTTATTAATTCTATACCACTTTACCATCACAACAATCCAATTTTTAAACTCTAACATCATCACAAAAAAATGACCTCCTCCCTCTTTGCAGTCAATTCCAATTTCTACCCACCCCCCCCCAGTCTCAGGCAACGTTAGATATGCTCTCCATCTATGTAGATTTGTTTTCATAAAATTCCCTTTGAATTTAATCATACATTAGGTTGTTTTTGTCTCTGGCTCCTTTTACTTAGCATAATAGTTTTGAGAATTGTCTGTATTGTTATACATATCAATAGTTCGTTTCTCTTTATTTTTGAGCACTATTCCATTACATAGCAACATCCCAGTTTGTTTCCATGTATAAATTGATGGACATTTGGCTCATTGTAGGTCTTTGGTTCTCATGAAAAATGCTGTTGTAAACTTATGCATGCAAGTCATTGTGTAGACATATGTTTTCATTTCTCTTGAATATACCCTTCAAATGAAATTTCTGGATCATATGATAAATAACACATAACTGTTTTAAAGACTGTCAAACTGCTTTCCAAAGTAACTATATCATTTTACTTTCCCAGCAGCCATGTAGGAAGATGCCATTCTCTTCACATCATTGCCATCTCCTGTTATTGTCAGTTTTTTGGATTGCAGATATGCTAGCACATAAGTGATGGTATAGAATTTTGGTTTTAATTTGCATTTTGCTAATGATTAACATCTTCTCAAATTTTGATTAGATATTCATATGGAATTCTTATAAGTTTTCATATATCTCCTTTGTGATATGCTGTTCTTTTAATTGATCTGCTTGTTTTTTCTTTCTAGTGGGTTGCAGGGTTTTTTTTATATATATATATATATGACTGTACAAAGGCACCCTAAACACACATTGGAGAAAACATAGCCTCTTCAACAAATGGTACTGGGAAAACTGGAAATCTGTATGTAGTAGAATGAAATTGAACCCCTATCTCTCACCATGCACAAAAATAAACTCAAAGTGAGTCAAGGACCTAGGCATTAGACCAGAGATACTCTACCTCCTAGAAGAAAATGTAGGCTCAACCCTCCATCATGTCGACTTAGGAACCAACTTCCTCAACAAGGCTACAAAAGCTCAAGAGATAAAATCAAAAATCAATAAATGAGATGGTATCAAGCTAAAAACTTCTTTGGAGCAAAGGAAACAATGATGAGTTTGAAGAGAGAGTCAATAAATAGAATGGCAGAACATCTTTGCCACCTGAAACTCAGAGCATTAATCTCCAGGATATATATAAAACTCAAAAAACTTAACACCAGAAAACTCAAATAAATGGGCAAAGGAACAGAACAGACACTTCACAGAAGACAAAATACAAATGGCCAACAAAATATGAAAAAATTTCTCAACATCTCTAGCAATTAGAGAAGTGTAAGTTAAAACTACACTGAGATTCTATCTTACTCCAGTCAGAATGGCAATTATCAAGAATACAAACAATGACATATTTCGGCAAGGAGGTGGGAAAAATGGTATGCTCATACTGACAAACCCAGCCTAATTCCCTCTTAAGATCAGGAGCCATCTTGTCACAAGTTATAAAGGATTAATTTCTTTTTTCTGTAAAATATTAGGATTTCGGTATAGCCTAGCCGTAATTTGATGTTGTAAGCCTGCTTGGAATGCCTGCCCATGCCTTGAACTCACCCATACCCAGCTTTCCCTGACCAGATAACAACCCTCTCTGAAATTTTAGTGGCACCTCAAAAAGGGGGGCTGTCTTCTGTCCCCAGGGTTTTTAGGAGAGAAAGCCCGGCCGGTCAAAATTATAAGCTTGCTTTAATTTGATTTCAAGTGGAGTTGGTGGTCTTTTCTTTGCATGATGATCCAACAATACACTGCTGCTGGAATTGCAAATTGGTGCCACCACTATGGAAAGAAGTATGGAAATTCCTCAGAA
This sequence comes from Callospermophilus lateralis, assembly GCF_048772815.1. Lineage (NCBI taxonomy): Eukaryota > Metazoa > Chordata > Mammalia > Rodentia > Sciuridae > Callospermophilus > Callospermophilus lateralis. Next base: position 28,200,257 of record NC_135316.1, on the reverse strand, counting down.
AACTTGGAATGGAACCACCATTTGACCCAGTTATCCCACTCCTCAGTTTATAAACAAAGAACTTAAAATCTGCATACTACAGTGATGCAGCCACATCAAAGTTTATAGCAACTCGATTCACAATAGCTAATCCATGGAACCAACCTAGTTGCCCTCCAACAGACAAATGTTTAAATAAAATGTAGCATATATGCACAATGGAGTATTACTCAGCCATAAAAAGGATGAATTTTGTTGGTAAATAGATAGATGTGAATATTATCATGCAAAGTAAAATAAGCCAACCCAAAAAAAACCAAGGCCCAAATATTGTCTCTGATATGCATATGCTAAAACACAATAAGGAGAGAAGGAAAGAAAAGAAGTTCAGTGGATTAGAAAAAGTGAAATGAAGGGAAGGGATAGGGGAAGACAGTAGAATGAATTGGACATATCTTTCCTATGTTCATATGTGAATACATCACCAGTGAAACTCTACATCAGGAACAACCACAAGAAAGGGATCCTCGTTAGAATACTTATACTCCATGATCAATGAATAATATGTCAAAATACATTCTATTGTCATGTATATCTAAAAGGAATAAAAAAATTAGTTTTTGGTTTGATAAATCTAATTTCATAATTATACATAAGAAAATCATTTTTTCAGAAGAATTAATTAAAAATGATATATTTTCTCTATTAAATTTGTCTTATCAACTTTGAAGACCATATTTATCATAAATTAAGAATTTTTTCTATACACTGCATAAATACATGTCATATGTGTATATATTTACAATCAATGATCTACAGTCTTCATTATTTTATTATAGCAATATATTATGTTCAGAAATAGTATAAGTTACTCAACTTTGTTCATTTCCAACATCGTTGTGACTCTTCTATGACCTTAACATTTCCATATAGATTTTAGAATCAGCTTTCAAATTTCTACAAAAGTCCTCATGAGATTTTGCGTAGAAACTACAGTTCACTTTGGGGAGAAATGTCACTGAAAGAACATTGACTCTTCCAATATGTGAACTTGTTCTGTCTCCTCTTATATACATCTTCTATAATTACTCTCAGTAATGTTTTGCAATTTTTAGTACTCAGTGCTATGTTGTCATTTGTTTAAAAGTATTCCTAAATAAAGCTACCATGAATTTCATCCTTACTTTTATTTCCTTTTTGTTACTAACATATGGAGATAACATAGACTTTTCCATGCTACTGTTATTGTGCTAAAGATTGTCCTCAGCTATTGGGAAGTGCTGGCCACACTAGGATATGGGACCTAGTTGGAGGAAATAGGTCACTTACAGCCTGCCCTTGAAGGTTATATCTTGTCCATGGTCCCTATCTCTCTTCCCCCACCTTCTGTTTCTTGGCTTACATTGAAGTGAGCAGGTTTCCTCCAACTTGTGCTTCTGCCATAATGTTCTACCTCACCTCATGCCCAACACAATGGAGCCAGTCAACCATGGAGTGAAACCATGAGCCAAAATAAAACTTTTCTCCTATAAGTTGTTTTCTCAAGTATTTTGTCAGCAATGAAAAGCCAACTAACACACCTATAAAATTTCTGTACTTATTGATTAGTTCTAAGGGTTTTTCTATAAAATCCTTGGGATTTTCTCCACAAAAAAATCATCTAATCTACAAATTAAAATAATTATATAATATATAATCAATGTCTTCATTACACAAATTTATGTTTTTTGCCTGGTTGCATGAATAGACCCACTATTACAATGTTATACAAAATGATGAGCACAAATATACTCAATATTCTCTTAATCTTAGGCATTTAGTCTTTAAATTTTAAATACGATGTTAGCTAGCAATGTTTTGTAGATGCACTTATTGGGTTAATAACATACCTTCCATTCCAGAATTATTGGGAATTGTTATCATTAATGAATGTCTAATATTATCAATTTTTAATATGTCAATTGAGTTCATCATGTTCTTCCTTTGACCTTTATTCCATCATCATGGTGCATTATGTTAAATGAGTTACACATGTTAAACCAACCTTGCATTCTAGTGATTAATATAACTGGGTTATGATATGTAAAATTTTTAAAATTGTATTTACAGACACTATTTACTAAAAATAGGGGTAAAGATCTTTTTGCTTAATTCATAAATGATTTATATCTGGGATATTTTTTCTGTGTAACTTTGATGGTTTTTGGTATTGGTGTTATTATTGCTATATGAGGACATAGATTAAAGACTATAGATTAAATTTTTCCTCCTCAATTACCTGAAAATATATGTAGTACTTCATTGTTGTTTCTTAAAAATTTGATATTTTTCCTCACTGAAGCCTCTGGGGCCAGACTTTATATGTGGAACATTCTTAATTAATTTAATTCTTTATTGGGTAGAAGTCTATTGACTTTTACCATTTTCTTTTGCATCAGTTTGGATAACTTAGGATGTTCTATGATTTTTTTCCCATTTCCACTATGTTGTCCAATTTATTGATAGGAGTCACTCATAATGTTTACTTGTAAAGTTTTTAATTCATTTATTATTAGTCACATATCCTAACTCATTCCTAACTTTAGTAATAGACGATTTCTCAAAATTTTCTTAGTCATTCTATATAATGAGGTATCCTTTTTTCAAAGAATTATTTTTTGTCATTTTGCTTCATTTCATATTTAACATTATGTGTAACATAAATTCAATCTTCCCTGGTTAATGAACCCTCAAGAGAGGAGGATTAAAAGCAACTGTGTTCCTTCTAGAGAAGCTCTTGAGAATGAAACTTCACAGAGTTCCTACCCTGTACTTGGACTAAGAAACACTAAAAAGATCTTGTTTCTTTATACACCAGATATTTTGTTATAACAATGGAAAAGACCTTTGTTTTTAGGTGTTGAGTTGGTTGTGCTTTATCTCTGAAGGTCTCAGGTGTTGAAGATCTGGTCCTTAGTAAGGTAATGTTCAGGTGGTAAAAACTTTGAGGTGCGGCCTAATGGAAGGTGGTCAGATCACTGGGGACAAAGCTCTCAGAAGATTTTAACAAGAGTCTTGTAGGACCATGGTTAATTCCCAAGAAAATTGTTTACAAAGAGCAAGACTGATACCTAAATATTTATTTGGCTCCCTGTGTATTCATATACTCTCTCCATTTCACATACTTTTTCAATGGTGCCACCTGCCATGATGTGTTTGTTGCGATGAAAGCGGCCCCCTCTAGAGCCAGCGCCATCCTGTTTGTTATTTTAAAACAGTGAGAGAAATTAAATTATTTTGTTTATATATCATCCATCTATTTTGGCATAGTAACGGGAGATGAACTGATGCAAGAGTTTGCTCCTAAGGCCTTTCAAATTCTTTATTTCATGGTGTTTAGCATACCGAAGTGATAAAATTTGAAATGTCATTTTCTGAGCCTAAATGGGTTTATGGTCCACTTTTTGATAATTTTTGCATATTGTGTAAAGTATTAATTTTGTTTTGTTTTGTTTTCATATAGCTATCATTTTTTTTCTAGCCCAACTGAATGGATACACTAGGTTTTTTCACTGCAGTGTGTGTTCCATTTGTCGGCATCAGTTGCACATACACCTGTGAGCCTACTTCCGGTCCCACAATCTTGCCCAACCAATTTACTGATGCAAATACTGTCATGGTTACTGTAGTATTATAATAAATGTGAAATCAGGCATTGTTAACCTTCAGCTTCATTATTTTCATAGTTTCATATTTCCACATAATTTTTAGAAATGCTTTGTAAATTTCTAAAAATGAAGTTCTTTTGATATTTCAATTGACACTCTATTGAATCATTGTATCCATACGGGATGACTAACAACTCAATGATGGTTCCATGTTTTTGTTTTGTTTTTTTGTTTTTTATACCAGGGATTGAATCAGGAACACTTGACCACAGAGCCACATCCCAGCCCTATTTTGTATTTTATTTAGAGACAGCATCTCACTGAGTTGCTTAGTGTTTTGCTTTTGCTGAGGCTGGGTTTGAACTTGCAATCCTCCTGCCTCAGCCTCCAAAGCCACTGGAATTACAGGCATGGACCACCACACAGATATACTTCCATGTTTTGATGCTATTGAAATTGTATTGCTGTTTTACTTTTGATTTTGATTGATTCATTGCTAGTATAAAGAAATGTAATTGTTTTGTATATTGATCTTATAGACTCATACTAAACTCATTTATTTAGATGCTTTTTTCATAAATTCCATAGGGATTTCATAAATTCCATCCATAATTATGAATAAAGACATTGTCACCATTCCTTACCAATCTGGATACTTTTTGTTTCTTGCCTGATTCCACTGGATAAAACTCAATTCTGAGTAAGTAGCAGAACAGGCATTCTTGTCTTTTTCCTGACTGTAAGAGAAAATATTCAGCCTTTTGCTAAAACATATAATGTGAGTGTTACAGGCTTTTCATTGACCCTCTTTATCTAGTTGAGGAAGTCCCCTTCTATCTTAGTCCTTTTTATTCTACTATAACAGAATACTTGAGACTGGGTAATTTATTAAGAAAAAAAAAAGATTTATTTAACTCCTGATTCTGGAAGCAGCAAATTCAAGATTGAGCTACTACATCTGGTAAGGGCCTCATACTACAACAGAACACAGCAGAAAAAAAAAATGAAATTACAAACAGGCACATGCAGAAGAGAAGTGTATGAGTGTCTCTGTGTGTGTTTGTGTGTGCATGAGAAAGAGAGAGAAACAGAGGAAGTGGGAGGCTTGCTTTTTAACAATTCATTATCACAGTAACCATCCAGTCTCACAAGAGCAAGAACTCACTCCTGAGACAGGCAAAGGCATTAATCTTTCTTAGTGGCCTAACCATTCTTAAAGACCCCAGCACCTCTCAACATCATTACACTGGAACTGAATTTTAACATGGGTTTTGATGGGGACCACCCATGTTCAAACCACAGCACCTTCTATTCCTAGTTTACTGAAAGTATCAGATATAGACCTTTAATTTCTTAAATTATTTTCCTGAATTAATTGATAGTCCCATGTTCCTTTTTTGTTAATACATGAATCGTATTATTCATTTTTCAAATATTAAATTATCCATGCAATCCTGAAAACTTATATATGTCATAATGTACTATCCATAAAGGATGTTTTGGACTTAAGATTAATTTTCAAAAATTTTCTGCATTTATGTTCATGAGCAGTTTGGTTTACAATTTTTCTCTTATGATATTTTCATGTATCAGTCTAATATTTGGCCTAATAGAATATATTGGGAAGCATTCTCAAAATTTTCAGATAAGTTTATGAAGAAATCATTTAATACACACACAAAAAAATTATATATGCATATTACATATACATAAAATGGGCTTTGTGGGAAAGATCTAACCAGAATTCAATTCTTTCACACCCACAAAGCCTCACAGTTAGCTGAAGTTGAAATACTGGATGCTTTCCACTTAAGATCAAGAATAAAACAAGCATTCTGCTCTCACCATTTGTATTCATAATTGAACAGAAATTTCTGGCAGGGTGATTGGGCAACAAAAACAAAGAGCTTTCAAGTTGGAAAGAAAGAAATAAGCTATTTCTATTTGCCTATAAAATTATAGATAGATAGATAGATAGATAGATATAGATATATATAGATATATATAGATATATCACATGTATGAATTACATATTACATAAATGTATATACAGAGAGAGAGAAAATGAAAATCAAAAGGAAGCCACTAATTTTTTCAAACTAATAAACAAGTTCAGTAAGTTATACAATACAAGATCAATTAGATATATTTAATTAGATTTATACACATTGATAATGAGCTATTCAAAAATGAAATTAAAAACATAATTCTATTTAGAATGAAGTGATACCTGGGAATAAATTTAACAGAAGAATGCAAACATTTATTCTCTGAAATCTGCAAGAAAAAATATCTCTTGAAAGAAATTAAAGAAGACCTTAATGAAAATAAACCTCACATTCATTATCAAAGACAATATTGTTTAGGTAATAATACTTCTCAACCCGAACTACAGATTCAGTAACAATCCCTACTAAAATCCCAGCTGGAATTTTTTTTTTCCAGATCTGACAAGATGAACCTAGTCTTCGTGTGGAAAAACAAGTATCACATTTTTTCTTTAAAGTTATTCCTGAGGTGTTTCTCAGAAGCATGACTATAAACTGTAGCTTTGCCCTGAAAAGGCTCCAAGGGATTTGGGTGTGGATGTTTACAGTGTGCCTTTCAAAGCTATGTCTTTATCTTGGAAGACAGCCTAGTAACTAAGTGTCTGACCCATGACCAGGGGTCCCTCTCACAGGAAACTTGTTTACGTTGGCTGACAAGATTTGTGGCTTTTGTCTGACCTGTGTCCGCTCAGTTCCTAGCAAGATAGACACTCTCTAGGAGAACCCTGACCAGGAAAATAGTTAGATTGGGTGTGTCTGTCAAGTAACACACAGAGGGAGGCAACTCAACAGAACACATGGAATAATAGAAGCAGCTTATTACTTTTGTACTTTTATACTTAGAAGACAGCAGCATGCTTCTTAGGGCCAGGGGAAAAAAGGGGAAGCTATTGGTGACATAAAAATTCAACCAGTGGGTAGAGAGCAAGAGAAAGAAAGCGAGGGAGCTCTGGGTTAAAACTTTGAGTCCAAGGTACTACCCAACCAGGTTTCCGAGCAGAGTTCCAATTAGTGGTTTTAGAACCATCAGTGGTAAATTATACTGGGTCACGTTGTGACTGAAGGGTTGTCACGGTAGCATATCTGTAAAGTTCTGACCAAGTGTGGCTGTCAGTGGGGTGAATTAATAGCTAGTATTCAGGTGTTCCCTCCTTATACAATCAGGAGGCAGTTGTACAAGGCAGACATCTGGATTGCCCACATCACTGGTTAGAGATAGAGAACTGGAAACTGCATCAAGGGTGACTAAACCCTGCTTCTGGTATGAGAATGTGTAACTGACGTTGAAAATGGATGCTGAGGCAACATAAAATTACAGGAAATTATTACAGTGAAGGATCCAGAATAGTCAAAATAAGCTTGAAAAAGAAGAGCAAATTTGGATGACTCACACTTCTGAATTTCATTTCTTATAAGTCTATAACAACCATTCCTGTATAGTATTGACATAAAGGTAGACACAAAGATGAATAAATATGACTAAGAATTCAGAGCTAAGCACATAGATTTCATGTCAATTAGCTTTTGCCAAGGTGCTAAAAATAATTCCATGACTAAAAATGGCATTTCATCAAATGACCCTAGAGTAATTATTTGCGTACAAAATAAATGAAGTTGGATCCCTACCTTACACCACATGTAAAAATTAACTCAAAATTCATAATAGGCCCAAGTTTGAGAACTAAGACAATGAAATTATTTAAAAATGTGATCTTGGATTCAGTAATGTGTTCTTAGGAATCCAAGAAACAAATTTTTCAAAAGGAAAAAATATAGAAAAAAATGGACCCATTAAAATTAAAATCTGTGGATTCAAAGGATATCATCAAGAAAGTGAAAAGGCAATCACAAATGGCAGAAAATATTTACAAATCATGTATCCAATAAAATATTTGAATCCAGAATTTGTAAAGAGCTTTCACAACTTCATAATAAAGACAGTCTTTGAAAGTTAGAAAATGATATGAATAAGCATTTCTCTAAATAAAATATACAAATATTCAATAAACACAAAATACTCAACATCATAAGCAACTAAAGAAATATTAATCAAAACCATAATGATACCACTTCATACACAGTTGAATAAATAACAATAGACAAAAGAACAAAGTCAACAAGTATGTAAAGAAACTAGAAACTTTGTAAAGTATTACTTGGATTTAAAATGGCAGCCACTTTGGAGAACAGTGTGAGATGTCCTCAGAACATTAAATATAGAGTAATCAATATAACCTAGCAATTATTTCTGGGTATATAACTAATAAAAAATGAAGATGCTTGAAAATATATCTTCACATCAAAACCACTACATGAATATTCACAGATGCATTATTCACAATAGCCCCCAAATGAAAATAACTCATTTTCCCACCAACAAATATGCATTGAAGACCATCATTTCATTGTATGAAATGTTTTCAGTTAAAAAAAATGATAGGAAGTTAGTGTCTGCTACTAGATGGGGGTTTTATGAGGGAATTAGAAATGACTGTTAATAAGGATGGGGATCATTTCTAATATGACAAGAAATATTTTCAAATTGATCATGATTATGATTATACAACTCTATAAATATACTAAAATATTTGATTTTCAAAAGAAATGAATAAGTGGATTTTCTGGTTAAAAGTCATTGAATATGAATTATATTTCAATAAAGATGTTAAAATCACTTTATTTTATAAATATAGAACAATTTGATTTATTTATACTTTAGTGAGTTTTGGTAATTTGCCTCTTGCAAAAAAATTGTCCATTTAACTTTATCAAGTTGTCAGAAGGTTATTCCTCATATTTTTTTATTACCGGTAAACATTTGTGGAATCTGCAGTGACATAAGCACTCTTTGTGCTGATATTTATTGATAATTTGTATATCATTTCTCCTTTTATCTTGATAAACTTATTGATCAGTTTATTTATTTATCTTCACAAAGAATGAGTTTTTAATTTTATTGATTTGTTTTAGTGTTGCTTTGTTTTCTATTAATTTCACTTTGATTTTTTAAAATTTATTACACATTTTATTTTTGGGGATTAATATATTTTTCCAGTCTCTCACTGTAGAAACTTAGATCATTTAGAAAATATTTTTTTTCTAACATAAGTTTTCAGTACTATAAAATTTCCCTAAGTCTTTCTTTTAATACCATTCCACAAAATTTTGTGCTGTTTTCATTTTTATTCAATTCAAAACACTTCTCTCTAGTTTCTGTATTTATTTCTTCTTTAACTTAATGATTATTTATAAGTTAATGATTTTGTTTCAAAATATTTATAGAATTTTTAGATATTCCTCATATGATTTCTAACTAAATTCTATCATTGCCAAAGATGATAGTTTGTATGGATTGAATTCTTTAAAACTTACACTTATTTTGTGAATCAAAATATAGTTCACCTGGTAAGTATTTCATGTTCACTTGAAAGTTATGTACATTTTGCTGCTGCTATGTGATATGTTTTATAAATGTTACTTAAGTCAAATTTGACTCGAATTTGATTGTAGTGTATTTGTGTGTTAATTTCTAATTTTCATATTCATCTCAAGAGGGTATCATTAATACATAAAATATTTGTGATTTTTTCCTCTTTTGCTTTTTCAATTCTATCGATTTTTGCTTTGTATATTTGAGTATCTGCCTGTTTAAAGGTAAATAAATGTTCATTATTGTTATATCTCCTTGATAAATTGATCTCTTTCCCAGTATGAAATAGCACTCTTATCCAAGGTGATACTTGTCATACAAAAAACAAAACAACAATAACAAAAAAAAGGAAAGAAAGAACAAACAAACAAACAAAAACCCTACCATGAAAAAATGGAACAAGTCAAAGCAAATGAAATTAAAATAAAGGAAATTAAAGAGCATTGAAAAAGAACAGAAAATAGGCATCTTGCAGAAAATGAAACAAAGTTAAAAGTGTGATGAAAGAAAAATTAAATCAATAGATCATATTAGTCTGTCCAAATGACAAGGAGAAAACAATTACTTCCAAGATCAGGAATGAAATGTAAGGGGTATCCCTATCAATCTTCAAGCTATTAGTAGAGTAATGCAACTTCATGACAAAATCATGTGAAAATTTGAATGAAATTGAAATATTCCTTGAAAAAAATCCCAATTTACTAAAATCAATGCAAAAGACTATAACATCTTAATAAATCTCTACTTAAGAAATAAATGTAATTGATAATTTGACATCTTTCCCACAAGTAAAACAGTGAGCCCTGCTAGCATCAATGCTAAATTCTTTAAAATAGTTAAGAGAAAAATAATTAAGCTCTCCACAAAACATTTCACAAAATAGGAGGAGTAACACTTTGCAACTCATTTTTTTGTCAGCATAGCCTTTTCCCCAAAATCTCCCAAGGGCCTTATAGGAAAGGAAGTTTTCAGAGCAATTTCTCTAACAAATATGTACATTAAAATACTAAAAATGATTAGCAAACATTATCCAATATTATATAAAAAGGTTAATACATCATGGAAAAAGGGACATATTTGAAGAATATGTGATTACTTTAATATTAAAAAGTATTGGTGCTTTGGTTTCTGTGCCTCTTCCAAGCAACCTGGCACTTGTATCTTTGTTGTAGACTATTATTTCCAAGAATTTTTATTAAATTTTTGATATGAGGTCTCACTATGTGCCCAGGCTGGTCTTGAACTTGTGGACTCAATTGATCATCTCACCTTAGTGTTCTGAATAGCTGAGAGTATAGGTATATACCACCAGACCCTGTTAAAGGAGTTTTTACATATCAGATTGAGATGGCACCTTTTAGCAGGGCAAGAAGATTTGTCCCTGTAGGGCAAAAAGTAGGCATCCTATAGTTATCAAAAATATTTCCTGAAACTTAAGATTTCTCTCCTGTAACAATGCACAGCTTGAGTAGACATCATTTGGCTCTCTTTACATTGTCTTATGGAAATTGGGTCTGAAGGACTTGGTGCAAATATTGGTATTCTGGCTGATACTGGTGAAAATAGCAATAGAAATTACTGGGGGTAATAAAATTCTTTTTCTCTGATACAGCTATCTCATATCTTTTTTCCCCTGCTAACACTTTTTTTTAATCTTCTATTGATTTTATTTTTTATAAATACACAATAGCAGTGGAATGCATTACAATTATTATTACATATATAGAGCACAATTTTTCATATCTCTCTATATAAAATATGTTCATGTCAATTTATGCCTTTATACATGTACTTTGTTTTTTTGCATTACAATTCTTAAAATATGATATATATATATCACATTTTTCATATCTCTATTTGTATATAAAGTATGTTGATACCCAATTCAAATCTTCATACATGTACTTTGCATAATGATGTCCATCACATTCCACAATCCTTGTTATCCCCTGCCCTCTCTCTTCCCCTCCTACCTCTCTTTCCTATCTAGAATTAATCTAATCATCCCATGCTCTGCCTCCCTACCTCACTATGAGTCAACCTCCTTATATCAGAGAAAACATTCGGCATTTTGTTTTTTTGGAATTGACTAAGTTCATTTAGCATTATTTACTCCAACACCATCCATTTACCTGCAAATGCCATAATTTTGTTCTTTTTTAATGCTGAGTAAAATTTCATTGTGTATATATGCCACATTTTTTTTTATCCACTCATCCACTGAAGGACATCTAAGTTGGCTCCAAGTTTAGCTATTGTGAATTGTGCTGCTATAAACATTTATGTGGCTGCATCCCTGTAGTATGCTCTTTTTAAGTCCTTTGGGTATAGTCCAAGGAGAGGAATAGCTGGGTCAAATGGTGGTTCCATTCCCAGGTTTCCAAGGAATCTCTGTACTGCTTTCCAAATTGGCTGCACCAATTTGCAGTCCCACCAGCAGTGTATAGTGTACCTTTTTCCCCCACATCCTCACCAACACTTGTTGTTATTTGTCTTCATAATAGCTGCCATTCTGACTGAAGTGAGATGATATCTTAGAGTAATTTTGATTTGCATTTCTCTGATTGCTAGAGATGATGAGCATTTTTTTATATATTTGTTGATTGATTGTATATCCTCTTCTGAGTAGTGTCTGTTCAGGTACTTGGCCCATTTGTTGATTGGGTTACTTGTTTTCTTGGTGTTTAGTTTTTTGAGTTCTTTATATACCCTAGAGATTAGTGCTCTATCTGATGTGTGAGGGGTAAAAATTTGCTCCCAGGATGTAGGCTCTCTGTTCACCTCACAGATTGTTTCTTTTGCTAAGAGAAAACTTTCTAGTTTGATTCCATCCCATTTATTGATTCTTGGTTTTAATTCTTGCACTACAGGAGTCTTATTAAGGAAGTTGGGGCCTAATCCCACATGATGAAGATTAGGGCCTACTTTTTCTTGTTTTAGACACAGAGTCTCTGGTTTTATTCCTAGGTCCTTGATACATTTAGAGTTGAGTTTTGTGCATGGTGAGAGATAGAAGTTTAATTTAATTTTGTTGCATATGGATTTCCAGTTTTCCTAGCACCATTTGTTGAAGATGCTAGCATCAGGAACCTGTGGGATATTAACTTCTTATTTAAAAGGAAAAATATAAGACTTTTCACCTAATTTGACAGTCTATACTTATACAATGAAATACTGAAAGAAATAGAAGAAATATTAGGGCTATGAGGATATATTAACAAGATTTAAGGGAAGTTATTGGAATTAATAGTAAACATGTTGATCAAAATGCATGATGGTTGCTTTATGAATTAACTTCATTCTTTGTTATATTGTTGTACTCAGTCATTTGATCCGATATCAATGTAGATAATGCTATGAAGATATGTTTTAGAAATGACTACTCAAAGGATTTAAAATTAGAATACGACATCGATGTAGCCACATCAATATTTATAGAAGCACAATTCACAATAGCTAAGCTAAGAAACCAACCTAGATGTCCATCAACAGATGAATGAAAAGAGAAAAGAGAAATTTTGGCATATATACACAACTGAATATTACTCAGCCATAAATAAAAATGACTTTATGATATTTCCTAGTAAATGGATGGACCTGGAGAATACCATGCTAAGTGAAATAAGCCAATTCCCCAAAACCAAAGTTTCAATGTTTTCACTGATATGTTAAAGCTAAATCACAATGAAGGCGGGGGGAGGAGGTTTCAGTACATTAGACAGAGGAGAATGAAAGAAAGGGAGAGAAATAGGAATAGGAAAGACAGAGGATAAATCTAACATAATTATCCTACATATACATATGAAAATACCTAGATAAATACCACTATTGTGCCCACCCACAAGAATGGGGTCCTAATTAGAAGAAGATATATTTTATGTTCATATAATCTTATCAAAATGAACTCTACTGTCATGTATAACTAAGAAGAACCAATAAAAAGATGAATAAATAAATAAACATTTAAAGCCTTATTTCCAAAGCCTTCCAAGGACTTATAGGAAAGGAAATTTATAGAGTAATATGTTCAACAAACATTGTTTTTGTTAGCTTTTTCCATTGCTGTGACCAAAACACGTGACAAGAAAAATGTGGAAGATGAAAAGTTTATTTTGACTCAAATTTCAGAAGTTCAGTCCATGGTGGGATGACCCCATAGCTCTGGGTCCAAGGAGTCAGAACATCATGGCAGAAGGTTGTGTTAGAGGAAAGAAGCTCAGGACATGATGCCAGAAAGCAGCAAGCAAATGCTAATCACCAAGGAAAAAAATATAAATCTCAAAATGATGCCCTGAGTGACCTACTTCCTCCAATCACATCCTTCCTGCCTACAGTTATCACCCAGTTACCATATCTGTGGATCAATCCACTGATTAACTTAAACACGCTCTAATCCAATCATTTACCTCTGGAATCTCTTGAATTATCTCATACAAGACTTTTTGGGGAGACCTCAAAATTATTATCCAACATTAGCATATAAAAAGATTAATAGATCATGAAAAATGGGATATAGTTGAAGAATATGAGATTATTTCAAAATAAAGAAAAATAGTTGGGTGTGCCTCATTCCATTATTTGAAGGCCTTAAGAGAAAAGACTGAGTTTCCTTGATGGAAAAGAATCTGCTTCAAGAATATAACATGAAAATATAGCCTGACTTTACAGCCTGTCTGCCCTGCCAATTTCAGACCTCCCATCTTCAACAAACAGATCAATCAAATCTCTTCTCTCTCTCTCTGAAAGAGAACCAGAAAGTTAATATGATATGACATATAGAGGATATATATATATATATATTAGTCAAACAAATAGCTTAGATCTCAGCCTACCTGTCACATGGTGTCATTGAGTGGCTGGGGTGGTGGTGAAGTTTTTGCCTCACTTCAGATAACAGTTGCAGAGATCTATACTTATATTGGTGTGAAAGAGGAAAATCCCCCCAAACATCTAGGCCATCTTACAGCCCAACCCAACCTGCAGTCTATTGTGGCAATCATCCCAATCTCATCTATGACAGGACAAAGTTCTCAGAGCCTTGGCTGCCATAAGAAAGCTTTAATATTAAAGTAGATCCACTCCCATGAGTATCCCTAAATAAGGCATGAACTGATACTCAGCCTGTTACTATGCTAGGTTAGATTTCATCACTAAAGAAGGTGACATGACCCACTGGAGAATTACAGACTACCAAAATTCTATATAAAATAGGGTAATCAGCTCTACCATTTTGGAAAACTCCCCTAGCCTCACATTGAAAGTGAGAATCTAAGAGGTGTTATCTTCCTAATCTCAAATTAGGTCTGACTCCTTGTGTTAGTCAGCTTTTCATCACTATGATCAAAATACTTGACAAAAGCAAAAAGCAGAAAAATTTATTTTGGCTAATGATTTCAGAGGATTAGTCAGTCCATGGTTGGCTGATTCCATTGCTCTGGGCTTGAGATGGGATGGAACATCATGGCAGAAGGGTGTTTCAGAAGGAAGATGCTAAGTGTAGGGAATTTGAGAGGCAGAGAGAGGGAAGTAGAGAGAAAAAAAAAGTGTTGGGGACAAAATAGAATCCCCAAGGTAATGCCCCCACCCCGTAGTGCTACTTCCTTCAGCCACTCCCCATCTGCTTATAGTTACCACCAAGTAATCCATCCAAATCAATAATCCATCAAGTGAATATATCCACTGCTTAGAATCCAGTACTCAAAATCTGATTATATCACCTCTGAACATTCCTGAATTGCCACATGAGCTTTTGGGGGGTACATCTCGTATCCAAACCATACTCCTCAGATGATAGGGTAGCTCCACAAGTCCAGCCTGTATCAAGAAAAGGACATAAATTTCATTGAACTGGAAGCTATATTGGCTGTGGCTGTGTTAATAATGATAATCTAGAGAGCAATAAAGAGTTTTCAGCAAAATAAAAACATGGTGCTTCGTTTGGATAAGATGGGTGCAGTTCTATGTCGACTGAAACTGAAAGTGAATGCCAGTCCTTGCTCATTGGTGTGCTATCTCTTCCATACTCCTGAACCCATCCACTCTCTGTACATAGCTCAACTTGTTTAAGAATAAAGATGAATAGGTGTGGGACTGGGGTCTTCATGTCCTAAAGGGGAATCAAAGTCCCCATGCAGCTGGAGAAACATGGGGAGGAAAGGAACTTAAACGTTTATGATTCCACTAGGTGCTGGTGGCCAAGTTACTGCCCTACCTCAACCCATGGGGAGGGGGTTGCCCGATTTCAACTGTTAATATTTAGGTAGGATTCATATTGGGTAAGGGAAAGTAAAAAAAAAAAAAAACCTTTTGATAATTTCCATGTTTATGCCATAAGTGCTCACAAGTACCAGAGATGCTTCTGAATGGAGGAAGCCTTCCCTTACAGAAGTACTAGTATCTTTGGGACCCAACAACTGTAATGAGTCCTTTTAGATATGGGTCTGTGAGACACGTGATGTTATAAATTGGCACTTCTGGCAAATGAAGCTACCTCTTTGGGTTGAGAACTCATCTCTGTCCTGATATGACTGTCAGGCACTCACTACTGATGTCTTGTTGAAACTCAATACCTGACCATAAAGGCCTTGTGACTCGCCAGCCTGAGAATTCCACTTGAGTTTGGACCAACTTAGACTCAATAACTCAAAGGAGAAAAGATCCAACAATTCTTGCTTGAGAAGTGCAAATCAGATAGTCACAAACCCTGTTGGCCTGAATCCA
Source organism: Callospermophilus lateralis (assembly GCF_048772815.1). Lineage (NCBI taxonomy): Eukaryota > Metazoa > Chordata > Mammalia > Rodentia > Sciuridae > Callospermophilus > Callospermophilus lateralis. Next base: position 28,184,433 of record NC_135316.1, on the reverse strand, counting down.
GCAGGATTCTGGTTAAACATGAAAACAATGGTAGTTATCCCCTTAGGTAAAAATGCCCTTCCCCTAAGTGCCTGGGATTACTGACAGGTCATTTATATATATATATATTAAAGCTTAATGAGACCCATAGAGTTACCTCAACTATTCTACCTCAGCACAGGGATATGCAAGCAAAAATCATTTTTAAGTGCTTTCCGGGTGGGTCTAGAGCAGCCTATATTTTAGATGTCTTTTAGTCTATGTCTAAGGTGTTCACTTTTTGTATTCTCTAATACTTAAGAGTATCCAGTGCAGCCTCTTCTCTCTGACTGATAGGAATGTAAATGCTTTTCCACTTTAAGTGAGGCTTGGGAGTTGTTGCTTCCTGGTAGTTGTTCTTTTTCTGAAAGTGATTTTTTGACTGGCCTTATGGATTTTCACCTTAGGCATTGCAAAGATTGATGTTCAGCCAAAGAATAATGGAGCCCCCTGTGCAGATTTCTCAAAAAGAAAAAAAAAATTGGGGTGGGTGGCTTTGTTGTTTGTTGCAGAGATAGGGATTGAAGAATCTTTGGCACATGGGAATCAAGTGCTCTACCACTGAGTTCCTGCACCCAGACCATGTTTTTTTTTGTTGTTGTTGTTGTTGTTCTTCACAACCCTCTTTTTTTTTAAATTTTTAATACTTTTATTCTATTTATTCATTTGTATGTGGTGCTAAGGATCAAACCCAGGGCCTCACACATGCTAGGCAAGCACTGTACCGCTGAGCTATAGCCCTAGCCCCAACAACCCTCTTCTTACAGTGTTCTCCCTACATATTCTACATGCCTTGGCTCCTGCTTGCACCTGGGTCTCTTCTATGTGCCCCTCCACAAGGCACTGTTTCTTCACTAGGCACTTCCAGATTGCACTCTAAAGATTGCCTCCAGGCAAAAAGCCTGAACTTTTATAAATCTCGACTTATTTGTACCCTCTTCAAGGGTCACAATCCAACAATGCCCATATTCTGATGCTTTAAAATAGGGGTTTTGTTTTCCTCCTATATTTTGTGTAGTTTTCTAGGGTTTTGTTTTGTTTTGTTGTTTGTTTGTACTAGCAGTTGGTTAATTACAACTGGTTTTTACTCCCAAGTGAAGCTGAAAAGTAGGTCCTTATTGCTTCTCTTTAAATTTAATGGTGGCTACCTTGAGGTCACGTAGGTTGAAGGCAACCTCCTTGAGCTTATCCCTTCTTCTGGGTAGCACCTGTTCTTTGGCTGAGAAATCTGAACATGATGCCCTTGAGGAGAGGTTGTGCTAAAATCTTGTCCTCTGTAAGGAGATCTCTTTGGTGAAAGACTTCTTTTAACATGCTGAACTTATTTCCCTAACAGAACTTTGTCAAAAATTGTAAGTAACAACCAATACCTACCAATGTGCCAATTTTCATTTTTCAATCTGTGTTTTCAAGTTTTCTGTGTAGCTTTATTTTATTTTTCTCTTTCTTGTAAGAATGTCTCTCCTAAACAGCATCTACCTAGATTTTATTTTAACCCATCTCATTATCTAAACTATTTTATTCATTGTCATGAACAAGCAACCACATTAACAAGGACTATGCATGTTTGTGTCTTTCCATAAAGTCAGAAGTTTCCAGTTTCATCACCAGCAGTTCACTAGACACTTGTGAGTCACCTGGTAGTCATAAGTTGGGCAAAGTCAAGTTTTTTCACTTCAGTCTTAATTTCTAATATCCATAACACTCAAATGTGTGTGTATCATTATTTTCCTAATTACTGTTGAGATAGGAGTTTAGGGACATCAAGATGAAAGAGACAGGATACAAGAACAATGCCTCCTAGAGTACAAGAAGGAGAAATGAGTCATCTTGTCTCTGTTTAAGGTAAGTCCCATCACCATGACAACTCCTACCACTGAGAGCTTGCCACCATGGCAACCCCTGCCATAGGTTCTGTATTCTAATTAGGTGAAAATAAAGGAACCAATGGAAATGGTATTCTCATTAAGCAAAAATATGGTGACCAGTTGGAATGAATGGGACAAAGTCTTCAATCAGGTCTGTGGGGAGAGGGATTGAAGAACAACTCAGCCCATAAGACAAGATTCAAAGGCATGTTTAGCTGTCCGGCCTTGTGCCACTCCTGGTTGGCACACTCTGCTGCTTTACTTTATTGAGTGCCACTTTCACTTTTACTTTTAATAAATCTAACCTTCCCCTACTACTTCTTTCTGCCTTGGCCAATTCTTTGTCCCTGACACCAAGCTCCTATACCCCAAATAGACACCCGTTAATATCATTTGGATGTTCCTGGAATGGGTGTATTATTTTTATGGTAATCAAAGGTTCTACTGCTAACTGCTGAACCCAAAACCTGGGAGACAGAAGTTGGTGGAAGAAAACAGGTTTGTTCACAGTAGGCCTAAAGGAAGATGGAAGAGATTTTTCTCTTTCAAATCTCCATCTTTCTGGGGACTCAGGACCACAAATGGCTTTTGTAAGAGAAAAGGAGGGGGGCTACAGGCAGGAAATACACTGGCTGGGCTTGGCCTCCCTCTTCAAATTGAACCTCCATACAAATTTCTGAGTCTGGTCCCTCTTCAGAACATCAAAGGGAACTGCTGGAAACCTGTGGAGGGTAGAATCTGCATTTTCTTTTCAGATAGGCACACTACTTTTTTGCAAGTAAATTCATACAAGCTGAGGAGAGAGAGGACACTCTGGAGGGTTTGTGGTGTTGCCCTGAGGTTTGGATATGAGTACTCTTTCTTTCTTCAGTTCTTTAAAAACAAAATTATTATCCCTTTGAATATTGATTCTTTATTGATCTTTCCATTCTGTATCTCTTAATTTCCCCTGAATTATTAATGAATGTTTCAATCCATTGTTTTTGTCTCCTATTATTTTTTTTTCATTTTTTTGTCTTTGTTATTCTGTAATGCATTTGAGTGAAATATTTCACAATTTCTTCCAGTACATTAATTGCTTTCCTAAAGATACATAAAAATCATTTTATTAAGCATTGTTCATTTCTAAGATTTTTATAACAGCTGTTTCTATCTTATAGTTTTTTTGTGTCTGACATTTTTGTTTGTAATCTACTTTTACTTATTATGGCAGTTATTTATGTCTTCATTTTAAAAATTCCTAAAGTCTTGGTCAGACTCCTATACAGTAAATTTTATCTGACATTGTTGTAAGCAGGACTTACTCACCTACTTTAAAGTACCTGCAGCCCAAAGAGGCTGGGGATAAAGCTGAGGTGGGGCTGAGGGGTAGGAGTGTGGCAAGGCAGGCATTGGATCCTAAAATTCTTTTCAAACTCACATGAAAGATTTCAAGTGGGTCGCACAGAATAACAAACATGAGTTTATTTGGAAAAATGAAATATGACAGGTTAACTGTGCAGTACAAGCTACAGAGTGGCCGAGACCATCTCCAGAAAGACAGTATAGTTTCCACAGAGCTGGGGTTTTTTTAAGGGCATTGAAACTATCAGAATTTGGAAAAACCTGCCACCCCAGAAATTGGGAAGATGCAAATATCATCCCAGGAAGTCTTGCTCCTTGTTGACCTAAAGATAAGGAAGGCTCCAGGGACTAGGAAGGATGCTTGAACTGTGAAATCCCATCTTTTCAAGACTTGGAATCTTTGGTTGGCACAGAGGTCATAAAATTCCTCCCCTCTGAAGAATGGACAGGAAGAATTAGCATTACTTATATCCATTTTTAGCTAATCATGCTTCTTCTCTAATGCTATTGCAGGTGGAGAAGCAAAGACTCAGAAAGATCAACCAATGCATCTAAAGAGTGGCAACCAGTAAATATTAATCCAAAATTCCATGGAATTTTGAATGAGCCCAAGACATTTCATTACCAAAATCATAGTGGAGGGATTTCCAGTGGAAAAAAGTAGGGCTAAGGTTTTCTAGTGTTAACTAGAAAATAGCTAAGTAATTAAGAGCCATGTACACAATGTAAAGTGAACAGATGAGAATTGAGAAAGTTTTCACCTAATTACCTCTCTTTTCTTGCTGAAGTTCCAAGGCAAAATAATCTTTGGAGAGCATGTCAGGGAAAATGAGGGCATAATGAGATTAGGAACTTTAGGAGAGTAACATGAGCTTCGAATAACCTTGGGAACCATTCAATTTTATCAGAAGTTCTGAGGGGAAAACTTGTGACAACATGGTTTACAGTTTCATTGCTTTCAATTGTACCACAGGAGAAATAATGTCCCCCCAATATGGACAGCTTCTAGGACTTAGCTTTAACCATGATTTTTAAAAGGCTTTCACACTCCTTAATTAAAAAAAAAATAAGAAATATATATGGCAGATTTCTCTCTCACAGCTTCTACTGAGAGATCATAACCTGAACTACACAATTTTTAGGTACAGGAATAAAAAACTTACTTCTGAAAGTTTTAATTACATTAAGAGGCACATAGTTTAATTCATGATAGATCACATTTTAATATAACACCTTTTAAGAAGCAGAAGAGTCTTAGAAGGATACTCCAAGTGTTATTCGTTCAGCTTTAAAACAGTTGAAGGTAGAAAATGTGTCAACAACTGACTTCCAATCTTGGGTACATAAAGCCTGAGTGAATAGTGTGAATCTCAGAGACTGAATAAAACAGAAGCAAAGTAAAGCTGGGTTGATCTTTAATGACAGTATCAAAAGAAAAGCCATTTTTGCTCTGCAGCAAGGACTTTGAGTGAACAGATGTGCAGATGTTACTGATTTGGCATCTGTGGTCTAGAGTTCCATTCCAGGACCTCATGTGCTGGCAGAGATCTGCCTAAAGCAGAGGCAGGGCTAGCCTTGGGTTTCTGGGAAGGGACACTCACTCATGTATGAGACCAAGTACACACTGAGTCTTACACACACCCTGTGCAAAGGCATCAGGAATACTTTTGGAAGTTCTAATTTCTACTGAGTAAGAAGGATATGGGAAAAGCTAAAATATATTCAAGTTGAAATTTTTAAAATGACATAGAGCTTAGAATAGTGATTAATAGTGATGAATAGTATATTAGTAGGGAAACAAATTCTAAAAATTTTCTCAGTCCTCTGTGTCCTCAAATCAAATGGAAAGCAAATGATGAAAAAAAAAAAAATGTAAAGTACCTCCAAAACAGACATCTTTGAAAATGAACCCCTTTTAGCCCTGAAGCAGTAGCAGATGGTGGTATCTGCCTGTTGTTGCTGGTACTGTTTTTATTGTTATCATGCTGTTAATAATTAAATATTGACAGCAATACTTGAAGTTGCTCTGAACTTATAAAACAAAGCTGACTCTATCCCTTGGGCTTATCACCTAAATGAGACAAAGGCTTTTAAAAACATCAGAGAGGGGCTGGGGGATAATGTAAATCTAAGATCATTGCTTATTTTGATTGCATTTGTCCTTTCTATTCTCTTTTATTCCTCCTGACCAATTGCTTGCAGTTTGGGAGATAAGCCATCATAGCTCGAATACTTGCTGAAGAAAGTGTCTATCAGGAAACAATTGAGAAATACTGTGAGAAGTAAAAGAACTTCAGGGAAAATGGAAGTATAATCATAAAGAAAGAGAAAAGGCTTTAGGCAGCAAAAAATAGGAGGAGACTACACCAGTCACAAAGGAGTGCAGATATAGCTGCCTCATGAAAGGAAGTAGAGGAAGAGCCATGCAGGTAAGGAGTCCTCTCTGTGGGTATGTTGCATGCAGTCATGGCTGCTTAAGAATTTTCAGGTCAGGGCTGGGGATATGGCTCAAGCGGTAACGCGCTCGCCTGGCATGCTCGGGGCGCGAGGTTCAATCCTTAGGACCACATAAAAATAAAATAAAGATGTTGTATCCACCGGAAAAAAAAACTGAAAAACAAATATTAAAAAAATTCTCTCTCTCTCCTCTCTCAAAAGAATGTTCAGGTCAACAGACAACTGTATAGACAATGGGAGTCCCATAGGTTACAGTGGAACTGAAACATTTCTTTCTCTATCTCTTTATTTATTTATTTTTGGTACCAGGGAATGAAACCAGGGGAACTTTACCGCTGAGTCACATCCTCAATCCTTTTCATTATTTATCTTGAGACAGAGCCTGGCTAATTGCTTAGAGTGTTGTTAAACTGATGAGGCTGGCCTCAAACTTTCTATCCTCCTGCCTCAGCTTCTAGAGGCGTGCACCACCATACCCGGAGGAGCTGAAACATTTCTACCATCCGGTGACATAACAGTCATCCTTATATCTCCATAGCTCGACATGTTCCTCATGTGTTTGGGGTTGTGCTGGTGTAAACAAACCCATTGCACAGTCACTAATACAAAAGTATAATAAACACAATCATGTATAGTGCATGATACTTGATAATGGCAGTAAATCAATGTTAATATTTTATGTGTACTTTCTATCATTGTTGTAGAATGTATTTCTTCTACTTATAAAGAAAGCTAGCTTTAAAGCAGTCTCAGATCTGTCCTTCAGGAGAATTCCAAAAGAAGGCATTGTTCCCATAGGGATGACAGCTCCATGTGTGTTATTGTATTGTGGACCCACCAGTGGAAGATGTGGCAGCAGAAGACAGTGATGGTAATGACCCTGACCTTGAGTAGCCCTAGAGTGTGTTTGTATCTAAATTTTGTTTGTGTGTGTTTATTTATTTATTTATCTTTTTTGAACCCAGGGGAATTGAACCAAGGGACAGTTAACCAATGAACCACATCCCCAACCCTTTTTTTACTTTGTATTTTGTAATTTGATAAGTTACCTAGGGCCTCACTAAGTTGCTGAGGATAGCTTTGAACTTGTGATCCTCCTGCTTCAACCTCCTGAGCTGCTGGGAATACCAGCATGCTCCTCTGTGTGCCCAGGTGTTTTCATCTAAATTTGAACAAATAAGTATAAAAAGTAAAACTAAAAAAAATAAAATTAATGTTTAAAGAAAAATTTTATAGGATAAGAATAAGAAGAAAGTGGACCTAACAGAGAGAGAGAGAGAGAGAGAGAGAGAGAGAGAGAGAGAGAGAGAGGGAAACTTAATATGGCCAGGAAACTCATCCCCTCCCTCTGGCCATTTTTTACCAAAGGACAAGAGCATTAGCACACCCAGGATAAAACCCACCCTGCCCCCCCAAAAAAAAGAAGAAGTGAAAAATCTTCAGCATCTTCCTAAAATCTGCTTGTACAAGTTCATTTCCTACCATCGCCCAATGAGAGAGCTGTGCCTTGACCCAGTCTAAGTCTTCATTTTTCTCTTCATATCATTTTCTTTGCTTATATTCTTCCATGGGGCTGAAATGCCCTTCATTTCCCTCTGGAACTAACCATACTGTACTCATATGCAAATTTGGCTTTAGGAAATGTTTCTGACATAAACAAACCTTTACTCAAGAAATTCCTTTCTATACCCTAAATTCTTGACACACACACACACACACACACACACACACACACACGTTATAATTTTCCATCTGATGAATCCCCTTGTTTTCCCGATAGTACTGAAGGTATTTTGAATGGAAGAACTCTATATTCTCCTTACTACAGACTAAGAATCTGGAGAAAGTACACTCAAAGGATGACATGGATGTTGCTCCCCCTGAGTAGCTATTAGGGTGCTGCTGTTCATGCTACGAGCATCCTCATGGCTGAATTTCTTATTCCACAATTCCTAGTTTCCATTGCTTTCAGGAGACTTACAATGTCTTCAAAGATTTTTTTTTTTTTAAACTTCATGCTTTGAGAATGGCTCAGCTTCATGTACTCCTAACTTTCCTCCCTCATTCCACTAAAGACCCATCATATGGCATGCAAAAAAAAAAAAAAAAGGAGAAGCAGAACACGGAGGAAAAAATAAGAGTATGAATGGGGGAAGGCAAGGGCAGAGGGAGAGAAAGAGAAAATGAGAAGAAAGAAAGAAGAAAGAAAGAAAGAGAGAGAGAAAGAAAGGAAGGGAGGGAGGGAGGGAGGGAGGAAGGAGGAAGGAAGGAAGGAAGGAAGGAAGGAAGGAAGGAAGGAAGGAAGGAAAGAAGGAAGGAAGGAAGGAAAAAAGGAAGGAAGGAAGGAAGGTAGGCTGGTCGACTCTCTCAGATAAAATAGCACTGGTTTGATGAACAACCTAAGGCATCCCCAGCAACATCAATTACTTGTGGGCCCAACACCAAAGAGCAGGGTGGATTGGTTACACCCATCAACCTGTAGCACACACACAAACCTCACAAACAGATGGAAAAATCATTTGCTGTTCACATAACAGTGAGCTGTACTACACCAGTGCACAACTTGTTCCAAAGCTGATGTTTTCCTTTGGTCTTCCTGCCAACAAAGTAGGGAAGCACAAGACAAGCCTCTTTGCCGGTGCCAGCTGAAGTTTAGCCCTGACCGACACCAGCCAAGGACACACATGGCTCCTGTCCTGGAGTGCTCAGCTGCAAGGTGTGGCGAGCTTGGTGTGCTGAGCCTAGGCTTCCAACTCCAGCAGGGTCTCTGCCAGGTGAGGGAGTCAACAGTGTCAATCAACCTACAGATTTTCTTGCTTTATCTCCAGTTACTTTCCATGTCATCAACATCAGGATTTTGATTGCTTCTGCTCTGGCCACATGCTGAATTTGAGTGTCAATATGGCAATGAGGTCCATAAAAAGAACCTCCTGAGTCCCATATTTCATCTCCCTCACCTCATGACAGAATTTGAGTGTAGAATTCCCCTGGCAACCTGAGTTCAATATCTGTGCCTCTCCCACAAATTGAAAAGGAAAGTAGCTGGGAAGTCTGGAATTGTTAAGGAAAAATCTCTAAGGAAAAGGAAAGTTCTTTTCTTCTTCATCTTTCAGGAGACACTCTACTTGTATTGCCATTGGGAAAGGCATTGTTTCTTGTGTATTTTGAAATGTTTCCAAGTGACATTGGACATTGTTGACTGGTTGGAAGGTATACATCTTAGTTCCTTTGATTTCCTAGGATCTCTATAGAATTTAATTCAAGATGGATTAAAATTTCTAAATAAAGCTAGTGTCTTAGATATCTATGCGCTCATGCACCCTCCTATCCCCCCACCAGGGCTACTGTAAAAATCACTACAAACTAGGTAGCTTAAAACAACAGAAATTTATTCTCTCACCAGTCTAAGGTCAAATCTTAAATCAAGATATCAGGATGGCCATAGGCCATCCAATCTCTGCCTCCATCTTCAAATGGACTTCTCTCCTGTGCCCTCAAGTTGTCTCCTTTTCTATCTCTTATGAGGACATTCATCATTGGTTTCAGGTTCCACCCAAATTTGGAACGATTTCATTTTAGAATCTTTACTTTAGTTACATCGTAGATCTTTGTTATGGCTTGGCTCTTTAATCTTCCCCAAAGGCTCATGTTTTGATGGCTTGATTCCCAGAGCAGCAATGTTCAGAGGAGAGGTTTTTGAAAAGGTGATGGGACCATAGACTTTGTGATGTCATCAGTGGATTAATCCATTGATGGATTGATGATTTGATGGCATTATTGGGAGGTGGTGGAAATTGCAGGAGGTGGGGCCTAGTTGGAAGAAGTAGTTCCCTGGGCATAAGCCCTGGGAGGGTATTTCTTGTCCCTGGACCCTTTTTACCTCGCTGCTTTCAGGGGCCACTAGGTCAGCAACCTTGTCCCACCATGCCTTTCTACCATGATGCAAGGCCCAGAAACAATGGAATAGCCAACCATGGACAGAAACCTCCAACACTGTGAGCCAAATAAATTGCTCCTCCTCTTACTCATTTTTCCAAGGTGTATTGTCACAGAGGTAGAAAGCTGACTAACACAATCGTTTTCTAAATACAGTCATTTCAGAGGTGCCAGAAGGACATATTTTTGAGGACACCAGCCAAACTGCTACAAGTTCTTACTGCCTTTTAACCATGGGTACATCAAAAAATTACAAAGACAAAAAAAAATTATTTTAAAATATCATTATTTAAAATTTTAAGCATCAAGAAAATATTGTAACAGGTGCTGTGTAAGTATAACTATGTAACTACAGTACAAAAATAAAGAAATGTCAGCATTTCTTTATTTCACCTTATAAATTGCATTTTGTTTACTTTTGTAAAAATTAAGACCATTTAGACATAACAACTACATCTATTCTTCCCAACTATAGTTGGTCTTCTCATGTATGTTTTTATTCCTTGCAATTTGCCTTTATTAATCATTAGTTATTATTTTGGTAATCTACACTTGGTGGTGATACAAGTAAATCTAGTTTACTTATATTGGTTGTGGAGCTAGAAACTTGAGAATCAGAACTGAGTTCTGTGAGCCATAGAATTTTGGTTAATATGCCTTTCCTAACCACCTTGCAACATTGTGATAACTGAAAGAGATAAATTTGTGAATGATACATATATGAAATACATGATTATAAGGTAGGAGATTTATTTTCTTTCTTCTTAAATATGCTACTCCTTTAGGACTATGCAGTTATTTAATATGCTCCTTACTATTGTTTATAAATCATCAAGATTTTGTTTCAATAAATTATTATCAGTATTTATTAGAAGCTTATAATTAATGATCTTTATTTAGAGCTCTAACAATAATTTTGTTAAGACCTTATTTCAGCTTAACATGCCACAGAAAAGTAATTAATTACACCAAGATGTCAACTGGTTAAAAAAATAGTTTCTGAGTTGTTTTTACTGGACCAGCAATGGTATACAGGAAAATAATCTTTGAAATGCTATAGCAAATCATAGTGGGCATTTCAGCAAGGCCCTTCATTTGATCCCATGACAAAACACAACAAACATTTTAATTATTTTTTAACTGCTTCATTGTTCAAGAGTTCAAGTTTTCATAGCCATGTATTCTAGTTTCTGCACAAAATTAAGTTCATTTAAACTGGAGATACTGGTATACCTTAATATTATCTTCAAGATTTCTAACACTTCCCTGGACTTCTGTCGATAAAGAATAAATGTGCCAGACCATTGTACCTCTATCTGTTAGATATAATTGTGCAAAACGAAATAAAATTCTACAAATAAGTGTAAAATAATAAGAGCCAAAAAAGAGTGGAGATTGGGAAGATATGGAAAGAGTAGAGAGAATTTCACCAGAAATGCTAGCTTAAAGAAAATCACTGTGATTAAGCCGCAAAATTGATTTTAAGCTTTCTGGCAGGAAAAGAAAAAAAAGGACTACATAATTTGAGTTATCTTATAAATGATAGCCTATTAGTTTCTCTTGGGATACGAAGTCTCAAGAAATATGTCTTCATTAAATAAGAAACAAGTCTTGTTTGACTTTAAAATCAGCTATTCCTTAAAACAACCACAAAAAATTTCTTTTTTGAACATTGACTGCCATAGTTGGGTTTTTAGCAAAAAGACAAAAAGCTGAGAAGTGACAGAAGTGTTAAGCATTTTGTGTTATTCTTCAAAAAGTTCTGAAGCTTGAGACTCCAGAGGTAGAGATGACAAACTGATGGTAATCAAAAAGACTGGGTTATATTTCAACCAAATTTCACAGATTGTGCAGAAAAAGCTCCAAAAGGCAGACTCCATAGTTTCCCCAAGAGCCACATTAGATCTACTTAGTTGTACCAATAGACCATTTCTTTGGAACCTCAAGACTGTGCACTACAGATGTCAAATGAGTGTCAATTGACAGAGGCTTGGAGATGAAAGTTACTAATATTTTTTTCTACTTAAATTTATTCTGGCTTTTTGAAAATAACTGCTTGTAGACAGATCCCCTGGGCTAATAGAGCTGCACATTCCACATCCCCACATGAGTGGATATTGGTTGAATATGTTATTTAGTGTTACACATTTAGAAAATGATAAAAAGTTTCTGCCAATACCAACTATTTTGGTTTGGTCAGTGATTTATTTTTCATGTTTCTGTTGACAAGTACTGGTTAATATAGTCAACCATTCTTGTAATTAGTCATGAAATGTAATGCTATAATCAAGCCATTGGTGAGGAGTAGAGTGTTATTTTTTTAAATTAATTTTGAGGTTTACTTATTCATTTTTTCAACAAAGGTTGTTTTCATGTTTAATATGAGTCAGAACCATGCTTATCTGTAAGTAGACAAAGATGAAAAAGATACAGTGTCTATCCTCAGGAAGTTTTCAGATGACAAAAATATGATATCAAAACTACCTGGAGGGCTGGGGATGTGGCTCAAGCGGTAGCGCGCTCGCCTGGCATGCGTGCAACCCGGGTTCGATCCTTAGCACCACATACAAAGATGTTGTGTCCGCCAAAAACTGAAAAATAAATATTGAAATTCTCTCTCTCTCTCTGTCTCTCTCTCTAAAAAAAAAGAAAAGAAAGAAAGAAAAAAAAGAAAAAACAACTACCTGGAGAGCAGGGATATAGCACTTGTTTACTATGAAGTCCAAGAGTTGAATCCCCAGTACCACAACAAAATACAAAACAAAAAAATTTTAGAAACATAATGTAGCAATCTAAGAGCACCTAATCTAACCTGAGACCCGGGATAATAGTTCAGAAAAAAGTATCCTTGTGGAGATGATTCCCTAGACTGGAAAAAGAGAGCAGAATGAAAGCAAAACTGAGGCTATAAAATAAAAACATGATTTATTAGGAGAATTATAAGTGGTCTTCACAAGAATTCACAATCAAGAGACAGCTACCCCTGTTTTGGAGTAGAATACGCACCATTTCTGTGACCTCCAAAACCCAAACACACTATTAACTTTAAGATTGTTCTATATAGTGATAGTTTATGGTAAATGACAAGAAAAAAAGGCAAAACAAAAACAAAAATCTCTCTGATATATGGTCCAAAAATATTTTTTACAAGTCTTAAAAATCACATACTGACAATTAAAAAGTCACACTGCAATGGCACATACCTGTAATCTCATGACTTTGAAGGCTGAGGCAGGAGGACCACAAGTTGAAGGCCAGCCTCAGCAACTTAGTGAGACCCCAATCTCAAAATAAAATAAATATATAAGAGGTTGAGGATGTAGCTCAGTGGTAAAGCACCCCCGAGTTTGATCCCCAATACCAAAATAAATGAATACATACATAAATAGATAAGTAATTTCATACAGATTAAAAAGTTACTAAATGAATTAGGAAAAAATCCAGAATGAGTGAAAGCTTGTAGATACAATATAAAGTTGAATCAGCTTAACAAAGACATCCTGTATCAGATTTCTAAGCTAAAAATAACAAAGTAAATTTAAGGATATAAAAGTATAACAAGATGGTGCTCGAAGATGGGGAATTAGTGTGAGGCAGCATTTCTTTTAGCTCAACTACCCAGAACGCAAATAGTAGAAATACCATGTCTCTCTGAGACTTAGAGTAAACCCTGACTCTGTCCCCTATCTGGTACCCACTGGTCCCTGGGTCCTCCCAGGCCTGGCACCAGTCTCCCATTCACCAGGGCACTCTGGCGCCCCAAGCCCCAGTCTCCCAACCCCTCATAGGCCCCCAACCTGGCCCATCAGTCACAGCAGACCACAGATCCTGGTGTCAGGCCTGAATCTACCTGGCACAGATGAGCAGGGCCCCTATTGTGGCTGGGCTTCAACTCAGCCCACACAATGTGTAGCCACCAGACACACCCAGTCCAGCACCCAGCTTTGCAACTCACATGCAGATCTCAGCACCCAGCCCTCAGACCAGATGGGAGAGAAGTGCTTGACTAGGAATTCAAAAGGGTGAAGGTGGAAGAGATGAGTTTGGAGACTGAATCAGAGACCAGGAATCATGAGGTCTGAAGGCAACATAGTAGGCTAAGAACAGGCTCCTGCACCACACAAGTGGAACTAAGAGGATATTCCTGGGGTGCAGCCTTACAGCATGGGCCCTGGAGGTGACTGAAAATCTCCAGACCAATTGGCATTCAGTGAAGAGCCTGGAGTATATCTAAGCCTACAACTCACCTCTAGGAGTTTAACCTCCAGGAGTAACCCTCTCACCCTAGCAAACCACCAATCCTGAGAGTGGAGAGAGAATAAATATAGACAACCCCAACTAACTGCTGAGAAGGAAAGCTGAGAAACTTTTGAACACCAACAGAAATAATTGTTCAATTTTTGTCAAGAATTTTTCTTTTTTTCTTTTTTTCTCCCACAAGTCTACCATATTTGAAACCAAGTATTTTTCATGCATCAATTTATTGAGGATCGGGATGTCTAAATAGTATACTTCAGTTTGTTTTGTATTCTTTTACTTATATATTTTCTATTTTTAATTTTTTAAAAAAGTTATTTTCTATCTATTTTTAGCTCATTTATCTGTTTTCCTTGATTCTTTCTCTCATTTCTCCTAACAGCCAACTTCTATTATTTTCTCTTTTACTCTTCCTATAAATGTTTATTTCCATCTCCTCTCATCCTTCCTCATAAATATCACATCCTACACCATTTCTGTTCTTCCTTTGTTCATATTTGAAATTATAAACCCTTTTGCAAACATACTCATTTTATTGTAGGCAATAACTAAGCACATCATTTCTGTTTATTGTGACAAAACTGTAGATGTCATAGTAGGAAATATTTGGTTTAAGCCTGTATATTGTTTGCATTGGTGGCTGTTATTATTTATCTCCCCCTTAAAGGAGAGGTATTGGGAAATCTATAGAGTAGAAATTGTACTATCTCAGATGCACAATGCTAGACAGGGAGACACACAAATAATAGGATCCATTAACACCAGAGTGGAAGAAATTTTAGAGAAGGATTATAGAATGTACATAGTTAAACTGAACAGACAGGTAAAGAACAACATAAGGAGTAAAATCAGAGATAAAATTCAGGAGTTGACAGATCACTTCAATAACACATTGACAAATTTGAGTAGAGACATTACTTGAGATATACATTATCTCAAGAGACATATGATCTACCCAAACTGAATCAGGAGAACATACACAACTCAAACAGATCAATTTCAAGCAATGAAATAGAAGGAACCACCAAAACCTACTAAGAAAAGCCCAGGATCAGATGGATTCTACAAGACTTCAAATAAGAATTGACACCAATGCTTCTCAAATTATTCCATGAAACAGAAAAGGAAAGAACCCTTCCAAACTCATTCTATCACTCTGATACCAAAATCAGACAAAGAAACATCAAGGAAAGAAAACTTCAGACCAATACTCCTGATGAACATACATGCTAAAATTCTGGCAAATCATATACAAAAATATATTAAACTGATAGTGTACTATAATCAAATGGGGATGCAAGATTAGTTCAACTTAAAAAATCAATAAACATAATCCATCACGATCATAGACTAGCAGACAAGAATAACATGATTATTTCAATAGATTCTAACAACATGTTGATTTCGGATTCTCTGGAATGCAGAACTGTGACAGAATAAATTTCTGTTGTTTAAACACCAAGTTTATGGGGATAAATTATGGCCACACTAGAAAACGATTACAACTAATATTAATTCTTCCTTAAAGTCTTATATTAAGAAATAGAAGAATAAATTTTTAAACTAATTAATTAAGAACAGTATTGTCCTGATACCCAAATCAGACAACAACACACACTCACACAAACACACACACATTCATATCCACACACAGTAGACCATGTTTCTTAAGAACTTAGACACACACACATACACAAAAAGAAAAAAATCCTCCAGAAAATTCTAGTAAGGTGAGCCCAGAAACAGGTGAGTTTTTTAGTTTTTTTCCCAAATATGCAGAGATGATTCAACATAATAAATTCCATAAATAAAATACACTAAATAAAAAACCAGAAAACATTATCATTTCAATAGCTGTAGAAAAAAATTGGTGAATTCAATCCCTTTTCATAATGAAAATATTAATTTCAGACTAGAAAGGAAGAAGTAAAGCTATAGAGAGATACTATATTCATATATATTTATGTATAATCATAGAAATACACATATCTATACAACCATTAAAAATTAATGAGTACAGAAAGTTTATAGGATACAATATATAAAAGTAAGTTATATATTTCTATAAAAAATTTGTTTCTCACAAGGTAAGATTATAAAAAGTGACAAATTTTCTACTCCAGCCCTATTTTGCTGTTTTGAGAATTTGATTAATAAAACTAAATTCTTAAAAATATAAGACTAAAACAGAGTTTCTTCTAAATATATAAAACATACAGTGGTTTTTATATCATCTCTAAATGGAGTGTCCCAGATTTCTATCTTGGACTCTTTTTGCTACCTCTATTCCAAGCCACAGTGATGTCATTAGCATAACTTTTTACATGTCTCCATATTAGTAACTTCCAAAATTGTATTATCAACTCCGACTTCTCCTCTAAAAATCACATTTTCATGCACAGTGACATATTGTTATCTCCAGTTGTATTTCAAATAGGCATATCAAGGCTATGGAAAGAAGGGGTCAGATTATCCTGGGATATTTTGTTAAGCCAGAAAGTAAAGAAATATTAAAATAATGATAGCACATCACAATGACACAAGAGCTGGTCTCCTTGCCCCACCAAGGACCTATCTTAGATAATCTGACATCTATGCACTTTCAGTTCCAGGAGGAGAAAACAGAGATATTGGAGATATTGGGTTGTAGGAGGGGCAATCTGTAAGAATTGCCAAAGCCCTTTGAAGTATGACTAAAAAAACACAAATCAACAAATTCAAAAATAAGATATTAACAAATCTCCAAAGTGATTTTATAAAAGATGAATATAACAAGGAACATCATAATGAAACTGCTTAAAAAAATTAAAATATTTTGTTAATATACACAGACATACTCCATATAAAATAAGAAGAATAACTATTGACTTCTCATCAGAAACACTGAAACCCAAAAGACAATTGAATATCTTCAAGTTATTAAAGAAAATAACTTGTCATTATAAACCTATGTCCAGTGAATATATCTTCAAAACAGTAAGTGACAGAAAACTATGAGATAATTTAGGTCCAGAGAACTAGTATTAAATGAAATGTTAAAGGAATACCAGCACCGGTAAATATGTATAATAACAACATTTTTCTCCCTTCAAAACCTTATAAAATATAATTAACTGTTTGAAGAGAATACAGTAATTTCACCAGATGAAACTTATGTCATGTGTAGAAAAAAAATGTATGATAATTATAGCAACACAACGGATAAAAAGAGTATTAAAAGGTTCATGTACTACATATGATGGTTAATATTATTTGAAAGTAAACAATGATCATTTAAAAATATTCTAAATCCTAGAGCAATCACCAAAAAATTAAACTGGCATGAATAATAAAGCAGTAAGCATGATAAAAATAGAATAATAAAAATATTTAATCCAAAATAGGGGAAAATGAGAGGTTAATGGACAAAACACACATAGGACAAACAGAAAACAAATAGCAAATGGTAATCTTAAACTACCTAAATAACTATATTAATATAAATAGAGCAAATGATTAAAGACTAACTAAGACCTCACTGTGTGCTATCTACAAGAAATACATTATAAATATGAATATAAATGCTAAAAATTTAGGAATAAATATTGAATAAAAGCTTAAGTGCTTTTTTGTTGAATAATTGAATAAATATCTTATTTAACTTGAAATAATATTAAGATCATTAAATTCATAGAATCAAACCATAAATTTTAATATTTTATTTTAGTTGTAGTTGGACACAATACCTTTATTTTATTTTTTTGTGATGCTGAGGATCAAACCCAGCACCCTGCATGTGCTAGGTAAGCACTCTACCACTAAGCCACAACCTCAGCCCCTAAAAACCATGATTTTATGATATATTTTTCAAACACTAAAATGATGAACTTCAATATTTAGAAAGTCTTTAGATATAGATTATTATATGTGAGGTGGTAAATATAATTTGTCATTTTCAAATAGTGTGACTATTCACTAGCAATATATAAGAATAAACCAAAAAACAAACAAACAAACCAGAACTTGGAATGGAGTAGTAAAGATGATGTATGTGTTAGAACACAGCTCTTGAACTTTGTATTGAGCGACACTATTAATAATTACTCGGAGGCAGATTGTCTAAATGCAAGCGTATATTAGATCACGGCAATCTTCAAATATAAACAGTTAATGCAAAAATGTTGGGTGTGCAGGAGCACCCCAACAAGCATTCAATACACACAAATTAAACACTATATAAGCAAATCACACAATCCTAGGGCAACCACAAGTTATGCCACATCCTTTCTCTTAGCCAAAGAGCAGAAGTTGCCCTTGTTTGGTGGTTCTCTCTAATGGCTGGACATCAAGGAATGGTAGAGTCGGTTCAGGGTCAGACAGCAAAGAGGCCAGTCTCACCAATGTCCTAGGAGCAAAACTCTTAAATGTGGCAGGACAAGCAATTTAAATACAGTTCCAAGTTGGTGGTGTATGTTGGTGATTGGTTAGACCCAGTGAAAGTCAATATCCATTGGTTATGTACAATGAGGTAATATAATTGCACCTGAGCATGTTCTTTGCACATGTCCATGGAGCTGTGCTCCTTATCAATTATAACCAGCCATTTCTAAGCATTCTTATGGCTAGTGCTTCTTACAGCTCTTTATCAATTGCAAGCAGACAAGACTAAGCAGTTCAATGGCTGCTGTTCCTTATGGCCACCAACTTAGTCCCAGCATTTCAAAGCATGTCTATGGCAGATGCTCTTTTTAGACCTGATTTCTATAAGACCTAGAGCTGTCTAACTGAACTGTCTATGATTATGGGGATATTATATATCTGTGTTATCTAATATGATAAACATCATTCATATGTGGCTATTAAGCACATGAAAGGTGAAACTTAAAAAGTGAATTTTATTCAATTTTAGTGAATTTAAATAGTCAAATATGGCTAGCTATTAACTTAAGTGTTTATCCTAGTTATTGGCATATGCTACATTTTTCTTACTGCCTAATTTTTCTTATACTATTCTACATAGGTAAAGATATTTTTTTTTGTTCTGGACAGATACTTTTTATGTAGAATTTATTTGTCTTGATAAAAATGATTTACTTAATATCTATATTTCCCATTATAAACCAGCTTGAATCTTTCTCATTTATAACTTTTCCGCGAAGCCTGATTCTTTGAACTGTGTCTGGGTTACAGAAGTTGCCCTAAGAATATTTATTGGATTGGTGAATCCACTAATGACTACTTCACTGCCACTACTATTGAGGGAAAGACACTCCATTAGTCATGTATGTTTATCTCAGTGCCACAGGTGGGTGAGTAAAAACTAAAAAGCCTTAATTTTCCCCACCTGGGCAAAACATAATGGGTTCAGATAAAAGTTTCCAAGTATTAGTGAACACACATTTGTTGCTTGCCACTCAAAAAGACCATCACAACCACAAGATCAATTCATTCAGATAAACAGAAAGATTTATTTGGAAAATTAGCAACAAAAAGAGATGGAGGCTATCACCAATAAATATGATCTTGTTTAGGGGTTGCAGATAAAAGCAAGACTTTTATAGGAATTTTGGAGGAGACATATCAGATAGGAGGTGCCATGGTAGTTACAAATTTTAGGAGGCCTGCTTTTCTGATACACAGTTACCTGTTATCTGTAGTCACGGGAAGTTCTGGGTTCTTTAAACCTAAAGGAAAGTTACCGAGTACAAAGTCTTATGATTCATGTAATTCGAGGTTTTTTTTCCAAGAATGTCTAACTCTGCATTTGATCATTATGGTACAAAAAATATTCTAAGAGACTGAAAGATAAACATCCCCTGGAGAACAGGAGAAGGTAACGGAAAAGCGACTCTGGCCAGACAAGATAGTGAAATGCAACTTTTCACAGAGCGGTTTAGTCCTTCAATCAGAGTGGTCATTCACAATGCTAGTGGGAGACTAATAACACATTGTTCAGCTGCATGACCTCCAAAATCAGTGAATGTTTGAAATCAACTGAAAGTATGTACAGCTAGAGGTTTTATTTAAGTTTTTCCTTGGTGAAAATAAGGGTCTTTGGGAGATAGCCCTAATCTAACAAATCCCTAATATAACAAGAGGCCCTCTGAAAGAAATCCTTTTCCTAAGTTTATAAAAGTATTTAAAAATAAGATGAAGGAGAATCATATGGCAGTTAAGTCATAACATATACCTCAGTGTGAAAGCCAAACAAGCATGCTAACTAAACTCCAGAATTGGATAGCATTGCCCACCCACCTTTGCTAGTTCTTATATGTGGGTAGACAGCACCTAAGTAAGATTTAGAAGATAGATAGTGGATTGTATTCTCAAGATAAGTTTCCTTCAAAGTAAAACATGAAAGAAGCTGAGCAATCAATGTCCAATTTCTGCATCTCAATTAAAGGAACCAAGATTATTATAATAATTGTGCTATTTAAGTGTTTTCTTAATTGTGTACTACATCCTCAGCACAACACAATTATTAAAATGAACTACAAGTGAGATTCCCAAATAACTACATCTATGTCAATAAGTGAATCATCTTCACAAGAGGTTTAATTTCTTCTAATAGTATCCCCTAAAACCTTATATAAAATATTTTAGTAATATTCTGAATGTGATATTTCAAATTTAAGGTGCTTTGGAAAATAGGAAAGTATTAGAACCAATTAAAAGTGATAGCCAATGGGAGAAGCAGTGTTACTAACTGCCTTGAAGTGAGAGTTGAATGAGATGAGTGAAATAAAGTTGTTAAATGATAATAGGGACATTAGAGGTTTAATCTGGCAGGGGAAAATGAAAGAAAATTTAAAGAGGTATTGCCACAGAACTCAGCAGTTCTCAGATAAAGAAAATGGTGTCTAAATTTCCTTTCACCCTCCAATGCCTGTGAGAAAACTCTTTTCCTCAGTAAATTCTGATAATGAAAATAGGGAGATCTAGAAGGTTCTGTTTCAGGGCTTCAATATTGGGGCACATCTTTCCAGAGAAGTTCGTATAACAAGTGGGAGAGACAAAGGAGGAAACTGAAGGCACCAATCACTCAAAAGACATACATGAATCATTTACTAGCCTAGTGAAGAGTTTAAGTGCTTCCTCTAGGGAAGCAACAACTCTGAAATGGAAATGGGATGCTGGCCTAGAGACAGGGGAAGAGGAGAAAGAATGGAGTCAACATGCAGATACTCCCCAGGTATAGAAGCAGCAAGCCTGTTAGCATGCGGCCCATCTCATAGAAAGGATGATGTATATGTCAAGAGCTTTGTAATGTTTTGAACAACCAATAAAAAAAAATAAAATAAAAATAAAAACCTACATAACTCTCAAAAAAAAAAAAAAGAAAAGAAAGGATGATGTCTCCAACTTGTGGAAAAAAGCTATTTGTGCTATTTTTTAACAATTTCTAAAAAATCAAATTAGAATGTTTGCCTTGCTAAAATATGTTTACCATTAAAAAATAATTATGCATTTCAAAATGTATCTAATTATATAATTTTGGTTCCTAAATTTATGTACTTCAAATTTAAAAAGTCTAGTATACAGCAGCAGAAAACACTTTAGTTGGATTTAGAAAAATAAATTAAGTCTTCTGGTCCATTTCTCTCTTATTCTTTCCAATCTTATTTATCCATTTTTCAGAATACCCTGAATGAAATCTCTTCTAAAAGATGTATGCTATTCAATAAACTTAAATAACCAAGATACTTACACAATCAAATTAAAAGCAATTATACAATTAAATTTAAAGGGGAGGTACTGGGGAATGAAATTAATCAAATTGGGCTAAGTGCATACAAAATACATAACAACAAATCCCACAATGTTGCATAATTTTAATGCACCAAAGAAAATTATGTGTGATTTTATCTACTGTGGTGGTAAATGTAATAGAAAATTTGGGTTAAAGAGAATATGTTCAAAGAGGATTTTTACTTAATTTAGTAAATTTTGCGACTGATGGGAATTTATCATTGACTAACTGACCCAAAGACAGACAAAAATAATGAAATTAAGCATAAATATGAGAATCGGAGACTTCAAGGTCCAAAAGAAGTGTTAAGATTTCTATTTCTTTTCCTTTAGTTTGTACTGTACTTGAATAAGCTCAGGTGCAAAGATATGCATCTTCTATTCTAGTATGGTCCAGGGAGGGAGAATTCATACAGCTTTCCCCAAGCTATCATGCTCTGTCAAACTCTCTCAGGATGTAGTAGGTTTCTCTTCCTCAGAGGAACTCAAGTACATGCTGGCTGAGCCACTTCCACAGATGAGAAAGAAAGAAGAAAAATACTGAATTTTCAGGATCTAGTTATCAAATCACTATTACTATATAATGTGTTATAATTTTGAAAACATTCAGATAATTTGAAACTTTGTCTTTAAATTCCTCAAGGGCAGAGGAGGTTTCTTTTTCATTTCTGTGTCATTTGTCATTCCTGTCATCCTGGCAGGAACAATAGTTTTTCAAGAAACATTTGTTGTCCTAAACAACTGCATCACCCTACTTTGTGGGAGCCTTAATCTTCTCAACATTCATGAAGAGATTCCTCAAATCTGAATCTATGATATCAATGAATAGACAAAATAATGAACGTGTAATGAGAAAAAGTTACACAAAATTCCAAACATTGAGATTGTTGTAAAACTGAAAATGATATGGGAATATGATGTATAATGTTTCTATTACCACAAATGAGGAGAATTTCTGTGCTAGAACTCTCCTTCACTCATCTGGTTCAGTGTCTCCTGTCTGAAGGTGTGTGCTATGTTGTCATCAGGCTGACTTAGCATAATCTTTATTTCTTGGATTCATATTGCCATTGGGCATCTGAAAAGACAGATTTCCATCAGGTAATGTATACCCTATGCCTGTCTTACCATTGTACCTTGGACGTAGATAGCTTGTTTTGATTTTACTGACTCACCACTGAGTGTTTTCTTTTGAGTCTCAGATGAAACCCTGAATATCTGGCTTGATGATGGAATTAGGCTATTGGAATAGAATTTATGTATTTTGTACATGAGAATTACATAAGTTTGGGAGATCTGGAAATGCTTTAGTTTGAATATCTCCATCAAAACACATGTTAAAATTTAATTCTTACTGTGAGGGATTAAGAGAGGAGAAATTAAAACTTAATCCAAATATGGTGTTTGAAGGTGGGACCTTTGGGAAGAAATTAAAGTTACATGAGGTCATGAAGGTAGGACCCTAATCCAATTGGACTGTGGCTTTATAAGAAGATAGAGTGGCATGTGACACCCTGAACCATCTTGGTTTTCTACATAATCTCTGCCAATGAACAGAAACTCAACATATGTAGCTGCCCATTCTTGAACTCTCCAGCCTTTGGAACTGTGAACTGAATAAACCTCTATCCATCATAAATTATCTTTGGCATTCGGTTATTGTAATAGAAAAGACATGCAGTGACTACTAGGAGTTTGCAGTGTTTTCAGGCATTGCTTCAAGTCCTTAATTAATCTAGGTCATACTGAGGTTCATTGTATTTATTATCTCTTTTCTATAATCTATTCTGCTGAGTCATCATCTCTTCATTTAACCTAGATGCAATGTGCAACTTATTCTACCCCTCTTATCTCTATATATAACAATTTTATAGCTCTCACTTCTTTTGGAATTAGAAGTCTCCTTTGCATGCTATAACACTTAGGACTGGGAGAGAGACCAGTGTAATGTCATAGAAATCAAGATATTCTGGATTGTGGAAGTATTTAATTATAATTGTGATAAGGCTAATATAGGAAAAGTAAAAGGAAATTAAAATGTGAATAACAGGAGACAAAATCAAGACAAGAACTTGAGGATGTGGTCCCTGAGTCTTTAGCACCAAGCATGGAGATATCCAGGCAAACTCTCTAAACCTAACCTATAAAGTGGGGATAATACTAATTATTTCGTGGTAAGTTTCTTCTGAGAATTAAATGAGAAATGGTATAATGTAAAATACTTGTAGGATAATAAGTAATAGGCATTGCTCTCAAAACTTCATGTGTAATGAGTTCCTTACACAATAGTCCCAGATGAGGAAGGTAGCTGGAAAGTGGTGGACTTGGGATTCAAACCCAGGAAGTCTGGATCCACTGATCTATGCTCTCAACCATTACACTGTCTTGCCTTCTGCTTGGCACAGTGACTAGGACACATTAAAAATTTCATAGACATTAGCTATGGCACTTAGTGGACTGTCGTCCTTGAAAATATAACATATTCAAGACTATACATTCTTGTCAAAACAATCCTTTCTTGAGCTGATATGCCCTCTTTAAATATGATTTGCCTTTCTGCTTCCATTCACAGCAAATCTACTAAAAGAATAATGTACACTCATATTCTTTACTCTTACAGAGCATACATTTTTAAGTTAATTGTATTGAGGTAAAATTAATGTACAAAACAATTAATCATTTTAAACTAAAAATTTCAGTTGCATGTAGCACATTTACAATGTTATGCAAATACCATCTCTATTTAGTTCCAAAATATATTCGTCACCCCCAACATAAAATTTCCTGCCCATTGATAAGCTAGTCCCTATTCCTCCTTCTCCCTGGGAACCACCAATCTACTTTCGACTGTATGGATTTACCTATTCTGAATATTTCATATAAATAGAATCATATAATAGGTGACAGTTTGTGTTTGCCTTTTTAGACAGTATATTTTCTAGTTTCATCCATGTAGTATCATGTATAAGTTCTTCATTCTTTCTTATGGCTAAATAATATTCCATTGCATGAATATTCCATAATTCATTTAACCATTCATTCACTGGTGGACATTTGTGTAGTTTTCTCATTTTAGCTATTATGGCTAGTGAAGTTGTGAACATTAATGTACAAATAATTGTTTATATGTATACGATTATTTGAGTATACACTTAGTTATGGAATTGGTGAGTCTTAAGGTAGTTCTACGTTTAACTTTTAGTGAAACAACTTAACTTTTTTTTAGATTGAGTCATGTTTGTTCCTTTTCTGTTTGGATTTTCTATGTGCAGAATTATCTGTGAATACATTCAGTTTCTGTCTTCCTTTCCAATTTGGAAAGCCTTTTCCTTTTTTTCCCCCTGCCTAATTACTATGAGTAACACTTTCAGTAATAGCAGATGCAAAAGTGACATTATTATCTTCTTTTTCCTTTCTGATCTTGGAATATTTTCAGTCTTTAATTAGAGTATATTTGCTGTAGGTTTTCTATAAATGCACTCCATCAGGTTGAGTATAGTCCATTGTTTTCCTAGTTTTCTGAGAGTTATTTTTACATCATAAAAGATTATTAGGTTTTATCCAATTCTGTCTATGCATTAACCTAGATGATCATGTGAATTGTTTTCAATATTTTTCTAATAAATTTTTATTTTCTTTAGATAAATCCTGAATTCTTCAGATAAATCCCACTTGATCATACTGTATAATATTTTAATAGTTTGATAGATTCAGTTTGTTAGTACTGTGTTGTGAAATTCTGTATCTATATTTATAAGGGATATAGACTTGTAGGGATTTTTCTTCTTGTGATAATTTTTTTCTGTCTTTGATATTAAAGTAATTCTGGTCTTATAAAATAAGTTACGAAAATTTTATTTCTCCTTTCCTATATTTTGGAGACTTTTAGAAAAACCTATGTTGATTAGTCTTTTAATGTGATCCTGGAACTTTTTTTTTTGGGGGGGGGTAGGTCTTATATTACTGAAAACACAGAAAAATTAACATTTGTTCTTCAATCCACCAGAAAAGTAAGGTCACAGGGCACACTTCTACTTTAAAATTGACAGCAGGGAGGCAGATACAAGGATTCATAATTTAACTGGCACATAAACCCACAATCAGATATCTCTGTGGGATCCAGTACTGGGGTAGGAAAATCTGAACTGAAATTGAAGTATGAAATATAAGAACTCCAGGTAAAAAACACATAGAAAGTCCTTCACAGTTTTGTGAGTTTTACCTCTAAGCACCTTAACCCATTCTCATTGTAAATATCAGAGAAAAAAAATCCCTTATGTTTTCAGCAATGGGGAGGTCAGTGGAAGGAAGGAAGCATTTGGAAATGTTCCACAGCATTCTGTTCTTCTTAATAACACCCACCTTCAGGACTAATTATTTAATTATTTTGTCAGAGCCTGATGATTTTATCAGGGTCTAATGAAGGGAAATACTAGCCCACACTGGCCATCCTGAACCTCAGGTGGGTGGGGAGAAATCCTGGTAGGTTCACAGACCAAGAGCACAGGCTCACCCAAAGTCATATCATAGGACGGCAAAATGATTCCAGGCTCCCTACATATTACCCCCACATCATTAAAGGCCCTTTACACTTGTTCAATTTACCCACTACATTATGCCATCTTTCTACAAAAAAAAATTTTTATAAGGCATACTAAGAGGCTAAAATCAGTTTGAAGAGACCGAACAAGCAACAGAACCAGAGTCAGATGTGGCATGAATGTTGGAATTATCAGCCCATGATTAAAAAAAACAATGATTAATAAGCTACTCTAATGGATAAAGTACACAGAATATAAGAACAGATGGACAATGTAAGAAAAGAAAAAGAAATTCTAAGAATAAAAGAAATTGAATGCTAGAGATAAAAAGTGCTGTAACAGAAATGAAGATTGCCTTTGATGGGATTATTAGTGACTAGAACATGTCTGAGGAAAGAATCTCTGCCCTGAGTATATATTAACAGAAATGTCCAAAACTGAAAAGAGAAATGAGAAAGAGAGAGAGAGAGAGGGAGAGATAAGTTGGGGACAACTACAAAAATATACAGGTAATGGAAATACAAAAAGTAAAAGATATAAGAACTGAGCAACAATTACAGCAATAATGACTAATAATATCCCTAAAATTAATTCATACATAATACAGGGTTTATTTGAAGAGAAATTACATCTACGTGTAGCATAGTCCAACTTCAGTAAATCAAAGATAAAGGGGAAAATCATTGGAAAAAAATTTAGAGGAAAAACAACTTACCTATATAAAAGGTAAGAATTACATTAATATCCTTCTGAGAAAACATGAAACTAAGAAGAAAGTGGTATATTTAAAGTTTTAATAGAAAAAAAAGTTGCCGCAGTCTGGCTGGGCACAATTCAGGAGCCACTTGTCAAAAGAAGCTAACTTTATTTTTAACCACACAAGATAAACAAAACAGCTCCTAAGGAAAAAACCCTCAGAGCCCAACTGCCACCACCGGCTTCCCACAAGCCACACACCCCAACAACCTCTTCCTCCCACAATCCTCCTGCTCTTGAGGCCGATTGGCTGGGTCGCATGGGCGGAGCCAAAAAAGTCCCCCAATGAGCAGCTCCGTGGTCTGAAAGGGCAGGGAAACAGCCCAATGAGCATCACCGCAGAGGAGCCAATCAGCTAGATGTTGCTGGGGCTGCTGTGAGCCATTCATCAGCTGGCAGTCTGAAAGTTTGCTGGGGCCCCTTCGGCTGTGGCTCTCAACAAAAAATCACATCTTTAATTCTGTATCTTTTGATATTATCCTTTAAAGATAAAGGAAAACTAAAGACATTTCCAGACAAACAAAAATCATAGCAATTTGTTCCCAGTAAACCTGCCTCATGAAACTTATTAGAAGTTCTGCAGAGAGGAGGAAGATTACATAGGTCAAAAATTTGGATCTCCATGAAGAAAGGAAGGCCCTGGAGGGTTAATAAGTGTAGGTAAAGAAAAATTGGGGTTTTATTCTTAATTTATTAAACAGATAGCAGTTTATACAAAATGAAAACAATGTATTTGAACACAAATTCTAATATATTTGAATATTCAGAATGATAACAGTGATACAAGGGATAAAAGGATAGAAATTAAAATATTTTGTTAATATGAGGTAGAAAATGGGAATATAAAAAATGTTCAAATAAAGCCCCAAAAGGTAGAAAAATATGTAGAAGACAAAAGTAGGTACAAAGAACAAGGGCAACAAATAGGAAACAGTAACAAGGTAATTTTGATCTAACTATATGATTACTTAAAGTCAATGATTGAAATACAATAGGTATTTTTCAAAAGATTGTCATGGTGCATCAAAAAACAAAAATCAATCCTATGTTATCTAAAAGAAACTCAATTCAAATATAAAGAGACATATGGATCAAAATAAAGCATCAGGGAAAGATATAGAAATAATAAAAAATGTCCTATTTTATTAACTTTGACAATACAAAATGTATCAGTTAAGAATGCTTTTGAGCTGAGTGTGGTGGCACTCACCTGTAATCCCATTGACTAGGGAGTCTAAATCAGGAGGATCGCAAGTTCAAAGCCAGCCTCAGGAACAGTGAGGCGCTAAGCAGGACAGTGACACCCTGTCTCTAAATAAAATACAAGATAGGGTTGAGGATGTGGCTCAGTGGTCAAGTGCCCCTGAGTTCAATCCCCAGTATAAAAAAAATTCTTTTTAAATGCTTCAATATAACTATTAATACATTTAAAACACAAGGTGGAACCGGGCATGGTGCATGCACCCATAATCCCAGCAACTTGGGAAGCTGAGGCAGGAAAATCACAAGTTGAAGTCTAGCCTCCATAATTCAGAAAGGCCCTAGACAATTTAGTAAGACTGTCTCAAAATAAAAAATAAAAAGGTCTGGAGATGTGGCTCAGAGGTTGAGCACCCCTGAGTTCAATCCCCAGTACCAAAAAAATAAATAAAATAAAATAAAACAACAAGGTGGGTTTAGCAGATGTTTACAGAAAATGTAAACAAATGAAACATACATCCAAAAACAAATTAAAGGTAATAACAAGGAAGATAATAACCAGAAACTACTACATTATGGCACGCAAAAAATATTCACAATATCTTTTTATAAAAAAAATGAGACATAGACCATATATACTTCATGAATACAGTTTTACAGTGTATGAAATTTTTCATGCATGAAATTCTATAGCATGAAATATACAATTATGAGTATATAAAAAGTCTGGGATGAAAAAATGTAAGTTAATAACAATTATTTCTATGGATGTTTGATTCAGATTTTCTCACATAATTTATTTCATTTTCTAAATTTTCCTTAGTGTTTATATGTAATATGCATAAACACAAAAATATATAAATAAAAGCCCTAATTTAGAAGTAAAATTCTATGCAGACTATTACTACATGTAATGATTTTTCAATACTATTTGGCCATCACTCTTTAAGCTGTAAGAGCAAATAAGGAAATGAATAAAACCTGAAACCACTGCATCGACCAAACCTGTACAGAGTAGGAATCACTAAACTAATGCAAGCCACAAAATTTAATGCCAAAATAAAATATTAAAAAGTTGTTAAAAGCTTTTCTGCCAAATTGAAAGCCATAAACACAATTCCAATAAATGGAACAGGGTTCACAGAAAGCATCATCCTTCCTTCCATACAATGAACATAGGGATTGACTTTCAAATCATCCTAGATTCGGGAACTGCAGTCTCTCATGTGTGCATATCCAGGAATTTGGCACTGCACATATCACAGTTGGATATCACAACTTGTTTGGTGATTAATCCTTGCCTTTCTTGATTCTTTCTGTAGGCTCCTTTAGTGAATTTCAACAAAAAAGATCAAATTCCCATACTTTCACAGCAGTCATACATTGGACAGCAGGCTTTTGATTAATACACAGTGTTGGCAGCTTTTTCATAGTCCAGAGTGACTTTGTTAAGTATCTTTTTTTTCCAGGTGGGCTTAAAGAAAATCTATGGTGAATCCCAAGCCTCTTATCTTCTGCTTCAACTTGACAAAGACCAAGCTGGATGGTTAAACCAAGTCATTAATTGACTTCACTTAAACACCCTACTCCTAACCAAACCTTTTAGAGTTAAAACCAGGCAAAAATGAAAGTAAATGTGTTTGAATGGAAAGTTAGCATTGGTTAATAAAACCTAATGATTACAAATGACATTTAAATTATATACTCAGAAAAATCATCCAGTTTCACTTCCTTTCTTTTCATCTTTCCTAGTTTCAGAAAACATCATGTGCACAAAATAGGATAAAAAGCCCATGGCAGCCCAGTGCTCTAATTTCCTACAGCCAAAAATGGACTGAAAAGTTCCTTTCTAAGGCCACACTTTGCTTTGCAAAAAACTCAGCATCAACCACTAATTAGAGAAAAAGATTGGCAGAACACATTTCAAAATGGTTATACAGTGGGGAAAACTGTTCTAAAAAATTGACTAACTACTTTGTCATAAGAACTAATCTAGAATATATTCTTTTGTTTTTATTTTCTTTTTTAGTCCAGACTCCATATGGCATTCCTGGTTAGTAAAAACCTTCCAGTACACACACTTATTTTGTCCTAAAATAATAGT
Organism: Callospermophilus lateralis; assembly: GCF_048772815.1. NCBI lineage: Eukaryota > Metazoa > Chordata > Mammalia > Rodentia > Sciuridae > Callospermophilus > Callospermophilus lateralis. The sequence continues at coordinate 28,154,224 of NC_135316.1, read as the reverse complement.
ATCCAAAATAGATACAAAAATAATGTGTAAAAATAATGGCTAACACAAATTCAAAAGAATTTCAGCTATATTCAGAATGATTTTTAAAGGCAACAAGCAATATAAAAATTCATAGCACATGAGACACCAGTGAATATTCAGTGGCACTGAGTACATTAATAATGTTGCTATTGCTCCAAAATAAAACCCTATACCAATTAAGTAATTACACCCTATTCTTCTAATCCCTGACTCCAATCTATTTTCTGTTTATATGGATTTACCTGTTTTGAATAATTCATATACATGAAATTATGCAGTACATGAACTTTTATCGGGCTTCTTTAATTTAGCATAATGTCTTTGAGTTTCATCTGCATGTCATGCATCTTGCTGATAGTATTGCATATTATGCATATTTCACAATTTGTTCTAGATTCATTGTCAATGGATGTTTGAGATCATTCTGCCTTTTGGCCTTTTGTCAATAGTGCTTCAATGAACATAAATTTACAAGTATTTGCTTAAATATCTGTTTTCAGGGGTATATATTAGGGGTATATATTGTGAAGTGGAATTGCTGGGTCATATAGTAACTCTATGTTTGACTCTTTAAGGATTCATAAAGATCCCAATTACTCCACATTCTCCACATCTTAAGCAATATTTGCTACTTTTTTTTTCATCCTATCCCTCCTCCTGGATGCAAAGTGGGAATCTCATTGATGTTTGATTTGCATTTGCACAATGACAAAAAATGTTGAACATCTTTTTAGGAGCTTCCTTTTTGGACACTTGTATACCTTCTGTAGAGAAATATCTATAATAATCCTTTGTCTATTTCTTAAGTATGTTTTTGTCATTGTTGAAGAAGAAAATCACACAACCATCTCTTTTGACAGAAAGTCAGAAAAAGCATTTCATAAAATTAAAAATGCCGTCGTGATAAAGGCACTAAGAAACCAAGAGAGGGGCACTTTTTCAACATGATAAAAAGCATTTCTGAAAAGTTCATAGCTAAAATTCTATGCAATAGTGAAAGTCTGAGAGCTTTCCACTTAGGTCAGGAATACTATAAGGATGACTGCTTTTATCATTGCTATTCAACATTATACTGAATGCAAACAAAAGCAATTAGACAAGAAAAACAAAATGTCTCCAAATTGTAAAGGAAGAAGTAGATTTACTTTTATTTATGAATGAAATTATGGTATATCAAATACTAAAGATTTAATATAAAACCTAGAGCTAATAACTGATTCAGCAATTAGTAGTATAGGAGCTATAAAACATCAATTTTCCATATACTACCAGGTATCAGTATAGAAAGAAAATTAAGGAAGGAATTTCATTTATAATATCACATAAAGAATAAAATGTCTAGAAATAAATTAAATCAAGTAGGTGAAAATTTTCTGTACTAAAAACTGCAAAACATTGCTGAGAGAAATTAAAGAAGAATTAAATAAACAAAAAAGTGTCATGTTCAAGGATTAAGAGACTTAATCTTGTTAGGACAGCAATATTGCTCAAAGTAATCTACAGATTCAAAATAACCACTATCAAAATTTTATTAGAAATGGTAAATAGTTTTTTTTTTTAATTTACATAGAACTGCAAGGGATCCTGAACAGTCAAACTAATCCTTAAAGGAAGAAAAAAAATTGAAGGACTCACACTTTCCAATTTAAAAACTTGTAACAAACTACAGTAATCAAAAGTATGGAATACTGGCATAAGGATCGACATGTAGATCAATGGAAATGAATTGAGAGTCTAGAAATCAACCACACATTTATGGCCAATTGATCACTGACAAGGATGTCGAGAACACTCAGCAGAAAAAGGATGGTTTCTTTAATTAGTGGTGCTGGGAAAACTGAATATAAAACCTAGAGCTAATAACGGATGCAGCAGTGTGCAAAAGAATGAACTTGGTCCCCTATCACACACCTTATGCCAAATTTAACTCAAAAAATTCATCAACAGGGCTGGGGATGTGACATGCTCGCCTGGCATGCGTGCTGCCCAGGTTCGATCCTCAGCACCACATACAAACAAAGATGTTGTGTCCGCCGAGAACTAAAAAATAAAATACTAAAAATTCTCTCTCTCTCTCTCTCTCTCTCTCTCTCTCTCTCTCTGGATTTTGAAATTATGACACCAAAAGCATGAGCAAAAAATATAAATTGGACTTCATAAAAATATCATTTACTTTTATATTACCAAAATGACTAATAAATATATCAGTAGTACCCTTAAAACTATATCAGGGAAACTAAAAGAATTAACAACTACTTTCACTTAAAACAGAAATTAACTTAGGCACTGTCAGTGCTATTTCCCTATCACTTGTACTGCACTGAACTATCAAATGCCTATATCTGTTTCTCTATCTCTGAAGGTATTCCATTCTAAACTGTAGGAAGCCACTTTGGTCACAGCAAGACAGACTGGAAGTAACAAGGAATGAACATTCCTGGGAGTAGCCTTTAATCCACTTTCAGAAGTTGGTGTTTAAATATACTGGCTCCATTACCTCTTGGTAAAATTCTGACTCATGTGTTTTGCAGTATGCCCAGAATCTCTGTGGGGTTAATCTTTAGTTGCCTGTGATAGTAGAAGACAGCATAATGCACATTTTATTGAATTTTATTGACTGCCTTCTCTTATCTATATTACTTTCTCATTCCTCTTATCATGACCTGGACTTCCCTAAAAATCTCCATGCATTGAAATATAAATCCAAGCATCAAAATTTACAGACGTTAGAAAACCAACAGGAGAATAAGACCTAGATTTCAGAGGATGATGTAAGACTGAGTAGCAACTGCTTTCTTGTTCTAGACTCATTGGAGAAAATAACAACCTAAAAACCCGGGAAACATATGATTTAGAAACAAAGCCTTTGGGATTGAAGAGTGAATGTCAGTGTTGTGCTGTGTGACTGGGACAAAAGGGAACATGAACTTTTTGCTTGTATGTTGTACTCTAACAAATTATATCACATGCCCCCAAACAAAACAGTCATATAGCTATACCTAAAATCAGAGTTCAAGATGTGTAAGGAGAGGTAGTCAATTGACAGAATAAAGTCCTCAGCATAACACATGACCTTGTAGATACAGCACTCCAAGCATTTACTCTCACAGTGCCCTTTCTGCTATGAAGAATTCAGGAAGCAAAGAGACTTATTCTTATTATAGGCAAGAATTGAGCAATAACAGAAACTGAATTGAACTGTTGAGGGCTGTGGAGGAAATCAGGTATTCCCTTCAAAACCAACCTTAATTTTCATTTTTTTTAATAGGAAGAGTTTCCCAAGAATCAAGATTTGTCTATACCATCTCCCTTGACCAAAGAAAACCTGCATTTTCTTCACCTTATAAAAGTCCAGTTACACACATGCAAACACCATCAAGAGATAATACAATGTTTAAATGTCTTTGGTTTCAAGTTCTGAAGAAAAAAATAAGTAGTCACAGAGAGTTTATATAATCTTCATGTGAATTCTCAGGGTAGAAGAGAGCCCTGGGTCTGGGCCAAGCTAAGAAGTGTTGAGTTCTCAAGAATGACTTGGTTGGTCAGGAGGGTATGATAGTCTGCGACTAAAGCGGTTTCCATAAAGTGTTCATTGGCTCAGCTAGAACAGTTGCCTTCCTGTTGGCAAAGAAGTCGTAAGGGAAGCAAAATGTGAAGACCCTGCTGTTTCTCCCATCCATGATTGTTTTTCTTTGATTTGTTTATTATGTCAGAAGGAGAACTCTCCAGATGGGAGCAAGGGACAGAGTCTAGACATCAGTTATTGGCCTCTGACTGGTGGAAACAAGTCTGCAGCGTCTAGTATTTTTCTCCTTTTGGACTTTCCCTCTCAATTTACTACTTGTTTTACATTGCAGGCTCTGAAATATTAAATGATTTTGACACTTAGAATTACTTAAAAGCTAAAAAGATATTCCTAACTGTATTGGGAATGGCTGCTCCCTTTTCCCAAGACAGTTACTCTGGCTAGTTGCTGCATCAGGAAGGACTGTGGGTGCCATCACTTCTGTGCTCTGTTTTCCTGGTACCCCTAGAATTTGGGTAGCTAGAAAGCAGTAAATAAGCCAGCAGTTTATCACAACATACCAAAAAGCAGCTATTTCTCCCACCGACAATCTTCCCCAAAGATTCTTCTGGACTTTAAGTTGTTTTTCTTCAGTCATTTCATAAAATTTTATGTTTACTTTGCACACATAAGATAGTAATACTAAAAGTACAAATTCAGCAAATCAAAGCAACCTCAGTGGATTGACAATCAGTTTGTAGGACAATACCTAAGTCAATAATTTCAGGTCCTTTCGGTGTGGCCTGGTTGTTGTCACCACCCTGTGTTCACCTCTTACCACTTGTTGCTTACACACTGGACTCAAACACACAGTGATCTTCCAATCTCTCCAGCACACCAGCTGCTTCTTGATCCCAGCTATAGACACAGGGTACTTTTGATGCCTGTGGTACTCTTCCAAATTCTTCATCCACCAAAGGTCTATTTAGTCTCCAGGTTTTGACTTAGATAACACTTCATCAGGAAGTGTTCCTAGACCTCTGGGACTGCGTTGAGTGCTCCCCCAACCTATTCCCATGGAGCAAGGTACATGTCACCCCATATCATATGTGCTTCAGCTCTACAAGAGCAGGGATTGAGCCAAGGGATGTATCTCTAGAGCATGACAACATGTCAGGTACATAGTATGTAACCTCATAGGAGGTTGGGGAGTTTCTTTATTAAAAACGTTCTCATTGAAGTATAAAATAGAATCTCAATGTTTATGTCACTATTATATAACATTATTATGTAACATATTTCCACATTTTAATAAATTTAACACTTTTTTTGGTTTGTTTGTTAACAGGGAATGAACTCGAGGGCACTTGACCCCTTAGCCATATCCACAACCCTATTTTGTATTTTATGTAGAGACAGGATCTCACCAAGTTGCTTAATGCCACACTTTTGCTGGGGCTGGCTTTGAACTCTCAATCTTCCTGTGCCACTGAGATTACAGGTGCGCACAACCATGCCTGGCAAATTTAACACATTTTTAAGCCACTGCAACCTGACAAGAGAATAAAAATTAAATAAGTTAAACTGGAAAGAGGGAAGGCACAACAAGAAATGCTTGTTGAATGGGTGAATGAATAAACCAGAGCTATGAAGGAGTCATTTTCCAATGTCTGTTTGCTCTGGGTGGTTTTTACCTAGTTTCATGAGTTCCTTCAGTGTTAGAAATCCTCTCATTATAATGAAGTATGTTATTATTTCCAAAATGTTAGTTGGAGATATTTTTACAAAGCAAAGCAAAAAAAAAATATGGTTAAATAAATTGGGCAAATTCTGAGTTAAACAAAATAAAACACGTTTCTTTATTGTAAAAATCTCCAAACCTTCAAAATACTAAAGGTTGCTATAAGGTATGATCTGAGCTTGCTTGGGCTAAAGAATCCTTTTATAATCTACACATTTACACTATAAATAGTTCTTGGCTTCCTACCCTATTCTAGGCACTGCTTATGGCCCTGAAGAGAAACAGTGACCCAAGGCGTGTCTGTTCTCAAAAAAATCTATCTGACCAGTGGGTGGATAAACAATAAAAAGCCAAATAAATCCATGATCAAATGAGCAAATAAATAATGAGAAATCATTCCATTGGTGCTACTAAGAAAATCAAGTGTTCAATGCAGTAATGATTGGAAAGAGTGGTTTCTTTAGGAAGAGGGATCAGGGAAGTTTTATTCAACAGGCAAATAAGATGAGAAACAGTCTTTAATGAAAAGATCTGAAGAAAGAGTGCCACAAATAGGGACGAGCAAATGTGAGGATCCTGACGTAGAAGGAATTCATTATATTCAAGAGCAGTAAGGAAGTCCAGTGGGGTGGACCCTGAGGAGCAGGAAGTGACTGGAGGTGAAGTTGGAGAGGCAAAGTCAACCAGGTAGTACAGGGACATATGGCTCCAATTAAATATTTATTAAAACAGGAAGTAATTAAAGGATCTTAAACAGGGGATGTATGACCAGAAGAGTGTTGGGTTTCTTTTTAAGATCATTCTATGACCTTTCTGTCATGTTAAAATTTATTATTATAGAATTGAAAGAAGTGTCAATTAGTGAAATGCAAACATGAGTAGCAAAGAGTAGCCATGAAATCATCAGAAATTATGCTGACATTAAGAAGCAAGTTGTAACAACAAAACAATACTGATCACACCAAAAGCTGTAACTCATTTAGAGGAAGAGACAAGCTTCAAAAAGAAATGATAAATAGCCTTTTGGACTGTGCCCTTAATAAAGAGAGTAGATTATATGAACACTCTGGGAAAAGATTTAAATCTCTTGCTGACACTGACAAATATGGTGAGAACTCATAACACACCACTTCCATGAGGGAATGTGTGTTGTCAGTTCAAAGAGTGTGTAAGATCAGTCATGGCCGAGGCACACTCAATATGACTTGAACTCTTGTGGCTCATATTATATGAAAGAAACTTGATAGAGGATTACCCTAATTTAACAACAATCCTAAAAATCTAATGTTACCAGTGATGCGCTGGAAACTAAAGGTAATTTTTCCAAATTATCTTAATAATGTTGGGGAGAGGGAAATGCTGAAAGATTCCTTTTCATCTATTTTCTCATAGAAACTGGTTTCACAAAAAAAATATTATATATGACAAGGCAAAGAACAAACAGTCCAAAAAATTAGGAGGAAAAAAAAATGTCATGAAGGTGGGTTACACAACTAATGAATCTTATTTGCCTGGATTTTATGATCTTTATAGCCTTTATCAACTTTTAAAATTTATAATTTGTTGTGTTGTTTCTTTCTCTCCCTCTCCCTCCAGAGTAAATTTCACTTTTGTACTAATTATATCTTTGTAATTTTATATTATTTTTCTTAAAGAGGGCACTGCAAACCTGTGTCTACCCTTCATTGGGCATAGGAGGCAACCTGAAATAGATGGCGGTGAGGGGGTAAAGAGGAATAATAGACACAAAATAAATAAAAGGGATGAAATAAATCCCCATTTTTAAAACTTAAAAATTTTTTCAAATATTTAAAAATTACTTCTAAATTAAGGAATAGGTCAAAGAAGACAACATAACATTGGAAAGTTTAACATGCATTTTGAAACTGTTCTGGAACAAAGACCACTCTGTTTTATTCATCGTGATGTTAACTTCACATGATGCATTATGAAGATAGTTCTAATCTTATTATTTAAAAGAATATGTTACACTACAATAATGTTAGTAAAATTTAATTAATAACATTTAGTAAGCTTAATTTATTAAAATATATTTTAATAGAGCACTAGAGAAAGTATTGTCTGAATGCTTAGAAATTTTATTAACATTTTCTCTGAAAAAATATACATATGTACAAGTTTTTAACACAAAAAAATTAAATGCCATCTCTATGTATTGATTATAATGTTGAGATTATAATCATATTTCAAAATTTACATTTACTTTTTTTTGAGATAATCATTGCTTCAAAAACCAATAGGTACATAACATTTTAAAACAAATTTATCCCTCTGTAGCTGTTTCTCAGTTACTAGTTTCCCCTTTTTAGTGGAAACCAGTGTTGTTTGCGTATTGTTTTTATTTTTGTTGTTGTTGCTATTGTTGTTTATTTTGTGGGGCTGGGAATGGAACACAGGGCTTGGCTAATGCTAGGCAAGTGCTATCCCACTGACATACATTTCTAGCCCAGGACTTTATAAAGCATGTCAGAAATGTTCTATTAATTCTAAAAATGTGTACATAAATATATATACATATATATACATAAATATACTTATAAATGATACAAATATTACATATATATATAATGTATATGTACATTTTATCTGTTATGCTTACTTTTCCACAACAGCTCAAAACATTTTCTACCCTCTTTATGTCACCGAACAATATGCAACAAATAATTTTACATCAGTGTTTTAAAGTTCAAATTGATTTTTATGGATGTGTTGTTGTACATAAGATAGATAAAACAAGCTTCTTATTAATGGATATTTAGGCAAGACTATGTTTACTTACTATTAAAATATATAAAACTGTAATAATTGAAAGGGTCACAAGAATTCCTAAGAGATCAATAAAACACAATATGAAGTTGGAAAATAAAATTTTATATTTTTGGCAAATTTCTTATTAAATTTACTCTAAAGTGTTTTACGTTAGTCTGATATGGCAAATCAGGTTCTTTTTTTTTTTTGGTTGTATATATTATGTATATAATCTGTACCCACATCCATTTCAAATGCCCTTACTTATGCAAGTTTTTCAGTTAGTTCTCTAGAATATTTCTAAATATTATATTATACAATATGCCAATAAATAAAATTGTACCTTCACTTTTTCCAGTTTACCTTATTTAATTTTATTCTCTTATCAAATTGAAGTGGCTTAAAATTGTGTTAAATTTGCTGGGCATGGTAGCACACACCTGTAATCCCAGTGGTGCAGGAGGTAGAGGCAGGAAGATTGAGAGTTCAAAGTCAGCCTCAGCAAAAGAGAGGTGCTAAGCAACTCAGTGAGAACCTGTCTCTAAATAAAATACAAAATAGGGTTGAGGATGTGGCTCAGTGGCCAAATGTCCCTGAGTTCAATTGCTGGTTCAAAAAAAAAAAAGTCTTAAATTTGTTAAAATGTTGAATAACAGTGAAATATATTACATAATAGTGCATAAACATGGTGATTCTATTTTATACTTCAATGACAACATTTTTAATACAGAAACTCCCCATCCTCTGATGAGGTAACATACCAATAAACCTATTGCAGGTTTAAGATATCGTAAAACTAAAACGCATTTTAGAGTCAGACACAGTGGCACACACCTCCTAAAGGATTCCATTGACTTGGGAGGTTGAGTTCATCCTAATTATCTTAGAGAGATCCTGCCTCAAAACAAAAATTTTAAAAAGCTGGGGATATAGCTCAGTAGTAAAACATTCCTGTGTTAAATCCCCAATACTGCAAATAAAACTAAAAACTTACTGAACATCATAATTTAGCACCACCACTGTAGTGGTGTAGAATATCAGTTGGTTCTCAATGTGATCCTAGAGCTTACTGGGAGCTGTGACTTGGTACCACTGTCCAGCATGAAGAAATACATGTTGTTAGTTCAAAGTTCAAAATTTGAAGTACAGTTTCTATTGAATGCATAGGGCTTATGCACACACCATCATTGTCAAAAAATCTTTTGTTGAATCACTGAAGTTGGGAGCAATCTGTTTTTCCTTGTTAATCATGAGGCTAACTCTAGAGTTATTGTAAATACATTTTATCATATTGATGGAGAATTTATATACAGTAGTTCCTCATTATCTGTGGAGAGAGATTGTCTCAGGAATTAGCAAGACCACACTCACTGCAAAATCATGGTGTAAAATTGGAAAATTACTTGGGAGATTGCATAGGATTGACTAAAGAGATGCTTCTCGGGGTTTATTTCACCATGATGAGCCTCCTAGGTACTCAGAGGCCACTGCAGCCATGGTCCAAGGGGGCCCAGTTACTGCTCGAGCAGGCAGCAGACCTTGATATCATCCACATGATGCTGGTTCTACAGAAATGCAGGATGCTGGAGTTAAGCGGTTATAGAGGCTTCCACCAAGATTCCAAAGGAAGGTATGGGACACTAGGCAAAGTGTGGTAGGTTAGGAATCCTGTGGGCAGCCCCTGAGAGGAAGGAAACCAAAGCTGCAGTGGTGACCCATAAGACTAAGAGATGCCAATAATGTGGACTGCCTGCCAAGGAAAGTTGCTGGCTGTAGATATAACCAGGCTAAAAGAGAGGCTATACTGACTGCAACCATCCTGGCCAAAGGGAAGGAGCTGCCTAAGCCCTTAAGATATGCTATCTCACCACCATGTGCTAGAGGTGAAGCACAGGATACGTCTGGCTGTTAAGGTCTTGATATCTTTCTATGTCCCTATTCCTCTCCTTTGGAATGGGAATGTTTACTTTGTGCCATTATAAATTGTAGGTATGCAACTTGCGTTGGGTTTTTATAGGGGCTCACAACCAAGAGTTTGCCTTGAGTCTCGGATAATATTTTGGACTTGGACTTTTGGGAAATGCTAAAACTGTAAAGACTGTGAGGACCCTTGGAGATGGACTAGATGCATTGTGCATTGTGAGATGGACATGAGTTTTGGTGGGCAAAGGAAGAATGTTATGGTTTGATTGAGGAGTTGTCTCCAAAACTCCTGTGTTGATGCAAGAGGTAAAATGTGGAGATTATGAGAGCAGTAAGCTCATTTGCTGAATTAGTAATTTGAAGGACTAACTGTGGTAACTGTAGGCATGGGGGGTATGACTACCAAAGGTGGGTAATTGGGGGTGTGCACTTGGGGATTATATCTTGCCCCATGGCTCCTCCTTTTCTTTCTCTGCTTTCCAGCTACCATGAGCTGAGGAGTTTCTCTTTTCCAGCCTTTTCAGGAGGATGCTCTGCCTTGCCTCAGGCCTAGAGCAATGAAGTTGGCCAACCCTGGGCTGAACTTCTAAATCTGTGAGCTCAAAATAAGCTTTTCTTCCTCTGTTTTTGACAGGTATTTGGGTCAGTGTGACAAAAAGTTGACTAACACACCAGACCACCTAGTGTTTTTAGTAGAATTCTCCAATCATCAAGAGAATCATACCTGAGCTGTCTTCTCAGGATGGATGTCAGGAAATACTAGGCCTGGGTTGCCTTCCCTTGCTGTATTTAACAGCCCTCACAATTAAGGACACCCAGTCCTATGTTGTCTTTCACCATGAGGATCCATAGTCTCTTTCTTCCTTTCAGTATTCTGCCTTGGTTGTTTCTAGAGTTTAAAGCTATATTTAGCAGGAAGCTCTAGGAAGAGAGAAGTCAACATCAACTTGTTCAGTCAGAATTCCTTGAGGAAACTATTGTCCAACACCAGTCTTTTTATACTATTATTTGGTTAACTCAATAAATATTACATGAAATTGCAGCACACAAAAGTGATGTCATTACCATCCATTTCAGTGACAATAGATTTAATTAGGAAGACATTTTAATTCCTCCTTAAAAATACATTTAATTTTTAATGTCATCTTCCGCTCTGTAAATCTGGAATAAACGAAATGATCAGAGAAATGAATAGGTTCCATTTGTTTCTAAATGTTAGTGACTTTGGCTTTTTTTTTTTCCTAAAACTTATGTATCATTACAGGGGGCAAAATTGGCTTTTGAATTCTTGCTTTGCTAGTAAAGAGCTAAAAATTTTCCACCCTCCATTTTTTTTCCTGTGTGAGTAGTCCCTTTCTGTTCATATGATATCCCATAATAATTTTGTTAACATGGTGTCAACAATGACCTTTTTTGCCTCTTAAAGAACTCTGTGAAGCTTTATGCCTCAGCAGACCAGATCCTCATAGTGAGTACTCATATTGAGGCTTCAGTCGCATTAGAATATTTTCATACTTGATGGTGCCTCAAATTATTGGGCCATGAGTAGAAATCTCAGTATCCTAGGGGATGGTTTTTGAGTTATGTAGAAGGGTCACAAATGTGTGTAATAGGGTGGAATATATGAAGAGAAATGAAGCTTTCTTATTTCTGGGGAGTGATATAATTTCTCAATCTGATAAACTTAGTCTGATCCCATTGTTTAAATAATTGTTGAGGTAAATCCTCAATGTTCCATAGCTCCAACTCCTCTCCAAGACAACACATGGAATGTTGCAGCCTTGCAGTAACACACATGGCCAGGGAGTGGGTCCTACAACTAACTGCATAATATTTTCCAGTCTCCACAGTATGGTGGGTGATCTGCTCGACCTGGGCCTACTACCACTGTGGTCTGCCCAATTTCATGGCCATCCAGGTATTTTGATGACTCTCTTTACAAAAATCTGTGGTGTCCCTGCCACCTGTCACATACTCAAACATTTAGCAACCTGCACCCTTGGTCTCAAGACCAGATTACTCACTCCTTCACCATTTTTTTGCACAGATTTTTAAAGTATCCTGTACACCATATGTAGGCAGTGCAGGAGTCCAGTCATATCCCTGTCTTTTTTGCCTCAATACTTCTGCAGATAATGCACCATGGCGGATGCCACCACGAGCACAACTTTTACTGGAACAAGCAGCTGCCCCACTATTGTACCCAATTTTGAGATGTCCTTAGGTTTCTGTCCCACTGTTATCTGCAAATGTCATTCATCCCGATGAGGAAAAGAGATGAAAGGTGAAGACTTTCTATCTTAACTTTCTTTTCTCCTTTCTATCAGTTTCCTGAACGTAAAGAGATGAAATATTAGGGCAACTCTTTATTCTGTTTATTATGGTTTGAATTTGAAGTGTTCTCCAAATTCTCCTGTGTTGAGGCTGGTCCACAATACAGCAAGGTACAGAGGTGAGGCTTTGGGGAAGTGACTGGATCATGAGAGCACTAACTTCATCAATAGATTAATCCACTGACGGAATCATAATTTGATGGACAGTTAGGAGGTGATGGAGACTAAGGAGGTAAGACCTATTTGGAAGAAATGGGTCATTGTGGGCAAGCCCTGAGAACTTGGGGATCTTGTTCCCAGTTCCTTCCTCCCTCTCCTTCTGTCTCTCCCTCTGCTTACTGACGGCCATGGGGTGAGCATCTCTCCTCCAGCATGCCCTCTACACCATGATTCTTTGCCTCACCAAAGGCCCGTAGCCATGAGGCCAGCTAACCATAAATTGAAACCTCTAAAATCATAAGCTAGAATAAATATTTCCTCCCTTAAATTGTTTTCCTCAGATATTTTGTAATGCCAATGGAAAGCTACCACACTCCCTGTGTTAGGATGTAGCCTCCTCAATTCAATATTTTCTTCCTTCTTCGAATGGATTTCATTCTTTGGGACTCTCATTCTTTAGGACTCATTCTTACAAAGGGAGAAGTTCTCTTACCAAGAAAGACACACATACCAGAGATGTCCACAGCATGGGGCCTGATCCCCATAGATACACTCACTGTGTTAGTTATTTTGTTCTGTCCATTTGAAGCACCCCTTTCCCACATTCTATGAACTAATGAACACTATCAAAATTCTTACATTCATTTAATGTTGTTTGGGGTGGGTGAAGGTATATGCATGCATTTCAACTTTAAAAGCAGTGAGAATTTATAATGAGATAAAATTAGCAACACCAGATTTAATAATAAGACATACCACATTGTCATTTTCCTGCCATAGGAACACTAGAGACATGTTCAAACATTTATTGCTATTTAGTATCCTGTTTTCATAAAGTATTTTACTGTCATCCCTAATTAATTCTACCTTTCAACAAGAAATTTAGGATTGGCTGCTATTGTTATCCCATTCATACATGTCAGGGAACAGAAGCAGAGAGGTTAATTAAATGACTTACCCTGATACCCGTAGGCTGTGTTGGCAAGCCTGTGTCTTTACGGGGTTGCTGGCACAGATGCCCCGAAAGATCAAAATTTAACCAACCCTATTCCAGCAGGGGGCACCAGCTCCATTATAAATTTGGATACGCCCTAGCTGTCTGCTGGTACAAAATCTTACAAGATGGTATACCCAAGAAGAAAATAGACTTTAAGGGCCATGGATATGGCAGGCTTTCCCTACATCTCTGACACAGAATATAGTTTGAGGGTTTTAAGCAGACTTTGATAAATCAACAATCACCTTCCTAGTATGTTTTTTAAAAGTTCAAAATGGGGGTCCTTATCCCCAAGGTCCAACCCATTATGATGTCTAGATCATAAGTTATACTTTCATTCCTTTGGCTCTTCAGAATTTAAAGTCTCATTTTTAAAAGGCTGTCATAAAAAATCTGTAGGAAAGGCAACTCCATTAGTAAATATGTTGCTTTCAAGGCCTAGGGAATTCTTAGACGAGAAGGAAGCATGAGGAAGAAGTGTGGTTACAGGACCAGCAGGAGGGTCTACAAGAAGTTTGATGCAGGAAAGCCAAAAATCAATTTCCTGCTTCACACTCTTGCTCTGGGTTATGTCTTTTAGGTTTATTACGTTCTAAACTCTTGCCTCTTTATATCCCTTAGGCAATATGGTTTAAAGTAAAAAAAAAAAAATTAGAGTTGAATTCAAATTTTGGGTCCATTGTGCCAAATAATATTTTAATAAAAATATATGGGAAGTATTTAATAATACTTTGAATAATAATTTGAATTTTCCCTCCTTCCACTAAAAAGAAGGCTCATTCAAATAGCCTGGAGAATTCTTTTTAATTTAGCATAAAAAAGCAAATTGATAAAATGAACTCATCCAGTATCATAAACAAACACCAGACCAGTGCTTCTCCATTTTTAATGTGAATATAAAACACTGAAGGATTTGTTAAAGTGGGGATTATAATTTTGCAGGTCTGAAGAAAGGTCTGAAGTTCTGTATTTCTAACAAGTTCTCAAGTGTGGCCAATGTTGTTGACCCCTATCGAATAGGTATTAAGTGGCAGGATGCTAGAAGACAAAAGACAAAACCCTCTCAAAAGAAATCAGAATCCATTATCTTCAGCTTTCAGAGATATGTTGTGTTGAAAGCATTCTAGAAATCACCAAGGTACCCTGTCTCTTTCTCCCTCAATAGACCATTTTAAAAAGGATTTCATATAAGCAAAGGGCTTGAATGCTTTCAACTCCAATTTAAAGGTGGTGTCCGATGAATGGATTGCTTCTGGTTCTTCTAGAGAATGAAGGAAACATGAAAGTCCCTAGAGACATAAAGACTTTCTTTTAAACCCTTTTATGTCTTTTCCAGTAAGATAAAGATGCAAAAACTTGAGACATCTATTTCTTTGAGGGGATTGTTTCTTATCTAGGAAAGCAACATAGCAGATGCTCAACTTTATTTTGTTTTAAATGTAATGGAAATGTACCCCAAATAGTTCCTTGAACCAAACTAATTTAAACTAACTCCTATAAATAGAATCCATAGATTGGTCTAAGGAAAAGGGTGTGGGGAAGAAGGGAGAAAAATTCTGTGGATGGAAGAGGAAAAAACATTTATCAAACAATGTATAACCCATGTTGTGCCGTGTGTTAAGCTTGGTCTTCCTAATAGTTCAATGAGTGGATAATTTTAGCTTTATTTATACAGATAAGAATTAACTGAAGCTTGGGGAACTCAATCTACTAGTTTGCAAATTTCTCCTAAATCATGGCACTGGGTCAACTCAAGCTCTTCAAATTCTGACTCTTTTGCCCTTCTCATTCTTATAAAAGTACTTCTTTGAAAATGAACAGACACAAACTTTCGAGGTGCTTCCATATACCAAAGACTAGGACATCTGTCATTTTTTAGGCTATATTTCAAGAATTAATTTTATGCTGTCTTCTTACTTTCACATCTTTCAGATAAAACTTGTCCATTTTTGTATAGTTTGGTATAGTGTTTTTGTATCATTAAATTGTGTTTAAAAACATACACACATGCTTACACAATGCAAATATGTGAGGCATTCGTAAATTCTTTTATTGAGCTAAATACTATGCCTGGTGTGCAGAGCTAAAGTGGGTGAGGAATATTCAGACAGATCTCCTTTCTATATGGAGCAGAAGTTGATCCCTAGTAGCTTATAATGGTTGCAAAGGGGAAAAGTAAATTTCTTTCATCCCATTCAAAAACATTTATTCTCTCTTCTCACCCATCCAAGGTCATAGACCAAGGAAAGGCAAGTTTTGTGCTCTAGGAGTTTGGCTCAGTTACAACATGGAAGTTGTTGCATCTAAACATTTCCCTAAGATAATGGTTCTTAAACTTTTGGTTGTATCATCATCACATTTCATATTTTAGTCCATTTTCTGTTTCCATAACATAACACATGAGATTGAGTACCTTATAAAGTAAAGAAGAATTTCTTGGCTTATGATTCTGGTGGCTGGCTATAGGGTCCAAGAAGCATGGTACTAGCACTCTGGTGAGGGTTCTCTGGCTGAGTCACAACATAACAGAGAAACAGAAAAGGAACAGGCTGTGTATAGAAGGGGTCAAGCATGCAGGTTACCCTTGCTTTGTAAGAACCTGATCTTAAAAGTACCATCTCTGTGAGGTCAGCATCAATCCCTGCTGAGGGTGCAGCCTTATTGTCTAATCACCTTCCACTATGCACCAATTCAGCACAACCTACTGGGGTCCAAGCTTCCAGTACATTGGTCCTATTTGGAGGACTAACAACATTCAGACCACAGCACCTATTAAAACACAGATGTGCAGACCCAATCCCTAGAGTTTCGGACTGATGAGTTTGGGGTAAGGACTAAGAATCTGCCTTGCAGACAAGTTCCCAGTAAATGCTGATCCTGCTGATCTGGAGACTACACTGAGAACCAAGATCTGTGTTAATTTGTTCAGTGGATGAGATCCAGCTTTGTAATTATCCTCAACCACCCAAAAAATCAAGTTCTCAAGTATATACATCTGCTTATATACATTGTTTTCCCAAAAGAGAGTCCATGTCCTTAATTTGATTTTCAAAGAGGTTTTTACTCCCAATGGTGAAAAAACAATGCAGTTAGCAGAATAATTAAAAACCTGAATCATAAAGTAGGTGACCCAGGAAGCACTCATCTTAATGTTATTGTATTTGACATTTTCTGGAAAAAAATTAAAATTCCCTTTGGCTTTATTCTTTATGTTTTTATTATTGGTAGAGGAAAAAGTAAAAATATATATATGGAACAGGACACAAACACAGACCCATAGTCTTTACACAAGAAACACACATATATTTGGGAGGAGTTAGTAGTTTTAGTCTTTATTGTAGAAAAACAAAAAGGGGGTATATTATTCTTCTCCAGCTCAATCTTTAACCATCAGCCTATTTCTGTCTTTATATAGTACAAAAAATAATTTCTGAAGAATTTTTTGAGGCATACTTTACCCCAAAAGACTGTCTCCTCCCAGCAGTGATGAAGTCTCCTCTTCTATATTTCTATATTCTTGAGGAATATTTTAGAATTTGGGATCAGTCTACATGACATGTCTGTGGGGATCTCTAAAATAAGGCTACCTCTATGTATGTAAGTGTGCGTGTGTGTGTGCGTGCATGTGTGTGTGTGTGTGTGTGTGTGTGTGTGTGTTCCAACTGGATTATCAGCAGAAACCAGTGTATGTGGATGGTCTATTGCTGAGTCAATCATATTCCTTTGTTAACAAAGGCTTGGAAGAATAAAACCACAGCACCATCCAGTACTGTGATTTAGACCTTGAAAGTACTCCAAGTGGATCAACCACACTGCAATTCAATACACAATACAGAAGTTGCCTCTGTGAGAAAAATAAGAAGGAAAAAGAACCACACCTAAGTGTGGCGTGTTGGTTATCATGCTCTGTAAAGTAACGGTGTACAATGGTTTAATAATCATTTCTTCCTCTGCTAACTTCAATTTAATCATATCTTTGTAACATAATGAGTTCTCCTGGACAAAAAGCAATATAATTCTAGTTTAGAAGCTCCTTGATGATAGTGCAGCCATTTCTTGTGTACTTTGGTCTCCTCCTACTTTCCGTACTGGTTCTTGACAGGTTGCAGATATAATACAGAAGCAAAAACACCCTTGGATGTTTCATCTGCTTCTGTTGTTTTATGCCATCTCCAAGCCAGCATCTTCTACTATCCTTCTGTGCCTACTTACAATTCTTTGGCTGAGAACTGGTTTTAACAATGTGAGAACTGTATTGTTAGGCAGTCGCATCATTGTGAACATCCTGGAGTGCACTCATACTAAACCTGGATATTCTAGGTCAGTCACTCAATGTGGCCTCTTGATGCATCCAAGAGATACCATAAATACAAGATGAATGAGACCACTGCTAAAGGCATACAGCTTATAGTAAACTTGTTATATTTTGTAAGTAGAAGAAGGACCTCTAAAATAATGATAAACATTATAGTAGAGCAAATTGTAAACCAGTAACATAGTTGTTTATCCTTATCAAATTTGTGTACTGTACACAATCACATGTGCTATCCTTTTTTTATCACTGGCAGCACAGTAGGTCTGTTTGTAACAGCATCACCATAAACACATGAGTACTGTGTTGTGCTACAACATCATGATCTCACTAGGGAAGAGGAATTTTTCAGCTCCATTAAAATCTGACGGGAACACCATAGTATATAGAGTTCATTATTGACCCAAACATTGCTATACAGCACATGGCTTTATATACCCCAAACCTTTGGAGTTGCAATGTAGTTTGGGGTCTAAACTTTGCTTTTGCCCCTAAGCATTGTCTTCAGTATTCTCTTTTCTTCTTGCCTGATGATATGACCGTATCTGTCCCCTGGGAACTCATACAAAGCTCTTGGAACCATGGTACTGGTCTTACCCCTGTCCTCTGCTGGCCCAAATGGAAGAATGTGCAAGAGAGAAACAGAGCCTCAATACCTAATAAGTAAATGCATGTTTTATTCAGCCTTTTCACTGCTGTGACCAAAAGACCTGACAAAAAGAACAATTTTAGAGGGGGAAAAATTTATTTGGCACCCACAGTTCCAGAGATCTCAGTCCATGGCATTCTGGTTCTGTTGCTCTGGGCTGAAGGTATGGAAGAACATCATGGCCAAAGTGTGTGGTAGAGGAGAGCAGTTTAGGGCATGACCACCAGGAAGCAGAGAAAGAGAATCCCCTCATCGCAAGCAAATATAACACCCAAAAGCATGCCCCCAATGACCCACCTTCTCCAACCAAACACTTCTTGTTTACGATTACCACCCAGTTAATCCCTATTCAAAGATTAATACACTGATAACATTAAGGCTCTCAGAACCCAATCCTTTCACTTATGAACTTTCTTACATTGTCTTACACATGAGCTTTTGGGGAACACCTAATATCTAAACCATAACACTGCATGAGAAGAGTTTCATAAGAGATGAAGGAACAAAGAAAGGAAAGGAAGAGGGAAGATGGGAACATGAGACGCTATAAGGAAAGGTACTCCAGCATGCCTGGGCATATCTATCACCAACAAATGGTTATAGTTAAACAAGGGTGGTCACAAGGTCCAGAGCTGATATCCATGTATCTACTTTATCCTGTTTCTGCCTCTGCTATTAGATTACAAATTTTGTGGAGATATTTACTTTGATAAACTTAAAAGGTATTTTTATAAAATCTTTGTACTTTCATATTTCCTAACAAGGCTCTCAATTCTATCCCAAGAAAGTCATTATATTTTGGTCATTTTTTACTTAGACAAGTCTTAGGATAAATACTTTTCTTAATCAAAGTCCTTTGTAAGTGTTTGTTTATCTTCTGCTGCCATTCACAATCACTTTGGGATAGAAGAAGAAGAAGGAGAAGGAGAAGGAGAAGGAGAAGGAGAAGAAGAAGAAGAAGATTCTCTCAATTCTCATACTTGTTCTTGAATAGTAAATGTTTCCCATCTCTTATCAGACTTCATTTTATCAGAGTTTATCTCATTTATTAATCAGAGGAGCATCATTGAAATGCCAGATTGCTGCTAGTGACCCCTTATGACTTAGAAAAGTTCTAGCTATTAAAATAAATAAATAAATAGACAAATTTTATTCATCATCTAATCTGTAAAAATCACAAACAAAATGTGTGTGTATGTGTGTGTCCATTAACAATGATATGGAATTCATAACTTCATTCTCAGCAATCCAAATCTGTTGATTCCTGTGGTGTATATGGAAAAAGATAGGATCACTGGAAATGCTACAAAGAATTTTGGAAATAAAATTTTAACTCAGGCTTTGACACTTACCACACATGTACTTTTAAAAAGCTGCATTACATGATGTTACAATTAAAAGGAAAACATCAAAACATGTTGTCACATCCAAATTTAAAACAATAGGCCATGTCTTATAGCATCTGCTTCAAGTTAACTGCAGATGTGAAATGTTGATAGAAATTATTATCAATGGTGGGTGTTTTGTACTTTACATAATATCACAATGTACTTAATTGCTTCAGACATATTTTAATAAATTTGATCTTAATCCAATCAGGCAGAAATGTTCTAAAAAAATTTACGTAATTGTTATAATACCTGAATATTCCCAAGTAAAGTGCTTTCAACAGTGTCTTTTATCTATAAAAATTTGGTGTTTGGTTTTTAGATAATCTATACAAATACCATGGAAATTATAATATAAAGTGTTTATTCTATTTGAAGAAATTTCTACTCCATTTAATGCAAAATCCCTAAAAGGATTTTGGGAAAAGACAAGAGAGGAAGACAGAAAGGCCCTTTTGTTAACATATTTGCCATCAAAACCTGTCCATATCTGATGTGACAGAGGTAGATCACAGCAAAACAGTCCAATTACCTAAGGCACATTGCTGAGAGAATCTTGGGGCTCCAGATGGGAGTTCTAAGAAAAAGCATGTTCAGGTCACCAGAGGGTCAGAGATAGTTTCCTATTAGACTGGGTAGCCAATGAGAGCTCAGAAATAAATACAAGTAAAAGAAATAGGTAAGCATCGATGTTGATGCAAATTGACTTCGCACATAAAAAAGCACTTCATAAAATGAAACAAAATAAAAGAAATGCCACCAGGTGGGAAGAGACATGCCTCTAATCCTAGCAACTCAGGAGGCTGAGGAAGGAGGATTGCAAGTTCAAACCCAGCCTCAGTAACTTAGCAAGCCTCTGAGTAACTCAGTGAGACCCTGTCTCTAATAAAATATTAAAAAGGGGGACTGGGGATGTGGGTTGGTGGTTAAGCACCCCTAGGTTCAATCGCTGGTACTAAAAAAATAAAATAATAAAATGCCATTATCAGTTCACATCCTCAATTTTAACTGAAAAGAACAATATATTAAAAATAAAGCATGTATTATCACTTGGTTTCTTAGCCTACTCTAACCAACATGGTAATCACTTGTGACAATATACATTTTAAATAATTAAAATTCAGTGACATTAAAAATTAGTTCCCAGTTACACTAGACACATTTCAGTTAACTAGACACATTTCAGTTAACTAGCACTGACATATGTCTCACAGCCCCCATATAGAGAGCACAAATGTAGGATATTTTCAACATCGAAAAAGACCTACTTGATAGCCCTCCTCTAAACATTTGCCTGGAAGATATTCCAGGGCATATAACCTGGGTCTAAAATTTCTGATGGAGGGAATAGATACACAAAGTACAGAGGAAAAAGTGTTATATAGAAAAGTTAATCCATGTTCAGTGCCAAAATGAGCAAAGAAAAAAATACATTTCTATGAAGATGTACAGAACATCTAGAGATTCATCTAGAAGACCAAATTCTCAGGGGAGAAAAAAAACACTAAATCATCTCATTCCACCTGTGTGTGTGTGTGTGTGTGTGTGTGTGTGTGCTGTAAAATACAAAGAGTAAAAATCATCTTTTTAAATCTTATGCTAATAAGAGATTATTTAACTATTGTCATTTTTAGTGTTCAATATAGACTTAAAGTCAACACTTCTCAGAGTGAAATGATCTGTGATACTTGGTGACAGGCAAAAGTATAAGGAAATAAAAATTTATGGTACAAGGCATTAATTCAAATTTGGTTTTTCCTATTTTTCTTTCAGTGAGAAGATAGTGAGTCTCATCACTTACAGGGTTTTTGTGTGACTTACGATGACAACCCACCTTAGTGGTTCAATGCACCATTAAATTTTATCTCCAGTATATTCCCCACATGAAACCTAAATCTCTATTAAGCCCCGGCAATATAATGCAGTAAATTTCTCCGGAGTAGGGATCACTATTACGTCTCTGTAGAAAGCATCATTTTTTCCACATATGAAAATGGTTAAACTAAAAATTTAATGACTGAATCTAGAAAAGCTCCTTTAGGCCATAGAAAATGAGTTTAATCTGTGAATGTGATTTATGGCTGTCAGAGAACCAAACTTCATCATGCAGCCATACCTCACAATAAAATGTGCTGGGGTACTTGCCCTTGTTAATGATGCCTGTCTTTGTCCTATGGGTGGCATTTAGTACCTTGGTGATTCTCTCTGAGCTGCAAGAATGTCTATATCCACCACCTATCAAGATTATTGACCTGTGACTGAAAAATGGCTCAGAAGTAATGTTTTTCTACCCTTAGAATTAAAGCATTTTATCTCACCCTGAAGATAATGTAAAATACAGAGGGCGAGGGTGAAAGGATTAAGACAATGAATTTAACAAGACAGCTACTTAAATTAAGTCACATACACACCCAATTAGCCCATGTGCTGGGAACTACAGCCACTTGCCATATTGTCGGGTATGTAAATTTATAACAAATTTTCATCGAAGAACAAATATTGTGCATGCTTTCAAGGAATTTGGAATATTTTTGTTATGCAGGAAATGCTGATATAAGGGAAGGTCGAGGGACATTGATTTGATTATTTATACTGCCTGCTGAATAAGTGAGATTTAATTTAAACTAGGTATTCCAATGATTAATCAGGATTTATGTAATCTCTTAATCATTTAGATACATATTCATAATTTTCATGAAGTTAAATACACCAGGAATGAATAAAATATGGAGGAAAATATCTTGTTGAAACATCAAAAGCAATATGAGCTAAAACACGCTATTTTAACACATCCATAGTAAGAGGTATTTAGAGATTATCACTAAGAATTTCCCTCATTAATAAGTTCACAAATTTCTAATTTTGATATAATAATATCTGTGTCTGTTTCTTCTTCCTTCTATTAGCTATCTATCACTAGGAAACACATTAGTGTCCTAAAACTTAACACCCTAAAATATCACTCATTTGTTGACTTCTAATTGTGAGGAAAGAGGGTATAGTTAGCAGAGTTCTCTGCCTCAGAGAACTCTGGGGGCCATCTAGAGTCATAGCAATCTTGGGGTTTGACTGGAGTAATATCGGCTTCCTGCCTACCTTTTGTTTTGTTTTGTTTTTGTAGTTGTAGATGAATAGAATGCCTTTATTTTATTTGTTAATTTGTATGTAGTGCTGAGGATCCAATGCAGTGCCTCGTGCATGCTAGGCAAGTGCTTTGCCATTCAGCTCCTATCTTGATGATTGTAGGCAGAATTCCTGTCCTCACAGCTGGCTAGGTCAAGGGATTCATTTCCTTCTGGCTTTTGGTCAGAGGCCACCCTTAGTTCCATACCATATGTCCCTCCCCATAACGAAAGCACAGGGAAGAGCAGGGAATATACACCAACAAGATGAGAGCTGAAATCTTTTGTAACCTAATTTCAGAAGCAACATCCCATGTCTACTATATATGTTAGAAGCAAGTCCCTGGATCCAGCCGACACTCAATGGAACTTGACTCTGATAAGGAAACTGAATGATCAAAACAAGGTAGTCAGCATTTGTCTTTTTAAACATTTTTTAAATTTTTTTGACTAATGTAATAATTGCACATTTCTATAGGGTATAGTGCAATGTCTCAATACATGTATATAATGTGTACTGATCAAATCAGGGTAATTAACATTGCCAACTAAACTCTAGAAATATATACATATACAACTAAAATAATAATTTTAAAAAGAAAATAAGAGGATTGAATTATTCCAGCACACTAAGGGAATAAGTGAAAAGCAGAGATTCTGACTCATATAAAGAATGAATGGCTGTGGGTAGAGGTTAGAATGATTCAGTTCTGTTCAGTTTGAAGTTTTTGTACAGTGATAAGGTGAAGAGTATCCTATAACTGCCACATGAAGTGCCCATGAGAGTTCAAGCTAATCACATGACAGGAAAAACATTAGCACACAAAAGGTAGCTTTGGGAACACTGCAGCAGAGTTAGAGCAGATGTGCACAAAGGC
Source organism: Callospermophilus lateralis (assembly GCF_048772815.1). Taxonomy (NCBI): domain Eukaryota; kingdom Metazoa; phylum Chordata; class Mammalia; order Rodentia; family Sciuridae; genus Callospermophilus; species Callospermophilus lateralis. The sequence continues at coordinate 28,130,427 of NC_135316.1, read as the reverse complement.
TAAAGACAGAACAACAAGGGTCATAAAGGTACAAAAAATATCACAAAGGTGGGATCTCCATCATAATAATGTGGCGGGGGGAGGGGGAACTGCACGGTGGGCACAACACAAAACAGACAAAACCTGAAGCCAAGAATGAGGAGAATAACAAGGAAAAAAAGTCTCTATTACATTTCTGAAAAGCTATAAAGAAGTAAGGCAAGACAAGAAATTAAATGTGTCCATTTGTTTTGATAACTAAGAAGTCATTAGAGACTATTAAGAAGTACATTTTCATTTGCTTAATGGGGTGGAAGATAGATAGTAATAGGTTTAGCAGCAAATGCAAGGTAGCAAAGTGAGACAGCACATACAGGCTGCATTTCAAGCTTAGTCAAGACAGGATATTGGGGGTATTTTTGGTAAATTGTTGTAAAGTGTGCTGGCAGTGGTGTAAAATCATTATATTATTCTTTCTGGAAGACAATAAATATTGACAGCTTCTCATAAGCCCAAAATTTCCTATAGAAATGATTAAGGGTATGTGCAAAACAACATAGATTAATACTATTTTAACAGTGGAAGCCTAAAAACATCTAAAATGCCTAACTGTACACAACATTTCAAACAAATTTTTAAAGTCTTACATGTAAGTAAAAGTAATAATTTCTACCTGTCTTAGTTAGCTTTTTTTGGTCAATGTGACAAAAGACCCATCACTGAGGAGGAAAACTTAATTTGGAACTTACAGTTTCAGAGGTCTCAGTCCATAGGTGGCCAACACCATTACTCTGGGCTTGAGGTAAGGCAAAAACAGTATGGCAGACGGGTGTGGTGGAAGAAAGTCCATATGACTATCAGAAAGCAAAGAGAGCTCTTGTTCACCAGGGCCAAGATATATAACCCAAGGAAATGCCCCAGTGACCCACCTCTTCCATCCATAACCTACCTTCCTAGAGTTGCTACTCAGTTAATCCCTATCATGGGACTAATGCATGGGACTAATACTAATAGGTAAAAACTCTAAAAAACTAATCACTTCACCCATAAACTTTCTTGTATTGTCTCACACACAAGCTTTTGGGGGACCCCTCATATCTAATTCCTAACACTATCATAACAGAAAAACCCTGAATTATCAGTGGCTTAACAAAATACAACTCTATTTCTCCATCCAGTCACTAATGGATAAAGTCTGACAGAGGTTCCACCCTGTTCCATATGCAGAACCCCAGATCATTCTCCTGTCATCATTCAGGCCACTCCTAAAGATAGGTAGATTTCATAATGCTTTGTCATAGTCTCTGATGGAGGAAAAAGACTAGTAGGGTATGGTCAAATAGTGTGAAAGAAAACATTAAGAAATTATTTAGTGGGTATTTTATTAGCTTTTTCACCACTGTGACCAAAAAACCTGACAAGAATAACCTGTAAGAGAAAAGGTTTATTTGGCTCATGTCTTCAGGGATCTCAGTCTATAAATGGCTGACTCCATAGCTCTGGACCCAAGGTGAGGCAAAACATCACAATAGAAGGGTCTAGCAGAGAAAAGCACTCAAGACATGGCAACCAGGAAGCAGAGAGAGCTCTGCTCACCAGGGACAAAATATAAATCCCAATGTCATGCCCCCAGTGATCTATCTCCTATGGCTACATACGCTACCTGGCTGTAGTTACCACCCAGTCTACACAATTTCTTATGTCCATAAATGAGGACTGGTCTTAGGTATGCATGCATGATTTACTTTGTTTCTCACTATTAGCCAGGATCCTTCTGAGTCAGATATACTCAAATTTTCTAGTTTCCACACAAAGAGCTCCGCCTATTCTTTTTCTTTGAGGAAAAAGGATACCTGCTTTTTATACTTTCCACTTTGAATAAAGAGCACCTGCCAATGCTCCCAACATGTAAATCTATTGACAAATAAGTCTTAGATACTAATAAAGGGAATACAGTGGGCTTCACACACTGCAAAAAATGCTAGAAGTCCACCTCTCCTTCTCTTTACTCTTTAATGTCTAGGACTTCTTTCATATGCTCCTTGAAGAAAGGTTTTGCATATTCTGGTGATACATACCTACCAATGTTTATAGCAGTGCAATTCACAATAGCTGAATTAGGGAACCAGACTAGGTGTCCCTCAACAGACAAATGGATAAAGAAAATATAGTACATATACATGAAGGAGTTCAAATCAACCATAAATAAGAATGAAATTATGTTATTTGCTGCTAAATGGATAGAACTGAAGAATATCATGCTAAGTGAAATAAGCCAGATTCAGAAAGTCAAGGGTCAAATGTTTCCTCTCACATGTGGAAGCTAGGGAGAAATATGAAATATTTTGAAAAGAGGATCTCAACAAAATGGAAGGAAATGGTGAAGTAGAAGGAGGAAATCAAGGGGAGAGAGGAGGAATGGGAAAGAGAAGAAACTGCAGAATAAAAATAATCAATTTAATAGCACAGTAAATTACACTTTACTGCGTAAATATAATGCACCAATGTCAAAATTATATTAATAGATGGAAGATCAATAGAATAGAGGAAGGATAGGAAGGATAGGGGTTAGTACTGGGGATTGAAATGGAGCAAATTATGTTATATATGTTTATGAATATACCAAAATGAACCCTACAATCATATAAAACTATCATGCCCTAATAAAAATACAAATTAAGAAAAGAAAGATCTTAAACCAATCAATGGGGAAATTTCTTTTGTTGAACCAATTAATCAGGGAGTGAATCCATTATTTGACCATGAATATTCTGCAGGCTATTAATACCGACCCAGGCATGGTGTTCTGTGTTACCAAAGTGACTAGCTGCTCTCAGTAAACTGCTGCTATATCACAGCTTGTGCATGAAGACCACAAGAAGTAAGAAATCCAAGCTGTGCCAAGACTACTTTGAAGAGAATTATGATGGAAGTGTTTATTAAGATTTCTGATAAATAAAATACCATGTATGGTATGGTGTATTTGTGAATTTGAGCTGTTTCAGGCCAATTTTCATTATAATCTCACATGTGCTTAGCAGCTGACCCATATCTCAAAATCATTTGCTGGATACTACTCAGATAGTAAGAACATTCTCCTGGGATAGGAGTGGGGAAACAAATCAGTTTCCTCAAAGTAATGTCAGTATGTGTGAAATTTGCCACAACCAGAGGATTGTCAAATACTTATCATTAGATAACCTTGGTTAATTGTGTATTTGAAGCAAGCATGGGATGAAAAGTACTAGTGTATTCATAAGTGCCACAAAAACACATTAAAAATCATCTAGAATCACATTGGCAATATGAAATGTGGCCTCTTTAAACTGTGAAATTATTGCCTTGTAGACACCACAGAAATCAATGAGTCCAAATTTTATGGGAAAAGAAACATCAGCTAGATGTCTGATTGGTAATAGTTGAGATTTTGATGGAAGACTATAAATTCCTGTCAGTATCTCTTTCAGACAATTATAATGCAGCTTTTACTGTCAATTTTGTATTATTTGCTAAATAAAGTTTCCTTTTTAATTTACTGTGTAAAATTCATGTCATAAAGGTTATGCCAATTTAGAAGTAAAAGGGGAATTAAATCAGTTCTTCAGTAATTTAGGCTCTAATCCTATCCACCAAGATTTTTCTCTGGTGACCTTCTGATCAAATAAGTTAGGGACTTAACTCACACAGATAAAGCTTCAATGTTTCCTTTCATTTTGTTTGGGTAAACCATAGACATTATATTTAAGAGAAGACAGACATAATTTCCTGCTATTCATCTAAGGACAATTCAGGCTTAATACATGGAAACAACATTTTTTAAACAATCACTTAACAAACTAAGCACTTGCTAAACAAAGATATTGACATCTTGTAATTACCATGGGTTGTAGTCTGTCCCTTGTTGGAGCTGTGCACATCAATCTTAGTACATCTCCATCTTGCTTCCTATATATAAGCAAGGCTAGAGACGCAGAGGTAGGCAATACCTAGTAACTCCTTCATGGGCTGTGCCCCTTAGTGCTCTGTCTATTAAAGGCAGTTGGGTTTGAAACCCCATAGGCCCAACTTGCAAAGACAAGGAAACTAATACAACCTATAGCTATGGGCACCGATTCACTTTTCCAGGTCAGCAGCTGCTCCTCTGTGGTCTCGAAGACCAAAGTATGGGACCATGATGATGGGTCTGTGAGCACAGCATGCTTCACTCTTGCCACCATCACAACTCCAACAACCCAACTTCATTGTTAAAGATATAAATTTCTATCTGATTATTTATGAGAAGATTCAGACAATTGTCTAATTTGGATGAGAAACTCAAACTTAAGATATCAATAAAAGCTAGAGTTCTATGCTCAACAATCCACTTGATTAGTTTGTGAGCTCCCTCAATCTGTAGGAAAACAGGGTAGGGATCCATATATTCTATAATAAGCCAAGAAAGTGCCAGAGTGGGTAGTAAGGAAAGCCTCTGATGGAATCACAATACACCATCATCAATGTAGTAATGTTGCACTGCATTCATTTGACAATATTAACCCAACTCAGTGGGACATTCTTCATTTGGCCAGTTGACAGCTTCTGCTGGCTTCTTAAATTTGAAAGATGTATTAAATTCATACCTATTGAAGACACTGGCAAATTACTCCTGACATTGTGCAATTTTACTCAACGATATTCAGAGAATGTGTCAGCAAGTTGGGTACAGTCACTTGTGAAAAACACTCTACATTCAAATAGAAAACCAAAACATATGTTACACTTCTTTTGCAACTAGACATATTTAAAATTGCATGCTTACACATGAATATATGAATCTGGATTCCCATGTCTCTATAGTGCATATCCTACTAGAAAATGTAATCTTCTTAGATTCTAGAATCACTAGGGGTTTGGGAGAAATTTTTTTAAAAAGCATTTTGGCTCAACTTGGTATTCTCTATAGCTGTCTTTTACTGACAGACAAGGCAGTTTGAGTGATTTTAACATCTTATGTCCTGTAGCCTGTTCATTCTACTAAAAGATCTGCTTTCTTCACAGCCATAGACATAGCTGTAAGCAAGTCTAACCACAGAAGAAATTTTAATTTTTAAGCAGCTGATGAGATGGCGATCTGTCTTGGTTGCTGCCATAATCTTCCATTTACAGCTGACATGTTTATTCTTGGGCATTTAAACTGTGGCCCAGAAAACCATGAAGGGAGCCTGGTTATAAATGTTAGATTTGATTGGAAATGACATTTCAAAATAAACATGCCAAAGTGCAGCCGAGCATTCTAGTGTGCATCTACTCTGCATTATACTCTGCTGTCACACAAACCCACAGACACACAAATGCTCACAGGACATTCTCCTTTGAAATAACACTACACCCATGCATACAAACACCCAGAGAGAGGCACACAATTACCATGTGACTCAGTAAGAAAAAAAGGAGAGTGAAGTGAGCCCTGGTCAAGCAAAGGGTGTAAGGAAGGCAGTCAGCCCCATCTTCCAACATCATGAAAACATTTTGTAAAAACAGAGAGGTAAATATTTTCCCTGAAAGAATGGCTGGGAGGTCCCTTTTATATACCAGTCAATTCTTTGATGAGAAAATAAATGAATGAGAATAATAATCATAAAGGAAGGAATCATTTTGAAAAGAATATAGTAGACACAAAGCAATAGAAACCAGACTGGGCTTACTGCCCAGAAAATCAGGCAAACAAAAACAAAAACTGGAGGAAAACGAAAGAAAATTAAAGAAAAGGGGACATTTAAAAGGCATAGTTAGCAAACTATGGGGAAAAAAGGAAAACAGCATGGGAGAATGTATTTAGAAAGTGGGATGACAGGGGACAGCAAGAACAAAGGGAGCAGCAAGTAGAAAAGTAAGAAAATACATCTCTTTCTCCATAGCATTCTACCTTTAGGAATTAGCCATTATATCAAATATCACTCAAAGAAGGAAATAACTGAATTGGAAACACTTAACTAAAACTTTTTACACTCCAGGCCTGTGTTCATCACTACCTTGTCTGGGGTTCTAGAAGGACACATAGCTTGTATTTAAGTTATTTAGAAGATAACATTTCTCCCTTTTAATCTTTTAGCATGTGTGAAAAGTGTGTGTGTGTGTGTGTGTGTGTGTGTGTGTGTGCGTGCACGCGCGTGCATGCTTTTGTATGTGGGGGCAAGGGCTAGAAGACTTAACACTGGGAAAGGAATATTTTTGCTAATTTGTTAATATTTTCCAACCATTTTAAACCTTACTCCAGGGTGTCATTAGCTTCTTTTGCTTTCATATTTCTTCCAGGATCTCCTTTCCAGATAACACACACTCTACCACATTCCCAAAACATTCTTTACAAAACATCAGCTAAGTGTTCCATGCAAACCTTGCACCATGGTTTGGAGAGCTCAGTCCTTATATTTTATTGTGGCCATGTGTCATGCATTTAATATTAAATGCAATGTTTGGAGACATTAATTTAGATGATCCCAGTTAGGACTGAGTCATATGCAGGTGAAAAATCTGTCATCTTAGATAAGCCTATAGAAGGTTCAGCCTTGGGATGCAAAATAGAAATTTAAATCAAATAAAAGCATTGCCTACATTGTGTCTAAAGTAATAACTTTCAAATGAGTATGTTCCACTTTGATTTCACCTCATTTATTTGTTATTTTCTAGAATTCTGTCATCTCTTAAATGCAATTTTTCCTTTTTATCACTTTTCTTTAATTTTCACTTATTTATTGACTTGATCAAACAAAGTGTATACCATTAGACTGTATCTGCAAGAGGTTTCCCTGGGATAGTTAGATGGAGATAATATTATAACGAAACAAACTACCAAATGACCAATTTAGTCTATGGAGCTGTGGGCATGGATGATGAACTGGTGAAATGCTAAACTGCTATAATTGGGAAGAATTTCTGATAATGTTACATAGGCAGAACCATAAAATTTATGCTTTTGAATGAAGAAGGAATTTTTCTGCTCAGAGTCAAATGCTAATTTAATTCTTCCTGTATTAAAAAAAAAAAGCAAAGTATGAATTTTACTCTTCTAAGTGTGGGCTGCATTCCCAGAGAACTCAGATTAGGAATCAAGAGTGGACCTGGGTCACCGTCAAAACTGAGGGATCAGAGATTTACCTATAAGCTAACAAGTTGGTCTGACATGATTTCATGGATACCACAGAAGATATGAGATTCCTGGATCAGAGACAAAGAATGTTATTATTCACAGCAAAAACAGTAGCTGATATGTCAACATAATTGCTTAAATTCCCCAAGCATGGAGATACATGACAACTATACCCACACTGGGTGTTATTGCAGAAAAACTAGACACAAGAATGAGAGGAGCAGAAGGAAACATCATTAACCTAAAAGACATAAGGACATAACATTATCCAATATTAATAATAGGAAAAAATGAAAAGAAGGAACAGAGCCTGAGGGACATATGAATCTATAACAAAAGATCTAACATTCTTATTGGAATCTTGAAAAGGTGGAAGAAAGAGAGAGAGAAGATGATAAGTATTCAAAGATAAAATGGTTGAAACTCCCCCAACTTGGCAAAAAACTATAACTTACATTTTAAAGAAACTAAGAGAATTCCCAAAAGGGTAAATCCAAAGAAATCTACCCCAAGACATAGCATAGTCAGTTTTTGACAACTGAAGAAAAGGGGGAAAGTGTTTTAAAAATCAATAAACACCATTTTTTTTCCTCAAGGAAAACGTAACTTCAATGATAGCATATTTCTCCTCATTGTAAACTATGGAGGTCAGAAGGCAGAAACCCATCTTTCTAATTGTCCTAAATAATCAATCCAGTGAAAAATATCATCTTCAGGAATGAACGGAAACCAAGGGACTTTTAGGTGAAAAAAAAAATTAATAGAATTTGCTACCTGCCAATCGACCTTTAAAACTAAAGACACTTTTACCACTAAGTAAGAAATGATAAAAGAAGGGATTTCAGAACATTGAAAAGGAGGAAAGGGCCTGGGATATAGCTCAGTTGGTATAGTGCTTGCCTAGATGCATAAGGCCCTGGGTTCAATTCTCAGCACCACCAAAAAGAAAAAGGAGGAAAGATGCCACACATGGTGGCACACATCTTTAATCCCGGTGACTCAGGAGGCTGGACAGGAGGATCACAAGTTAAAGGCCAACCTCAGTAACTTAGGGAGGCCCTAAGGTACTTAGTGGAACCCTGTCTCAAACGCTGGGGATATAGCTCAGTGGTAAAGCACCCCTGGGTTTAATTCCCAGTACCAAATAAACAAATAAATAAATAAATAGGAGGAAAGAATAAGAGAGAGTAAAAATATGGGCAAATACATTTCTTTCAACTTCGAAGTTTCTAAATAATGTTGAAAGTTATGATAAACCTTCAGATGTGATTCTGAAATGATATATAGAAAATATTTATGACAAGTGAAAGAAGGCAAAGGAATGTAAAGAGATGTAAGAATTTCTTTTTAATATTTAATATTTATTTTTTAAATACATGAGAGTGGAATGCATTACCATTCTTATTATGCATATAGAGCACATTTTTTCATCTCTCTCCATGTAAAGTATGTTCACACCAATTCTTGTCTTCATACATGTACTTTGGATAATGATGTCTATCATATTGCACCATCATTGCTAACCCCCTGCCCCCTGCCCCCTGCCCCCTGCCCCCTGCCCACTGCAGAAGTAAGAATTTCTATATTTAATTTGAACTATTAAAATGTTAACACCAGTAGTCTGTGAAGCACTATGGAAAAATCATAATAGTATTATAAAAAATGTTCCAGTGACCCACAGGCAGGCAAGAAAAAGAAAAAGAAAACAAGTTAGAACAGAAGGAACATAGAGGAAAAAATAATAAAATACCAGACTTAAGCCCCAACATATCAATGTCACATTAAATGTACATGGTCCAAATACATCAATTCAATGACAAAGATTAGGAGAACAGACTTGAAAACACAACCAAACTATATTTTTTCTACAATAAATTCTATTCAAATATAATAAGAATTGCCTGAAAGTAAAAGAATGGATAAAAACTCTATTATGCAACTATTAATCAAAAGAAATCAGGAGTGGCTATACTAATATCACATAAAGTAGGCTACATAGAAAAGACAGTTAAGAGAGAAGAAAATTACATAAGTACAAATGTATCAATCCACCAAAACAGAGCTATTCTAAACATGTATAAACCAAAAAATAAGGCTATGAAATACATGAAGCAAAAACCAATAAAACTGATGAGAGACATTAACAAACTCACATTGAAAATTGGAGACTTCAATATACCTCTCTCAACAGTTGATAAAACAACTTGAGGAAAAAAAAACTACCAAAATCTAAACAAACTCAAAAAAATCATACTAACCAACTGAATATCATCGATGTTTACAGAACACCTCATCCAGACACATTCTTTACCAACACTCACAGACCACCAGAGACCATCAACTCACATACCACAAGAGACCATCAACTAGGCCATTAAATAAACTTCAAAATTTAAAGGAAGTAAAAGCATACAAGGGTGTTTTATGACTATACTGTCATCAAATTGGAAATAATAACAGAAAAACCCCAGATATTTGGAAATTAAACAACATACATTTCTAAAAACTCACAGGTCACAGAGGAAGTCTTAAGTGAAACTTTAAAAAATAAATTTACCAAACTGAATGAAAATAAGAATATAGTGCATCAAAATTCATGGGACATACTTAAAGCAGCACTGAGAAGAAATTTTATGAAATTAAATGCTCATATTAGTAAAGAGAAATATTTCGAACAAATAATTTAAGCTTCTACAGGACCCTAGACAGAGAGGGAAATAAACCCAATGCTATCAAAAGGAAGAAGATAAGAAATCAATTAAATTTAAAACTTAAAATTCAAGATAGAATGTTAACACTTAGAGTTGATTTGGATTCAGAGGCTATAAATAGCAGTGTCCAACCATGATCTTCCTTCTGCCTTACATAAAAGATGAAGGGCAAAAAGGAGGCCATGTTCTGTGTTTTTAAATAATGTTTCTATGTGAAGTATCATCTTTTATACTTTATGTAATCAGAAATAAAGTTCTATATTACATTTTTACCATATAAAAACTTATAATATTATATATATAATATATATGTAATATATATAATATATAATACATAAACATATAATATAGAACTTTATTTCTATATTACATTTTTATATGGTAAAAATGTAATATAGAACGTTATTTATCCTATTAGTTGATTGAATTACATGTATCCTCACTTAATATATTCATGAATGAACTATTTAAAAAAGTCTGAAAATTCAGTTTATACTTTCCTAAGTCTGGATCTTGAATGTCCCCCAAAGGGCCATGTGTTAAAGGCTTGGTTATCAGCCTGTGACACGAGTAGGAGACAGTGGAACCTTTAAGAACTAGCACCTAGTGGAGGAAGTTAGATCACTAGGTGATACCCTTGGAGGGTACATTGTGACCCAAGCCCACTCACCTCCATTTCTCTCTCTCTCTCCTCTCTCTGTTCACAGCCACCATAAGGGTGAACAGTCCTCCTCTGCCACACACCCACACCACAATGCTGCCACCACAGGCCCAAAGCAACAGGGCTAACCAATCATAGACTGAAACCTCTGAAACTGTGAGCCAAAATAAACCTTACTTCATTTTTAAGTTGATCATCTCAAATATTTTGTCACAGTAATTACTTGACACACCTTCTATCATGGAGGAATATTGTGATAGGATGTGATGATGTACACATGTGATTCTCTTCTTTAAATCTTTGTTAAGATTTTTTTGATGCCTTGGTTGATGCCATGAGGTTGTACATTCAAATGAAAGAACAAAATTCGAAGAAAAATGAGGCATATTTGGCATGAATGCAATTTTGTGAATTTTTCAGCTTGAGGCATATCCCTCATGGTACAAACCTTGCCATTCTACCTTAGCTTTCAAATTCTCACTTATTAATATGCTCATTTTAATGATGACAGCATCATTAGAGACTTTTGTTTTTTTGAGGCTGTGTCAGCATTATTTAAATATTAGTTTCACTATTAAGGTATTCTATCACATTTTTCAAACAGTTCCAAAATTAATAAAACTAATGACAGCATCACTGACACAGCTGCCAGGAAGGGGACTCTATACGTGTCAGTGCATCAGTTCCTACACATTGCGGTCATGACACAAAGTTTCCAAAACCCAACCTGATGTCAGTTAATGGGATGATTTACACTTGCAAACTTTTAAACCACATAAAATTATGCAACTGAAGTAAAGATAAAGTATTATTCCTAACCATATTAGAAACTGTATTTATTAACTTTGTAATCTAAAGGTTGAAGTGAAATCTACTTTTATTTCTAATACAACAAAATAAAAAACAATGCAGGCTTTGGAGAGTACAGATCTGGGTTAAATCTCAGCTTTAGGTACTGTATCTACTATATTTGAAAAGTTATGTAAACTCTCTAAACTAGGATTTCCCATCTGGTAAAAAAAATAATAACATACATTTCTGATGCTAATTTACTGTACTAAGTAAACTAATTTATTTTTCTCATAATTATCCTCTCAGTAAGATCTGTTCTGCCATGGGAGGAAAAAAATACAGGATTTGGAGCAGTGAATTGCATGTGGTCACATGAGTCATTTGGATAAACCCAGGATTTGGATTGAGGATGTCTGATTCCACATCCTTTTCATGAACCACAGTGCTCTGCTGTTTCTCTAACACATGATTTTATTTCTCAGATCAAATGTGGTACTTCTATAAAGTATCCTGCAAGTACCTGGTAGATAAGAGCTATCCATTATTAATAATGTTATCCATATTACTCTTAGTATTGACAATATTTGCATGTACAATATTCCCAATGCCTTCTGAAATGAGCCAGTGCCTATACTTATCAAATGGTATTATGGTTTCGATGTGGTATCCCTCTAAAGCTCATGGGTAAGGCAATGCAAAATTTGGAGGAGAAATGATTGGGTTATAGCCTTAACTTAATCAGTGAATTGATCCCTTCTGGAATTTAACTGGAGGCAGGTGGGGTGTGGATAGAGTAAGTGGTTTATTAGGGCCATGGCTTTGGGGTACATATTTTGTATATGGAGTGTGGACTCTCTCTCTCTCTCTCTCTCTCTCTCTCTCTCTCTCTCTCTCTCTCTCTCTCTCTGTCTCCCCTTCCTGATCATCACGTGAGCTGCTTTTCTCTGATACACCCTTTTTCCATCATGCTCAGCCTCACCTCAAGCCCAAAGGAATAGATCCAGCTGTCTACGGATGGAGACCTCTGAAACCTTGAGTCTCCAAATAAACTTTTCCTCCTCTACAGATGTTCTAGTAAGGGGGTCTAGGTCACAATGGTGAAAAACCTGACCCCTAAAACAAATGGTAATTATTCTGTAGCCCTTCTCAAATATAATTTAAGTAGTCAACCATACATGTAACATAACTTGTCTTGATGCAGCTTGTGCTCTTCATTTTAAAGCTAGTCCTAACCTGGTTCCACTTCTGTTCTTCTACCTCTTTTGTGACACTTTTGACACTCATCACATTCCAGCTCAGTACAGAGATATCTTTATATTGTATTAGACATGAGGATCCTTAAAGGTAAGAGAGCATGATTTTATTAAAACTTACCAAAACTTCACATAGCACTACCCAGAGTAGTCACACTATGAAGATGTGATGAATGAATGAATGGTGACTCTTTCTAGCAACATCTAATTTTTTATTGTCAGGAAGCAATATGTCTAATAAAAACATTACTCACTGGGGGAAGCAAAGATTTCCACCACATCTGATTTTTTATAAAGTGAATAAAATAATTTTTAAGACAAGAAAGCAGTTTCATGTATAGAACTTGATGACTAATTCACAACCTTGGAACAACATATAAAGGTAAACATTTGTTGTAATAAGAAAAGAAACATGGCCTAAAAATGCCTGGGCGCTTCCACAGGCAGAATGATACAGAAACTAGAGGATTTCTCCATGTGTCACATGTTTTGATGAAAGTGAAAAGAAGCAAACATCCATACAATTTTGTGATCAGTCCATGAATCCTTAGCCTCAATGCACAGAGTAAAATGACCAAGGTCAGCAACTTTGATGGAAAATTAAGAGTGGAACAGCCACGAAACCACTTCTCAGCTGCCTATGGCACTAAGTGTTTTCAAGAAATTGAAGTCTATATCAATTATATTATATAGTGATGTATGCATATTATTTAATACACCTGAGGTTACAATTCAAAAGTTAGAAACAAATGTAAGAAATAAAATCCAAGTGCCTTTCACAAGAATGTTTGCTTTATGTGAGTGGAACTTGTATTTCAACATTACAGTGAATTCTTAATTCCAAAGTCAGTAATTTGAAAGATATTTTGTGATTATAGGTTCTAGTATGACATAATACAAGAAATAAAATTCCTAGACCAAAAAGGCCTCTTGTTACATTTCTTGGCATGTACTATAGAGAGCATTATAAAGATCAGGGATAGAGATTAAGAATTTTGCACATAGGACATAAGCAACAAAGATTAAAGTGTGTCCTTTATTTCTCCATCCAAAGGTACAAGAAATCACCCCAACAATATAGGCAGTTATGTAGACAGAAACTGATTTGTTCCAGCCACAAAACCCTAATAGGTTCAGCTCCAACTCAGGATGTCAATGAGTCAAAAACAGTACATGTGGTGTCACAAAATTAGTTGTGCATGAATTATTTCATAATTTTAATTACACTAATGATGCATTTTGCCACATTTGTAATGAAATGATCAAACATCCATGTTCCCCAAACCTTTTGTAAGTTACTTTTATAAATTTATTTTTGACAAATAATATATGTACCTTTAGGGGGGTATAGTATGATATTTTGATACATATATTATTTAATGATCAAATCGGAGCACAATTAACATATCCATCACTTCCAACATTTATCTTTTTTGTGTGTTGAGAACATTCAAAATTTTGAATGTTTAGCTATTTTAGCTATTTTGAATTATAAAGATTTATTATTGAGAACTAGGGTCATCCCACTGTACAATAGAAGATGAGAACTTGTTTCTACAGATTGGAAGAAAATAATTGAACCTGACAAGAATTACAAGATCACTATAGAGAATATAAAGAAATTAAAAAAACTCAATAGAAAAAATATAAATAATTGATTTTAAAATAGGCAAAAGACCTGAATAACATTTCTCAAAAGATGTACAAATGGTCAATGAACATGAAAAATGCTTGATATCCCTGTATTAGTTTACCATTGCTATAATGAAATACCTGAAAAAATTGACTTATAAGTAAAAAAGAGTTATTTTGGCTTTAGTGCTGGATGTTCCAGTCCAAAACTGTGTGATCCCATTACTTTGGTGCTTAGGCGAGGATAGCACCTTATGACTAGAGCACGTGTTGGAGAAAACTATTCACACCTTAACCCAAGGAAAAGGGGAAGAAATGGAGTCCCCTCAATTACTTTCCAGGATATATACCCCATGACCTAGGGCCAATCTGGAAGTCCTTATTCCCTAAAGGTCCACAGCACCTCCCTCCAGTGCTACCCTGGAGACTAATCCCTTAACAAGTAGGCTTTCCAGGGACACTCAACAACCAAACTACAGCAGTCACTTACAATTAGGGAAATACAGATTTCTCAATCTTTAAAGCACCTCTTCTGTTTTCTTTACTTCCCACAACTTCCATCACAGTCTTGGCCAATTGTGATGGTTCCTAGCTCAGACCCTAGTTCAAGAGTTGTCCCTCTACCTCCAAGATCCTCATGGTCACTTGACTTTCCTAAAACATAACCTCATTATTTTACCTTCAACCTAAAACATTCAAGTGGTTCCTCATCCATTTTAGGATAGACTGCATTCCCTGCATTCCATATCAATTCCTATTCAACTTGGCCTCTGCCTGCTTTGCATGTCTTTCTTACTTCCCTGTACATCCCTAGATGGCCAATATTCCAGCCATACGGAGCAAACTAGTGTTACACTCTTGCATTTTCTCAAGATGTTACTCTGCTTGTAATTCCTCTCCAGCCTGGAAAATGTCTAGTCATATATTAAGGTTCAGTTGGAAGTGTTTGCTCCTCTTTGAGGTGTTCTGGACGCCATCTTCTTCCAGGTGGAACTCAACACTCTCATCTCTGAGTCTACTCTATGTCTTATATTTACTTCCATAGTTTCTGTAAAGTCTTACTTCATTGATGTTGGTATTTATTAGTATATCTACTGAACAGTATGACAGGAATATCATCCTACCCGATGGCAAGAATGATACTGTTCATTTATATTTATCATATTTATAAAAGGTGAATAGGACCTATTTTTCTGAATAAATAGATACTCCAACAATGCACCAAGTCAAACCTCTAAATCTAATTTCATGACACCCTTTTTCAATAGTGCTTGGTGCACTGGTATCTTAATATATTTCAATAGATCTTGCAAAGTCTGATAAAATTCAGAAGTTTATGCTAAACAAGTGTCAAATCCTTCCCATTTAAATACATTTGGAGCCTTTATGACCAATTAGACTATTCCAGAGGTTTGGGTGGAAGGAAAGTCCTTATTTCCTCTTGGAGGGAGTATAACAGCAATCATGTATTCTCTTTTTCCACTGCATCTAGAAAGTCACAAGGACACTAGAGGCCTTCCAATTCAGTAGAAAAACACTCGACCAACTACCTAGAGAACTCTGGAGAACTCCTTGCTGGTATGAGAACTGAAGGGGAAACAAAGTAGTAGACATTGTTATTAGACTTATAGTATTTTAATAGCACTCTATAATGTTCAAGAGCAGCAGTGCTCAAAGTTTGGTCTTATCATGAGATCTGGGAGGTTAAATTATCTTTATACTAATGCCAGGGTACCATATATCTTTTTCATTTTACTGACTTTTGCACCAAGGGTACAAAAATAAATGGATAGAATTTTTGGTTCTTGGGGCTGAGGATGTAGAGCACTTGTCTAGCATGTGTGAGGCCCTGTGCTCAATCCTAGCACTGCCAAAAAAAATGCATTTAAGTAAGCTATATGTTATGGTTTAAATATGAGGTGTCCTCAGAAGCTCATGTGAGAGACAATCAAGAAAGTTTCAAAGTAAAATGATTGGGTTATGAGAGCCTTAACCTAATCAATGCATTAATCCCCTGATAGGAATTAACTGGGTGGTAAATGTAGGCAAGTGGGTGTGACTGGAGAAGGTGGGTCAATGGCGACATCCCTTTGGTCTTTATATTTTGTCTCTGATGAGCAGCTTTCTGCCTCTACTTCCTGTTTGCCATCTTCTGAGCTGCCTTCCTCCACTACACAATTTCACCATGGTGTCCTCCCCCACTCAGGCACAGAGCATCATAGAGTCAGCCTCTATGAACTAAGCACCAAATAAACTTTTTGTCCTCGGCGATTGTTCTTGTCAGGTCTTTAGGTCAAAGCAATGAAAAAAGCTAACTAAAACAAAGAATACTGAAGAAAGAATTAAGATTCAAGAAGCAAAAATAAACATATTAATCATAATAAAGCAATGATAATCATATATATATATATATATATCGAATTAAGTTAAAATAATTAACAATATAATCATAACAATAACAATGGCTTTTTCTTTGGGGTTTTTTTGTTGTTGATGTTATTGTTGTTTGCAATTTAGTGCTGGGGATCAAACCTAAAGTCTCAGTCATGCTAGTTCAGGCAATGGCTACGAAGTGATGTTTAGGAGGGTCAATAAATTACATGCATTTCTTACACTAAGCACTGGACTATTTAACAAATAAGACAAAAGAGTTGGGAATCACAATCAAATATTATCCTTATTACTAAAAACAATTTTTTAAAAGTTGATAATTAAGAGAGTAAGATAAGTAAGATAGAGTAAGACAGGTTTTGTATGCTGAACCCCAGAATTGTACCTATCTACTATTGTAATCCCTCTTACCCATGGAAAAGGGAACAAAATAGCCCTAATTTGGGGAAGCTGGATGCCAAGAGGAGGAAAGGAAGAAACAATACCCTGCACCCTGAGCTCTAGCTAACTAGTAGGTAAGTTTGATGAGCTGATTGGTGAACATAGATCAGAGGTGTTACAGATTGAAGTACCTTCCATAGAAGAAAATATTAGAAATGTAAACTATTTTATTTCATTCTGAAAATGACTAAATTGATATGAAAAATTGTGCTCTATACATGTAATATGAATTGTAATGCATTCTGTTGTCATATATAACAAATTAAAATTTAAAAATAAAACAGAAATGAGAAAGGAAAAAAAAGTCAGTCAAGGGACTGGGGTGGCTCAGCAGTAGAGTGCCTGCCTTCCACACATGAAGCACTGGGTTCAATCTAGCACCACATAAAAATAAATAAACAAATTTTTTTTAAAAAAGTAAAAAGACTACTACACAAAATTGAGATAACAAGAATTTAAGCCACATGCATATTAAGATCCTGAAGGAAAAGACTAAAAAAATGGGAGGGAAAATGTTTGGACAAATATAAAGGAAAAGAGTTAAATAATGTAAATTCAGTTAGTCTATAAGAACATTAAGGAATAAAACACAAATAAAAAAAAAGACTTGGTATATAAATATAGGTAGGTAGGCAGACAGATGTATGGATACTAAGTGGATAGATAGTGATAGTGATATATAGACTGATCTTTTGATAATTTTAATACATGGTATAAATATATATATAAAATATTACTATATATCAGAAAAAGAGGCTATTGGGGCTGGGGATATGGCTCAAGCAGTAGCGTGCTCGCCTGGCATGCGTGTGGCCCGGGTTCGAACCTCAGCACCACATACAAACAAAGATGTTGTGTCCGCCAAAAACTAAAAAAAAAAGATAAATATTAAAAAATTCTCTCTCCTCTCTCTCTCTCTCTCTCTCTCTCTCTCTCTGTCTCTTAAAAAAAAGAAAAAAAGAGGCTATTAAACTAATAAAGACTAAAAATTCAATATTAAGACAGACATCTCTCAAATACATATTGCTGAATGAAAATTGCAGCCAAAATACTGAATGTTATCAGAGGAAATTAAAATATCTCTAATTTAGAAATATCTGATATCAGAACTGACCCACATGCTTTAAATAATGCCAGAACAATAAATGACCACAAATATTCGAAATAAAGGAGATAAAGAGGTGTGAGAATTAAGTTCATGATCTTGGGATACATTGCATATTAGAAAGTGTTCTTATAAAAGAAATAATTGAGACAAATGGTAAAATTGATATAGACACTGAAGATTATATAACAATATTGAATCAATGTCAATTTTACTAAATTTGATAAATTTAGTAATTGTTTTAAAAAGGAAAAGAAATACTGATATATTAAAGTGTTAAGACACATAATGTATATAACCTACTTTCAAAAAGTTTTGAAAAATAATACATATAATGGGGCAACATATGTGTGTGACTATGTGTGTGTGTGTGTGTGTGTGTATACATATATATGATAAAAAAGTGTGTGTGTGTGTATATATATATACATATATATAAATGTGTGTGTGTATATATATACATATATATAAATGATAAAAATGTGACAAAAAACAACTCATCTGCTGAATCAACTAGCCCTGAAAATGGATGGTGCTGGAGCGTTGGGCCCATACCTGGCCATCGCTGGCAGTCAGAACACAGTGGACCTGGACAGGGGCCAAAGCAATTTGCACAGGTTATGCCGTTGCTGGTGAGCCCTGAAGCCTAGGGCACCACCCAGATGGAGACGCTGCAGGTACAGATCTTGGTGGTAGTATCAAATATTCAAATAAGAACTTTGAAGGCTGAAGTGGAGAAGAGTTCTGTGACAAAAATGACTTGTAATATAATTCATGTCTCTTTCAACTTTTTTTGATAAAGTTTTACACATAAAAATTTTAACTACAATATCATCTAATTTTTCAGGTTGTTGTTTATTTCATATTTTTTTGTTTTCCAATTCTCTTCACAAAGTTACATAAATTATGTTCTTTAAAAGTTTTAGCATTTTTTTTTAAAGAGAGAGGGAGAGAGAGAGAGAATTTTTTTTTAATATTTATTTTTTAGTTTTCGGCGGACACAACATCTTTGTATGTGGTGCTAAGGATCGCATCCGGGCCGCACGCATGTCAGGTGAGTGCGCTACCGCTTGAGCCACATCCCCAGCCCAGTTTTACCATTTTATACATTACATTTTAATATATAATAAATCTGGTATGTGTATATATACGTTGCCTGTGATATGAGATGAGGTAGGTATATTTTACTCTCTTATAATTTAAAATCCATTATTCAAGATTCAAGGATGGAAAAGATCAACCGGAGTAAAAATTGTTTAATAAGGTATTTATAAAGGTAAGGGCAAGGTTGAGGGTAACTAACAAATTTTGTGAAGAACCTTTCCTTCTGTAAACTTAGAAAGGTAGGAAGTGAAATAAGAGAAAGCCATTATGAAAAACTTGTAGGAAAAAGTGACCTTGAAGTTATTCCCACCAAAGCATGTAGAAAACAACTCACAGTCTAATAGAGTCTTACAGGGAGGAATAAAACACCTCACTCTACTCTTGTGTATTCTAAGTTTATCTCTTTGGTGTCCCTTTCTGATGGAACTCAACAAGAAACCACATAACAAGAGAACTTATGATGCAACCTACAGGGTAGGTCTCACCAAAAGGTGAAAGATGGAGAAAGGAGCCAATATGGCAGCCATTGGTTACATGAGGCCACTGAGTATTTGAAAGGTGTCTAGTCTGAATTGAGGTGTGCTATGTGTTAAATAGATATTAGATTCCAAAGAATTACTAGGACAAAGAAAATAAACATGAAATATCTTACTAACAATTATTTTATTTGTAAGCTATGTTGGTAATCCATTGGGTTAAATGAAAATATATTAAAATTAATTTCTCTGTTTATAAAAAGAAGGAGAATGAGGTATTTTGATCACACAAATATAAAAATGACTATATATATATTTATATATAGTCATTATATATATAATGACTATATATTATATATTATATTATATATATATTATATTATTTTATATATAGTCATATATATAGTCATTTTTATATTTGTGTGATCAAAATTCATATCATTATAAAACTAAATGGGGTAAATTGTACCATATATAAATTATATCTGAACAAATATGGCTTTAAATAGAAATCTAGTTCATGAGGTGTTTTAACAGTATTGGGCATATACTAACCACCTGATAAATAATGACAATTATTATGATTCATTAAAACAACCAGCATCAAGCTCTTCAATATTAGGATAGAGAGGAGGGAATAGACAAACTCTAGATAGTGCAAAGGGGAGGGAGGGGGCATGGGGTTAGAAATAATGGTGGAATGTGATGGACATGATTATCCAAAATACATGTATGAAGATAAGAATAGTGTGAATATACTTTGTATACAACCAGAGATGTGAAAAATTGTGCTCCATATATGTAATATGAATTGTAATGCATTCCATTGTCATATATAACAAATCAGAATTTTTAAGAATGTGACAAAATATTAAAAACTGGCAAACATGAGTTAGGTGTAATGGGAATTGATTGTTCATTTTACATAACTTTTCTTTTTCAAATTAATACAAAGCTTTAAAATGTTAAGAGAGTTTACAATAGAGTTAGTGATCGTTTTAAACTTTAAGGCACATGCATATTAGGGTATTAGGAGCTTTCAACTCACGAGTGAGGATATCACTATGTTTGGAATAATGAGAATTTTTGGAGAGGGAGAAAGAAGGAAAGAGTGAGATAAAAGAAAAATACAAAGAAATTTTCAACTATCTTTTCTTTCATTTAAAAAAATGATTTGGATAAAAATTGGCAAAATTCTTACATTTAAATCTGGGTGAGAAATCCTTATGTTATTTTCAAAGCTTTCTATGTGCTGAAATTCTTATTATTAAAGATACATTTTCAGAAATTTTATACAAACACACACACACACAC
Organism: Callospermophilus lateralis; assembly: GCF_048772815.1. Lineage (NCBI taxonomy): Eukaryota > Metazoa > Chordata > Mammalia > Rodentia > Sciuridae > Callospermophilus > Callospermophilus lateralis. Next base: position 28,109,439 of record NC_135316.1, on the reverse strand, counting down.
ACACACACACAAACTACAACCATACTTAAGAAAAAAAGTGATTGTAATACTAATAAGGAGACTAAAACTTCCACACTAACACAGTTCTCAAGTACATATTGTTGAATGAAAACAGGTACAGATAACTATACATAGTAAAATCCATTTGAATCAACATTTTTTAAAGGTTCATATGAAAGAAGAGATGTGCCCCATCGTAATGTGTGATATCAGATGCACCACATTTGCTAATGTTATTCCCAAATGTCACTGGATACCAAGAAAATACATTGAGCAACCTTTAAAAAAAGTTCTTCCCAGTGACATTGAGAACACACAGATGGGTATACACAACCTCTTCATTCATGGAGTGTATACACTAATAAAAAGCGATGAGGAGGTTCTTCCAACAATGATTGCTCTAACCTTAGGAGACTTCAGTAATGAGCATGCTAAAATCTACCAGTGTAAGTGAGTGTGGAATAAGGAGGTTTAATTTGGCTACAGAACTAGTAATGGACCATAGGATGGCCAAAGGGAAATGATGATATAAGATTTGATTTTGGTGAGATCCACATCAAGGATGTAAGTGGATAAGAGGAAGCAAAATAAAATAGCAGATTCTATCAGTCATGACTCCAGAACAAAATATACAACCATCTCAATGGGGAGACTGAAAAGAGTTTTAGGAAAGCAGAAAGAGATAGGAGGAACCAGAGAAAATGGCAATGGGAAGCCTCTGCCACCTAGGACAGTAAGGCGGGAGGTGGCGTGAACCTCCAAGAGCAATAGCCCTGGGAAAGGGGCAGTCCTATTGGAGCTTAAAAAATGCACTTACTTTCCAAAATCATAAACTGACAGAAAAAAATCTGTAGAAATGAATGCCTAAAACTCTTGCTGCTCACCAGCCAGTGCTTCTCTTTGACCAAAATCTGACCAGAAATCAGACAACAAAGGATCCTAGACAATGCAGTCTGAGAGCCAGCCACCTGGCCATGAAGGACAAGGGCTAAAAATAGATCTGTAGAAGTGTCTTAGTCCATTATGTTACTATAACAGAATGTGTGAGACTGGGTAATGTATAAAGAAAAGACTTCTTTCCTACCATTCTAGAGATTGGGAAGTCCAAGAGCATGGTTGGAATCTGGTAAGGGCCTACTTGCTGCTTAACAACATGGTGGAGGCCACCACATGATAAGGATATGGGAGTGTGCAAAATCAGGTCTCTTCCTCTTCTTATAAAGCCACTAGTCCCATCACAGGAATCTTCAAGACCTCCTCCTAATCACCTCCCTGAAGCCCTACCTCCACATACCATCAACATATGAATTTGAGGATTAAATTTCTAACATGAACATTAGAAGAACACATTCAAATCATAGTATGGAAAAAGTGGAAAGTGACCAATACACAGGTGACCCTAAACTCAACCTGAAGGTCACAAGTAGTCAGTTGATTGATTATTCCTGGACATTAGCTTGGGGCAAGGAGATAAGAGCCAACTAGAAGTGAGGTCATAGACTAGGCACTTTTTTAAAAGTCCTAGTCCATAGATGGCCTATGGACTGTACTCCACACAAGGGATAGATGCCAAAAAGAAAGCAAAACAAACAACAGTAATGATGGTGCAGATCGTACAATGAACAAGTGCCAGAGGTGCTGTTCTCGTAGATGTCTATATGGTGATGCTCCCTAGTCAGTGCAGTGCACGATCTGCTTGGTGGTACTTGGGAGCCTTGCTAACTCATTACCTAAACTATAAGAGCTTATCAGATATTAAGGAAAGATGAAGGATGTTTTATCTAGAGAAATTTTCTGATTTTTTGTGCTAAAAGTGAATAAAGAAATGAGCAGTCTGTAGTGCTCTTGTTATCATTAATGAGCTCCAAAGGCTACATAATAGAATGTTCTCATAACTTAAATGTTAGGATTTCTAGTTAAACTAAAATCCCTCTGAAACCTATCACACTAGAGATCATTATTTCACAAGAGGAAGATTTCAGGAATATATTATTTGCACAGAAATTTTTCTAATTCACTTTTCTTGCCTTAAAAATTAAGGAAAAATTGACTTAGACTCAGATTATCTCCCTAAACCATGACTGCTAGAAAGCAAGAATGATCTTCTTCCTTAAATATCCCCAAAGTACAATATTTGGTTAAAAAATAGGTCATTACTAAAAAAAGATATTTTAAAAATAGAAATTGCTGTTCCCTTAAAATTTGTATATAGAGAAAAATATTATATTTATGTGTGTATGTATAAATATGAATGTACATATGCACTCCCTCTCTTGCGCACACACACAGCCACACACACACCCTCAGTATTCAACCATACTTCTTTCTTCCATAAATAGTTGAATGGCATTATGAATGCTAGACACTGGGGAACAAACTAAGAAAGGACTCCTGGAAGACTTTGTTCATCTAATTGGACTATAACAGCAAGTCACTTGAACAGCCTGGGTCCCTACAGAGCTAGTTATGTGCTGTCCAAAACTGAGACTCCACATCATTTCAACTCAACCATATTGGCTCTCACTAGTGACACCTCCCACTCGTTCTGGCTACAGGGCTAGTTGAGGAATAATAGCTCTGAGTTATTTTTGCTTTCTGCTTAATTGACAACTCTGTAAACTTAGATCATCTGTGAGTTCAGTTTTGATTTTGTGGAATTAAAAAAAAAAAAAAAAGAATCCCTGGCCTGCTCAAAATTCATATGTTGAAACCCTAATGGCCACTATGGTATGCTGGGAGGCAGGTCCTTAGGGAACATGGAGCATTGTGGATGGCATTAGTGTCCTTATAAAAGTAATCAGAGAGAGCACTAGTTCTCTTTCCACCATGGAAGAATACAATCAGAGGACAGTAGTCTGCAACCTGGAAGAGAGCCCTCATCAGAACCTGACCATCCTGACACCCTGATCTCAGATTTCCAGCCTTCAGATCCATGAGACTGAAAGCTTGTTTTCTAGGCTATATGGCTATATCCATGGTACCTTGTTATAGCAGTTCCAACTGACCAAGGACAACTGGGAGTTGAGGTATTTATGCAGAAGAAAGGCTCTGAACCCTGGTGCATTCCAAATGTCTTCAATAAATGATTATTTTAATGAATTGTCATTAAACACATATGAAATGCCCAGGCCCATGGTAGCTGCTGGGGAGAGAAACCCAGCCTCACAGACACTATGTTCCGAGAATTGAGAAGCCAGGATGGCAGAGATATGAGCCCACACCATCTGAGGTCTGTTATGGGGTACAAAGGAAGTAAAGCTGACACCTCTCTGGGGTGGTAGCAGGGAAATGGAGTAAAGAGAAGGAAGGATATTTAGCCTAAACTGCCACTTCCAAGCTGGGTAAGAACTGGCAGATGGACACAGAGATGCACAAGTGTCCAGAAAAAGTTTCCTGTGTGTAAACGCTGCAAAACCTGAGAGCACAGAAGTTTGAGGGGAAAAGAAATGTGAATACAAGGTAGGCAGGGGTCCTGCTTATCCTGGATGAAGGGTACTAATATCTACCAGCAAAGAAATGATAATGTTTCCACTTGAAAATTGTCCCCATGTCAGTTGTTGAGGCCCCTTGCTATCGAGTAGATCTACCACAATTTTAACCATCCAGTCAGCGAAATATGACAAGTTATCAGCAGCACGGCAGCTTACAGAGCTACATTGTACATTCACAGGTCCCGAGATAGGTTATGTTCAGGCTCCAAGGCAGACTAGTAAGTGTTATTATCATGATTTGAATCAACAGTTTCTTGTAAAGATATATATATATATATATGTATGTATATATATATATATATATATATATATATATATATATATATATATGTATGTGTGTGTCTGTGTCTGTTTTTCAAATGGAACAATTCTGAAAAATGCATAAAGAAAACCCATACATGAAGTCTCACTTTAAATGTGTTCAAATTTTTATAAGGTGAACATAAAGTGACACTTTTTTTCAGTTTCCCAGAGCAATGTGGCTTCAGAATTTAGAGGTGGTTTATAAGATTCTGGGGCCATGCACCACACCTATGGAATTGGTATCAATGGAATTTGATGCCAGATCCATATTTTAATGTAATGATACTAAACTTGGTGAATCTACTTTTAGGCCTCAAAGCCTTTGAGAGACACTGAGCAGGTGACTTCCACTGAAGGTCTTTAGTAGGTAAACTGCTGACCAACCCCTGTACCCTCACTTCTCCCAGGAATTTAAGGATAATTCAAATATGACTGCGAACTGTCCATGAAGGTCTATAGAAAGCTTTTCAGTTCCTCCCAGATCCTAAGGCACTAAAGTTCTTTTGTTCATTTTAAAGTATTTCAAAACCTTCACCCACAGTTGCAGTGAGTTGAGGGTCAGAGAAGTATAAGGAAATAGGAATTACCGATGTATCAAACCAAAACCAGTATCATGAGTATACACACACATACATTCACAAACACATGCAGGCACATATGCACATGTCTACACACAAATGAACATGTACACACATGCACTTTTTTGGAGACCATGCCACAGAAACACAGAAAACTAGCCAAAAATCACCATCCTACTTTCTAAAATGCATCAAATTTCTTGTATAGAAGAGGAAAGCAACTGAGCCTGCCACAGTTATCACAAGTCAAGCTCAGTGTGTATTAAAACCTTAGGAGATTAAGGCTTCACAATTTGCCAACAGAGGTTTAAGAAAAAAAAAAAAGAAACTTATTCAAATGCCTGTCTGGGATCTTACAATAAAACTCTCAGTGCAGTCAGAACCTGCTTTGCAGAACAAAGCAATAAAGGGCATCCAGAGATATCCTAAGGACCCTGGTGTGAGGGGAAAAGCCAAGTCAAGCAAAATGAAAAACAGAAGCATCTTCTGCTCAGATCACAATAACCCAAAAAGAGTTGCAATTGCTATGCTTGTGAGAGTGGCAGGTTTGGAAACCGTGTGGAGGGTTAGATGGTGGGAGGGTAGGAGAGTGAGAGGGTGGGCAGGTAGGCAGGTGTTCAGGTAGGCGGTGAGGGTGAGGAGAACAAAACAGAAACAAGGACACTCTTCCTGAATTAATAAAGCCAGAGGGCACTGGGCCACCACTGAGTGGCTTCTCTCAGTTGACCTGACTGAGTCCCATTTTCCGGGTCCCACCCCTCAGCAAGGAGGGCTGACAAGGGAGAGAACATGAAGGAGGAAGAAGGAAGGGCAGCACTGAGTTCAGAGGGGACCCACTACTGGGAGATGTTTGAAAGTTGAAAACCTATCCAGCAACTCTGAAAACCCTCTCTTTAAAACCTTTCACAGCTTCACACAGAAACATACCCTCAGGGGAAAACAATGCTAAAACTGGAGGTGTAAGGATAAGACAGAGGAGCCTAATTAAGCAGATCACAATCTGTTCCTTGCCTGGGGTCACCAGCAGGCCACTTCTAACCTTTCTGTGAAATGATGCTGGGGAGCTGGGGAGGAGGGGAGGGAGGGCAGGAACCAAACACTTCAAATAACCCTCCTCTGCTCTAGTTCTCAATTAACACATTAATTAGGAAACCACTGGAATTTCAGCTTTGCTGGCTCTTCAGTCAGCCTCCTTCTACTTAAAAGTTTCTGAGATGCTGACACCAGCCGGGAAGATGGAACACCTCTCAGCTCTGCCAGCAGCGCATGCGCTCAAATGGGCGAAAAGTCAAGTGGCGAAGATTTATATAAATGAGGGCATTGTGTGTTCAAAAGGAGATTGGTATGTTTGATCTTAGCCATTATTGATTTACCTTTTCCACATGATAACATTCATTAAGTCAGATAAGTAAATGTTTGTGTGTTCCCTTTCCATCATCAACAGGTAACACAGGGGCACCCATCCCAGTGGGCGTAACTTCCATCCATTACCAATGAACTGAGACAAAAACAATTTTCCTCCTGCACCACTACCTGAGATTCCCAAAGCACAAAACTCCTCTTAATTTCATCATCTTGGTTTGTGGATTTGCATTGCAAGTTCAAAGGACTAAAGTCCATCAAGAAAGGAAGCTACTTAGCGAAAGTCTCCCAAGATGTTTCATGCTTGACTCTAATGTCTAATTAAAATCTGTGTTGACCCAGAGCAAAATTGCTTTTAAGCCATCTCTCATTTATTTATAGCCCTGGACCTGAAGATCCTTAATAATTTGTAAAACTGGTCACTTTTTATAATCCCATGCTTAAAATAATTTAGTAGTGACTGAATAGTGTTAATGATTGAGTCAGTTGGATTTCCATTTGGCATTTTTTTAATCAAGCTGAGATATTTTAATGAGCTACTGCCATTTTCCAGGATAATTGTTAAATGAAGGCGTCCATTTCTCCATACAACCCCTAAGGTAGTGCCTATGACTCATCAGGTAGCACCTGATATCCAGGGCTATCTGGTCTACCACCTAATAGACTCTGGAAGGAGAATAATGAAGAGGCATGCCAATAGGACTCACTCTTTGGTAGAACCTTGCACCACATGTGGGTACACCTTTAGTTTTCCCCCAAATCTTCATCTTAGAGTTGCAAAAACTAATAAGAAGTCAGAACATTGGCTATCCAAATAGTCCTTTAAAAAAAAATTCAATCATCTATATTGAGTTCTCCATTACATTTCACAGCTTCAGAACATTAAGCATTTTCTTTGTCCTTACATGTGCCCTTGCCTTCATTAAACTGATATTATTCTTGTTCTTCTTCTTCTTTTTTTTTTTATTTGGTTAGTTCCCCCAGGAGACTGTTGACTCCTAAAGACAAAGAACCTTTATTTCTCATCTTTGTGTCTCCTAAACTAAAGGCAATACTTAAAGTAGTGCCTGATACCAAGATTTGCTGAAGTGAACTGAGGCTGGAACCAAAAAAGCAGGTCTTCTGATGACATGGGGACTAAAGAGAAGGGGTCTTCAAGTAGAAAACAATAATTTAAAAAAATGTTCCCAGGTTTCCTTCTAACCCAAGATGTGCATAGAACACAAATTATTCTGATTACATAAGTAGGTTAGGGTTGCCCACCTTTCCCACAGGCATAAAAATTACAAGAGGAAAAAAATGATGATAAAGGGAAGGTATGACCGTGTGGTGTGTGGAGCTGAGCAAGCTGATCACTCAACTCTCTTGATTCCACTTAATCCCAGCAAATTGCAATTTGCAATCTAGAAACATATGTGTACCTCTTTTAGGCCTCAGACTTTGTGAAATAAGCCAAAGAATAATTTGAGAAAGAGAACTGAATCACAAGATTTAGGTTCTACATTTAGTTCCGCTACATGACTTCAGGGAAATCACTTTATTGCTTAAGGCCTCAATTTCCTTAAGAATAGAAGAGTCTATATTATGTCATTCATTCAACACATGCCACCTCATGGGCATTTACCATGCATCAGGTCTTGTTGAGATCCTGGGACAGAGAAGTGACCAAAACAAAGCCCCTATCCTCAAGGAGTTCATTTTCTGGGGAAAACAGGTAATATCAAATAAATACCTAAGATGTTGAGAGGTGATAGGTTCAGTTAGGCAGCTTTAAAAATAAACTAAACTTGCTCTGTTAAGCCAGGAATCGAGTGCTTATTTGAAAAAAAGTATCATGAGTAGGATCCCAAAATGTTAGAACCAGAAACTACCTTAGTAATTATCTGGTTCCACACTTAATTTTAAATTAAGAAGGAAAAGAAGTAAGAAAATAGACAGGAAGAAAAGTAGGTGGATGAGTAGAGTGAATGGATGAAAGGAAGAAAGATGAATGATGAAGGATGGACAATGAATGATGGAGAATGGAAGATAGGTGTAGGATGGATGGATGGATGAATAGATACATAGAAAGAATTCAAGTCATGCAATATGTATACATTTATATTCCATTTTTCCCTCTCTACAGTGGTTCACGACCATTTTCTGTCATTCTCACATGATCAGCACCAGAGTTCTGAGCTGGCTTGTACCTTACACAATAGTTGATCTCTTCCCAACTTCACAATCAGAGGAGTAATGACTTCATGTTGGTAGATTAAAATCAGTCATGGTAATATATTTGTACCATGGAAATTTTCAAATACCACACATCAGGGCTTTTTCTCTTTAAAGTTTTTGGAGAGCTAGTTGTGTAATATTTACCAGCATTCCACTGATCTTAATGTCCCTTCCAACTCTATATTGCTCTGTTTTGGCATAATTTGAGCCTATTAAGAGAGTTAATATCTCCTCTGAGAACTATTATAATTTTAATAACTAAAGGGGCAACCATTTAAAAAAAAAAAACAAACTTTTCATTCCAAAAGTTCTGCTCCTCTCTGTCTTGAGCTAATGTCAGGTTTGGTCCACTTCAACAGACTCCTCCTCAGTCTCTAGAATTTGTCTAGTCGTTGGAGTGTGAGAATCCTTTTTTTAGTTTTATTTAATTGCCTCCAGCTGTAGGAATCCCTTTTGCCTCTGATCTATTGAAACCAGCTTTTTGGTTAACCTCCCTGTTTATTTAAACTTCAAACCCACAGACTGTTTTTCCTTCTTTTGTTTTATCTTCTGTTTCAGACACTGGGAAGGTGGGATAGAGGAGGTGGCTCAAAGGCTATGGGCCAGCCATGAGCTCAAGGGACCTATTCTTACAAGTACCGGGGATCATTCTTCTGTGGCGGAGGCAAAAGGTTTTCAGATCCAACTCTTATGGGAGATTGCTGATCAAGCAGTTCCAGTGAGTCAGAAAATCCCAGAAATTGAAGTTCATGGTCATATTGGCACTTTGATGCTACATCATGTGGCCTTGAGTAAGTCACCTGCCCTTCTTTTAACCTTAAATTTCTCATATGGAAATGAAAGAGATGGAATTGGATACCTCTCAATTACATTTGGCTCTAAAATTCTTAGATTCTCAAGAGGGAAGTGCAACTTTCCTAATTCAAAGCTCTGCTTATTCAGTAAGGGAGAGTAACCATTCCCGCTGAAGTCCCAAAAGCTCCATAAAGCATTGAATTTACACAATAATGTTCCAATTACAGGAAAGCCTCTATTTTAGATGGTTCCATCTATTTCAAATGGATCCAAAACTAAAAAAGAACCCCAAAATAAATTCTCAGCAGGAAAAACAGCAGAAGTGATGCTAAGTGGTGATGCCAGTCTCTCCCACGCTCACTCAGATTCTATGGACTCCTGACAGTCAACACAAATGGAGTTACATGCTTTCCCATCTCTCAGCAGATTAAAAACAGGATATGAGAAGGGATTCATGTTCTACAGTCAGACATGCTAAAAGATGCAAAAAGAAACAAAAAAGAACAACTTAGAGCCATTTGAACAGAGAAAGGGAAAAGATAAAATAAGATAATTAATTCTCAAAGCTAAAATCCTAGGCCATTTACTTTAAGAAACATCCGGCCCCTAAATCTGATTGATGTTATAGTTCAATAATTTTCAAGAATGAGTAGTTAAGAAATATCACTAAATAATGCATAGGACTTTTATGTAGATAGGAAAATTTGTTTTTAAAAATTGTAACTATTTTTCAATATGATAAAAATTTTGCTACTTAAGTAAGTAAGTTTTAAAGAACTGTAAAAAAGGTACTTTTTCAAATAGTCCACATTTCCACTCCAGGAATCCCTTTCTTGTTACCTGTGACCTCCCTCCCTCCACCTGCCATGAGGTCAACTTCTCATCCTTAGGTCTCCTTAGCTAAATGTTTGTAGCACTCACTTTATGCTAAGCAGTGCCCTAAGAAAGTTATCTATTAACTCATTCAATTCTTAAAGCTACTCTATGAATCAGTTATTACCATCATCACTATTTTATAGATGAGAAAACTGAGATCATATATAACAAGTTAAATGGCAGAGCTCAGATGTGGAGGTGGCAGGCTTACTCCAAAATGCACTGTCCACCACAACACTGGTACTAATCCCCCAACACACACACACACACACACACACACACACACACACACACACAGTTGTCCCTTTTCCCAGCATCTTCATGTTTTATTATTGTTCACTCGTTTAGTTATGTGCTTGTCTCCTGTCCTTCCTTCTGGAATGTAAACTCTGTGAAGAATGGGACCAGAGTGGACTTGTTCACAAGCACTTCCTGTGCATTTGGCCCACAGAACGGCATCCCTTTGCCTGGGCAATTGTTACAGAGTCAAGATCAGCCTCATTTCCAGGCCTATAGACAGCACCTAATCGTTGAAGACAAACTTTTCTTTATTAAAGATTGATTACTTGTAAGGGTCCATCCTTCAGGACAAAAAAACAAAAGCATGAACAAAAGGTAGTCTGTCTCCACAGACATACTTTCAGCTTATTAAGTCCTCCTGAGGGAGAGGGGGTCATACATTTCATCTTTATCTAAGAAGAAATAAGTGAGAGCTGCAAGTTTTGTTTAGAGTTACTGAATAGTAAACGGACTATTTGTGCCACCAGGCAATAAACTGAGATGCATTGCTCAGTTGTATTTCTATGATTCCATATGGTTCTTAGTGAGTCTCAGTTCTCAGTTTGTAGATTGAGAAAAAGGGGGTGAGAAGATGGACTTACTTATATATATATATATATATATATATATATATATATATATATATATATATAAAAATAAAAAAGCATGGGCCATTCTTGACGATATATATATCGTCAAGAATGGCCCTGCTAAAGCATGGCCAACATTTAGATTAGAAGTGTGTGCATTATGTTTTAGGCATTAATTCTTAGCCAGGCAGCAGAGCAGAGTAGGAAGGAAAGCAGCCAGGAAGTTTTTCAAACCTGTGTTTGATACTGGCTTTAACAATTACTAGCTCTAAAGTTCATTTCCCTCATCTATGTGATGGAGCTGGTGGTACTTAACCTGACAGAGTTGTTAGGATCATTAAATGAAATGATACTTCTAACATACTTGGGATATACTAAGCCTTCTATACGTGTGGTTCTACCACCTTCTGCCTGCAGTAACTTCTGCAAACAAGGATGAGTCATTAAGAAGAAGAAGAAGAAAAAAAAAACTTGCTGGGAGATAAACTTTTAGGACCATAAGTTTATAAAGTTTAGAATATTTAGAAAGTCATTTTAAACACAAATTGCCTAGGATCCTTAGTCTTGGAAGAAGATAGTCACACACAGGTGACTTTGGAGGGTGGCCAGGGGCCCTCAAGGCCTGAAGGCATGGACACACACTGCTGGAGGGAGCCCTGGTTGCTTCAGCAACTCTGGAGAGAGTCTTATCGGCTCCATTACACTTGGCCACTCTTCAGAGTAGTGGAAGGTCTACAGGAAAGCACCTTTTCCTGCCAGAGTGGTAGATATTTACTTCTGCTAGCCATCAGTCTGAGAACTCTTCCTTGGTTCAGTTGCCCAATATCCAGGGTCAACCTTGACAAAACCAGTAAATAAATGACATGTTTCTTGAGTCCCTCTGTTTCACTCTTCTCCCATTTATTACAAATTTTAGCCCCTTGTTTTGCCAAGAGCCCTTATCCTATGTCCACATCCCTATCACACCTCTCTGCTTTAAAAACTCTGCTGAATGTTTTCCCCATTAAGTTGACATTTTTGGTTTGATGTTCTAAAGAAAGCTTTCATCAGACTGATTCCAAGAGAGAGAGGGCTTAGAGCCACTTGAGAGGAGTGTTGGCCTGTTAAAAGAGAATCTGGTTATCTGTAAAATTAGATCATTGGTTGATAAAACTTTCATCAGGGAAAAGTGAAATTAAGAATTTTGGATGGATTGTTGTGGAGGGAGACATCTCAGAACCTTAGAATGTACTTTCACAAGGAAGGACCACGTATTCCTCACACATACACCTACTCTAGCACCACACAGTGTGCCCCCTCAATAGGTGCATCTATGTAGAAATACATGCAAATACATGCACACACATACACAGGTGGACATACACATACACACACGTGGACAGCCAGACACACCTAGGCAAGTGATCTGTGCTATAGAAAGTCAGCAGGTACCACCCATAAGTGCATTACCTGAGTGACATTTTATTCTTCCTTGGACTTTGCTTCTGAAGCAAAATATTTCATCATGTTTTTCCATCTGACCTGTAAAGAAAGCCTTCTTTACAGGTCAGATGGAAAAAGTGCAGTTACCAGGTTCTATGTAGGAAAGGATCTACTGATGCAGACAGATGAGCTGAATCCTCCTCCCCAGGATTGTTGCGAATTTCCTCTTACTTCCTACCACATCTTTCTTCATATTCACTTTAAGATCAAAAACAAGAGGATCCCTCCTGAGAAGTCTGGAGTTTGGGCTATTTGGGCCACATTCTCCTCCCCTGCACCTCTCTCAGCAAAGCCTACAGTTTGGAAGTGAGGTGGGGGCTGCTCCTCTCTGTGCTACTGGCATAGTTCTATCTACCCCTTAGGAATGAAAAACTGAAAACCGATGAAGACCTGTGTCCTCTGTATAACCTGACTTTGTGTTAATCACATGGTGGTGACATCCTCTCTACAGAGCTAAGAGCTGCTGAGGAAACCACTCTTCCACCACCCCCACTCGGCCCCCCACAGAGCCAGCCCTAACAAGGGCCTGCAATGTCAGGGCCTCCCCCTGGAAAGGAAGCCCCTAGTGTCTGGAGCAGCCTGGGTTTAAGAAGCTGTCACCCAATTCCTCAGCAACTCAAAAAATAAAAGCATCTGTTGTTGTTGGTTTTGTGTCTTTTTTTTTTTTTTTTAAGGATATAGAAGAGGAGAAAGGGCTCAGTAACTTGATCCTTTCCTAAACCCCGCCCTTCTCTGAGTGTAATCAGGTAATATCCATTACACAAAGAATTTCAAAGGTTCCTTTTTGGAGACTCTCAGCCACAATGCTGCCCATTGTTTATACTTTAATTAACTTCTGTTTTACTGATTTATTAAAAAAAGAAAAAGATGAATTAGCTTTATGCTTGGAGTTGAATTATTGCAATTTGAAACTCCTCATACCTATCTTGAGAACTTCAAAGAACAGCCAAGGTTGTTTATGTGCAGGAAATCAAATTAGCAAGACTGTTACAGTGGCTTAATAGCATAGGGTGGTCAGGCTGATGAGAAACAGTAATTGGAAAGCACCCCCTCTCCACCCCAGCCTGCATCTGACTGTTTCAAAGCAATTCTCAACTGCAAGTAGGTTTGTTGACTTCTGGTTGAATGGTTACAAAGACATGGATGCATTTCTGTTTGCACATGTAAAATCCCATCTATTTGACATGGAAAGGTCCAAATGAGAGAGAGGGAAGGAGTAAGTAGAAGTTGGATTTGAGAGGGGAAAAAAAAAATCTTTTGAAATGTTGTGAATGAAGACAATAAGCTGGAAAATAAGAAACATATTTGAATGTGTAATGAAAAATGAATTGTATAATTCAACAAAAACAAATGCTGGTCCATTCAGAAATAAAATACCACAGACTGCAGAATATGCACTAGAAATCTAAAGAAGGCTGACTGACCACACTTGAGGCAGCCTGGGAGAATAATTATATTCTAGTGTCAGCACATCCTCTTCCCACAGTGGCCATCCACAGAAAAGAAATAGTTATTTTGGATGGCTACACAGCTCCGAGGAAACGTAAGTGTGGAAGACTTAGAAACATCCTCATGGAAATCACACACCCTGATTAACAGCCTTTTCCAAAAGTTTGTGCGTATGGGAATTTAATAAAAGGATGTGTTCTTATGAGCCATGATGATGCCTGGTAAGGCTTCTGGTTTAATGACATCAATTACAGATCTAATAACAATAATCATTTGGCCCTTTATGACCAAAAAAATAACTGCATTCAATCTGCTGTGGATGATGCACTTGCTACAGTCAGCGAAATGTCTATGCAGAAAGTGCCAAACCAAACCTTCCAAAACAGCCATGTGCTCTCTCAAACACTCAGGTGGCGCGCTGTGAGAGGGAGTAAATGAGAACAGAAAATAAACCTTAGAAGCACCAAAGCATAAATTACCAGGTTCTAATCCTTAGTTGTTAAAATGAACAGATCCTCCGGAACAAACCTTTTCCTGTGACACTAAAATACGTAATTCAGTGTCTTAAGCTTCTATAAAGAGTGGCCAAAACTAAAGCCTCTATAGACGCGGTCAGACAGCAGTCTTCCAGAATCTGATACAGGCCTTAAAAAGATTAAGCTATAATTTGTTGGCCTCTGTATAATTTAGAATAACTTAACATATGCCTAGAAATCAGGCTAGTCCTGCAGAATTCTATATAATGAACTATAAAGAAATTTCATAAACTGTCTCTCTTTGGGGTTGTAATGAAAGAAAAGCTAGAACTGAAGGTTGGATATTGGTTTAGTCCCAGTGGTTTCCTTCCACTTAGCTCTGTGACCTTGAGTAAGTTTCTACAAATCTCAGTATGTCCGTATATCAAATGGGTATTTAAAAACGAAATCTACCTTCTCAGGGATGTTAAGATGATTAAGTGAAAGGACATTATAATCTGAAAGCACTGTATATCTGCCAGGGTTTTGTGTCATATAGAATCTGGTTTTGTAAAGATATTTTTGAAGTTTTCTGCCACTAAAAGCTGCACTTTTAAATTGTAATTATATGAGGAAGCATACATTTTGAGTCAGAAAATTTTTCAATAGAGCCGATTATTTGGGGACCAAGCATATAGTTTTTTTGAAAGACTCAGTTATATTTAAATAACAATTATATACTGGCAACAACAATGTGTCACAGGAAGGAAGTGACAGCTTTTATCAAGGAGCTATATTGGTTTGCTTTTGCTTTTTGTTTTTTCCTTAATGTTTGAACCTGGATAAGGTCATGCTTTCTCAGAAAATTTTAGAAAGAACAAACTTAGAGACTAGGATAGCATTTTATAATTGACCACTTAGTCCCTGAATAAACTCAATCAAAATTAAAAGACTAGAAAGCATATATTTTTAAATGAAGCATTAGCCTAGATAACACACACTTAATAAAATAGACAACTACTTTCAAAATTATAAATAAAGAGGTGGGTAAAAATTTAGCAGGTAGATTACGGCCAACCATAAAGAAAAGTTTAATTGCATGCTTTAACAAATAATAAAATTAAGAGCGTATTCACATTGTTAAATAGTATTAAAGTGCTTTTTAATCCAACAGCACTTCATTAAAAGGTATCAAATGGTGTAATTTCCATTTATTGTATTGGAATCAGAGGTCTGGCAAGTTTGAGAAATTTACCCTGAGTCATAAACACAGTGGAGCTTTTGAGTTCAGAGTTTCAGTTGTTCGTTTGTTTGTTTGCTTGCTTGACTAAGTTGGCTTTTCTGCCATAATTTTTTTAAATATTTAATTTTTTTGGTGTGGATGGACACAACACAATGCATTTTATTTTTTTATGTGGTGCTGAGGATTGAGCCCGGGGCCCACCGGTGCTAGGCGAGCGCTCTATCCCTGAGCCACAATCCCAGCCCCATGCCATAATTTTTAAATGAAAGGAAACAAGGACATTTGATACATTCAGACATGATTCTATATTTCAGATTTCCCCCAGACTGCTCAATAACAGCATTTTGAGAAGTATCTTAAACCAAAATGAAACTATTATACCTAAAACACCTGGAAGAGTTAGATTCCAGCTCCCATTATAAGTATCTAAATAAACATATATCCCTCCAGTGAATACTGCATGAGAGGGTCATCCAGGACTTTTTAAACCTTAAAGGAATGGATGCACAGAGAAAAGTCTCTAGGCAGGAGAAAGACAAGAGAAAAGAAGTTTTAGCTAGAAGGAAACTGGTATGGGCACTCACTGTCCATGGACCAGCTGAGCCCAGCCTGACCAGAGTGCAGAAACCAGCCATGCTAGATGAAATGCACTTCCTGAAAACAAAGGGAAATACTCAGGTTAAGAATAGGCGGGACTCAGGAGCCTGGACTTTGAGCAGAACTAAGAAAACATGTCAGTCAGCTTTGCATTACTATAGCAAATCTCTGAGAAATTAGCCTATTAGGAGAAAAAGTTTATTTTGGCTTACGCTTGTGGGGGTTTCAGTTCATACTCAGTTGATCCCGTTGCTTTTAGGCCTGTGGTGAGGCAGTACATCGTGCTGTAGAAGGTATGGTGGAGTAAGTCACTCACCTCATGGCTGAGACAAGAAAGAGAAAGAGACTAGGGTCCCACAATCCACTTCAAGGACACACCCGCAATGACCTGAAGACCTCTATAGTTTCTACCATCTCTCAATAGCTCCAGGCTAAGGACTAAGCCTTTCATGCATGGACCTTTGGGGAAATTCCAGATCCAAACTATAGCAAGAACTTTGCAATATAGCTCTTAAACAGATTAAAACTTTAAAACGGAATAAACTGACCCATTGACTCAGAAAATGGGGAGACTGAAACAATGACCACCCAAACTCCTTGTATCATTAAGGCTATTTAACAGTATTCCGTGGACTGTGCTCTAACATCAGTGTTTATCTGACAGGGAATCCTCTTCAGCTCAGACCTCACTCAGGAAATGACTTTTATAATCAAAAAGTGAATGAGAACAGGAAAAAATAGACCACCTTCTCCTTCTTCCCAGAAAAGAGGGCACAGAGGGCAAACACAGTGAAGCCAAGCCTGCTCACTCTAGACACAGAGCCCAGAAAGAAGAGGCCAGCTGAGACACGGTTGCCAGGTAATGCATCATCGGCATCAGGTATTTATCGAATGATAGAAGAACCATTTCCAGAGGTACGTTATTGATAAAGATTTGGAATTCTAGTGAACTTAAAGAAATTAGAGATCATCTGCAAAAAGTGGTGAGGGTTTTGAAACCAAAAGAGAAACATCCCAGTGGGATAAAAACAATTTGAGCAGAAATTAGACCACCCAGAAAGCATAACCTTCACCAAATCAGAAGTCCAATTCCTTAACCAAACTTGGCTGAGGGTTTTCACAATTGGTTGGTGAGTCTAAACAAATCAATGTTAACATCAGAACCCCCAACAAAACTCAAGTTACCATTATAGTTATGCGATTTTGTTCTCTTGGCTAATCATTCAACTAGTTCCATTATGCAATACCTAGTAAAAGAACCCATCTGGTTATTGTTACAGATAACAATTTGATATGGCAAAATCAGATCAAAGACACCTGAAGCCATAAGAAGTTTTGTTACGTATTACAATACCCAAGTATTTTCTGTTCTGTGGACCACTTTATAAAGATGTGTAGGTGAATGAATGGATAGATGGGTGGATGAATGGATGGACTGACTTCACTTATTCTACAGTTACATGTTTACCATCTATGTAAATTGATTTTGTTTCCCTTTTATTACTTTCAACCTATAAGATCCCAGGTGACAGGGCCAGGTCTCTGAATTTGCTCCATTAAGGAACTAGTGTAAAAACCACATGAATTTTGTTCAAAATTGAGAGTTTGATGGGATGATAAATCTACTACTCATTATGCCATCGAGAGACAATTTGCATTAGTTTCAATCGCAAATTTGAAAGCAAAATGCCAAAGGAGAATTACTACTAGAAGGCTGGTTTATAAATGCAAGAAATATCAGTCAGTAAGAACTAGAGAAATAAATAACTCTAAAACATTCAATGAGAATATGGTGACAAAAGCTTACCTCTACATTCCCTTAAACAGTTCCCCTTGAAGTAAAACCATATAAAATGAGAAATTCAGCACAATCAAAATAATAACAGATGTACTTTAAGTGTTCCCAGACCTAAACACCTTGGAAAGCTGAGGTCGCATTCATTAAAACTGATCCCTATCTTAAACAACTTTGACACATCATCTTGGCTTTAGTGGTAAGCAAAAGGAGGTCTTTGAAGAAATCTATACCAGGCCAGCTAAACTCTGTCATACACAGTTTTTCTGACCTTTTATTTCATATCACTTGTTCCAGTTTTGTCAAAATCATGGAGGTTTTCAAGTGATGGTTCATTGTAATGACATTTGAAAGCCAAATAGGTTGGCCTGTGAGCCTGTACTTTGGAAAACCAATATTGTAGGTTTAAAGGAGCCCCCACTCCTACCTGGAAACCCTCTCTGCATGGTGGTTGGGGATGCTAGTGCCTTCATCCTGAGCTAGGAACCCACTCTTCTTTCAGCCAGCGCAACATTGCAGTCTACTTCATTAACATCAGAAGGTCAAATCTACCTTTTATCACATCCTGAGATGGTGAGTGTTCAATACACATTCTTTACTGATTTTTGTGCTCCTGAAAACTTAGGCAATGTCTTGAAATCTACTTTAAAATGTTGCTAAAATGATTTCCCTGCTGAAGGAAGAAGAATGGGGAGACCTGTGGGTAATCAGAGGCCTAGGAAGGAAAACCGTCTCTGGGCAACACAGTACTAAGGACACTGGGGATTCTAGCCAAGAAG
Source organism: Callospermophilus lateralis (assembly GCF_048772815.1). NCBI lineage: Eukaryota > Metazoa > Chordata > Mammalia > Rodentia > Sciuridae > Callospermophilus > Callospermophilus lateralis. The sequence continues at coordinate 28,091,148 of NC_135316.1, read as the reverse complement.
GAATGGGCTCTGTCTGGAGGGTTATGGGCTGGGGTTATGGGCTCTTGTGTAGAAATTCTGTCTCACACTTCTTAACATTCTTGCTTTTTATCTTCACATGACATGAAAGAGATAGAGTCTCCCATGTCTGCAGATGGCATCCCTGCAGCCTGAGTTCCCAGTAAGCCTGTCCCTCAGTGCATGCAGGGCATACCTGCTGACCATGCTGAGGGGTACTCGTTTGAAGGGGAAGGGAATCTTCCTATTCTGTTTCATTGTTTATTTGCTTCTTTGTTTTTTCCACAAAGTTTCCTAACTAGAATAGTTTAATCAAAAGTAATGTTAACAATGCATCATTTATTTAAGCTAAGATCCTGCATGTCCTTGTATTTCTAACAGACTGGATATTCCCCTGTGGCATCATATTCAACATCTTCCTCAGTTGCTTGTCTCTTTTAAAATGGAGACTGTTCTTCAAGAAGCCAAACCTGCCCTATGAAAGTGGGTCCTGCCTGCAAAAAGTGGGTATTTTGGCTTAATGAACAGACTGGAGCTTTCTAATGTATGTGTATGTGTCTGTGTGTGTGTGTGTGTGTGTGTGTGTGTGTGTGCGCGCGCACATGTGCATGTGTGTGCACTGACAAGAATAGTGTTGGCAGGTCCAGTAAACAATTAGACAATTATGCATCTATGCATGTATAAGTTTCACTGAGAAGCAAGGGTCCTCAAAGAGCCACATTGCAGGTGGTCATGATGAGTGTCAGTCCCAAAGCCTTCACCACCAAAGCGGCCCATGAAATGTGCTGGGATTATGCACTGATGTCAGAACTCAAGGGAGACTGGCTTTGTCCTCCACTTGTTCCACAGGCCCCTGGTGTTGTCTGAGATCAGCAAAACTATTACCACCCAAGTAATTGTCAGAAATGCACAATCAGGGAGTGGGTAGAACAGCATCCACATGTTAACAAACTCCTTGGATGATGCATAAGCACATTAAAAGTTGAGACACACTGCTCCAAGGTAGATGGCAGGACTCAGAATTTAGGAACCACTGGGCACATCCTAGAGACATTGCTCCACTGTCATCCCTGAGCTGAGACCAAACAATGTTATGTGATTGTCTATAACATTTCTCCACCCTCTCCTTCGCTAGTCCTAGTTTTCACAGCACAACTGCTCCTCTGGGGTTTCAGAATGTCTTTGACACAATGACTAGAACTGGAATAAGAAGAGACAGTTCACTACCATCAGGTTTGCAAATCTCAGCAATCAGGATTTGCAAAGCTCAGTGCCTCCCTGAATTATCTAAAGGCCTGATAACTGGTAAGAATTTAAAGAAAAGGGGAGAAATGGCTATTATTATTTGATCTTAAGTGTCCCCCAAAGGTCCCTGTTAAAGGATTGGTCATCATCCTGTGGTACTATTGGGAGGTGGTGGAACCATTAGCAGGAGGGGCCTAGTGGAAAGAAGTTAGATCACTGGAGGCTTGTCCTTGTGAGGGATATTGGGACTTCAGTCCCCTTCCTCTCTTTGCTTCCTGCTCACTGTGAGGTGAGCAGCCTTCCTCTGCCATGCACTCCCCAGCACGATGCTCTGTGCCACCACAGGCCCAAAAGTAATGGAGACAACTGACCATGGACTGAAACCTCTGAAACTGTAAGCCAAAACTTTTCCTTCTTAAGACCTTTTAATCTCGGGTATTTTGTCATAGTGACTGAAAACTGATTAACATAGTAATGGAAGATTGAAACAAATCTACCCAAGTGTCCAGCGAGATATGTTTTCAAGTTTCTGTGTAGAAGTCTAGGTCAAAAGGAGATTGATGTACCTGAACATCATTTATTAAATTACCCAAGCATTCAGTCAATATTAATCAAGAAGCTACGCCACACTTGGCTCTGTTTCAGCTGCTGTTATACAGCAACATTACTGATACAAGATTTGACCTTATCCACTGGAAAGCACCATCCTAAGAGCCACATGCAACTACATGAAGTTTCCTTCCAGATATGAACCCCTTTAAGGCAATGTGGACTAAGTATATAATGGCCTCCTAAAAAACCAGGGTATTGTTTGGGGTGACTGGTTTTCAAAGGGTAACCAATTCATCTTTAGAGAAAATGCCCTTTGTGTCTCTGTTTAGGTGACTCTTAAAGGGTTAATTAACATCATCCTCAATGCTACCCTCAGATCTTAAGCAAAAGAATATTAAAGCCCATCTCCAATCAATTGCTATTTTATCCACATGCATTCCCCACCCCAGCCTAATCATGTCTCTACTCCAGTCTTTTAATAAGAAGGTTGGCGTAACAAATGGCAATTTAAGTTCTCCTTCATGAGCAGATGCTTCTTCGCTCTCCAGATTCAAGCGAGGCACCTGTCTGAGCCCCACAGTCTGCCTGCCAGTTTTTTATGCCTGTTCATTATTTCTTAGTTCAGAAAATTAACTTTATTTCATGAGGCAAGAAAAATCCCTGTCATTTTCTGGCATTATTAAGAATAAATTCTTTTTAGTCCTTAATCCCAAGGCCTGAACATCCAGTTGCCCATTTCAGGAGATAACATGTGTACATGTGCATACCTGAGATAAGGGCCTGTCCTCTTGGCCTTTTTATGAGAACATTATTTTAGATGCCTCTTCTTCCTTCACTGCTTCAACATAATTTCATTTCATGTTAATGGGAGTGGCTCTCCAGAAAACCCAGTCCTGGTGAGAGACACATTCAAGGACTTTCTGGGAGGGGTGTTGAATATGGCTCATAGCCTCCTATGCCCATGTGACCACAGGAACAGAGACTCAAGGGCAGCCTTTGAAGGACATACAAGGATTTCTCTTTACATGTCATCAGTTATGATAAGGACTATGTGGGACCATAAACAATCTTCACAATAGGATTTTTCTCTCAATTCTAATAGGCATATTTGTAAGTCATTTCCAAATTACACTGTGGAAATGATCTACTTATCAAATGCATTATAACATAATTGGTTGGCTGCACCCACTTGCATATCTTGAAATTATTTCTACAACAACATCTAAAATGGAAAGTTCCTGTTTGAACAATGAGAACTAGAAAATCACTTTTATTCTATTAAGCCTTTCCAAACTAAAGATATTTTTCTTTCCTATATACAATAAAGTGATTTTTGTGATCATTTTCATGCAAACAGTTTGTATAACAAGAGCCAGCATTTAAATACTGTGTCTGTGTAGCTGTCTCCAGGCACAGATTAAGAATGTGGGGCTTTAAGATGTTTTGCCATTCTGTCATTCTTTGACATGAGTGGACAAGGTTTGGATGGAGCCTGGAAGTAGCATTTATTTTCCAGAAGGTGCTGCATATAAATGTGGAAGTGTATGTACAGTATATCTGTGTATATATACATATATATATATATATATATATATATACATATATATATATATATATATATATATATATATATATATATATACTCATTATAACTGGTGGATTTTTTAGCTATGTCTCCATGTGCAAATTAGTTTATTTTAAAATGCTACATTATTATCAACATAAGGCAGTTGGAATGGAGATGACTCTCAAGATTAATTAAAAGAGATCAACTATTCAAGAGAGTACAATAAACGTGTCTAAATTGGAGAAAGATTAAGTTTGGAAGCAGACAGAGGAGTTACCCAAGAGAGGGCTATTGGCTTTCTGCCTGCAAGCCTCTGATGGGTATGAGCACAGGAGAGAAAGGCTGGGACTGGAAGAGAAGGATATTAAAACTGAAAACAAAGATGAACCCTCAGCTCCTGAAGAATGTTTGCTTCTGATCCCTGTAGGCTAAACAAAGTCCCCCCAAGCAAATGTGCTGAGTTATAAAATCAAAACCGTAGAAAACTCGAACATATGCACCTCAAAGGACGAGATGTCCTAGCTAAACTTATGTAGTTCTGAGTTTCTGCTTTCTGAGCTCCTAGACATGGAGAAATCTTGCATGGCCTCACTCCTGCTCTAAGGTGCTACATAGTGGCCCAAATTCCAGCCCAGCATCCCACAGCTGCCCAGCTCAGAGTGGCAGTGCATCTGTGTGAGAGCACTTGGCACTGAGACCAGAAGGCTCCACCCTTGAGGGAAACTTCTTAGCATGCGTGTCCACCTAAGAGACGGTGGCGTGAGAGCATGCTTTCCTGAACACCTGGCCTGATGTCACATTTATTTCTGGAGCAAAGATTGTTCCCTAACTCCAGGAAGTTGCATGGGGAAAGAAGGCGTAGCTCCCTATGATAGGCTGCATGATGGACAGTGGGAACAGCCTTGAGGATTAGTCTCAAAGGTGGTACTCCCCAGAGTTAACAGTAGAACCCACCACTCTGTAATGACTGAAGGTACTGCATACAACACAGATATCACTGGCCTCGGCTGCTGCCTCTAAAAACTCTGTTTTAGTCAAAATTTTCACCACTGTGACTAAAGGATCTGACCAGAACATTCATGGAGGAGAAAAAGTTTATTTGGTGGCTCACAGTTTCAGAGGTCTCAGTCCATGGACAACCGGCTCCACTGCTCGGGGCCGAGGGAAGCAGCTTACATGGTGGTCAGGAAGCAGAGAGAGACCTTACTCTCCAGATACAAAATATGTACCTCATTGCCCTATCCCCAATGAACCACTTCCTCCAGCCACACCCCACCTGCCTCCAATTACAACTCGATTAATCCCTTCAGGGATTAATTCACTGATTAGGCTAAGGCTATAACCAATCATTTTTCCTCCAAACCTTCTGGCATTGTCTCACATGTGAGCTTTTGGGAGACACTCCATCTAAACTCTTATTATTATTACTCAGGCCAATCTCATTGTATCAAGGGTCCAGGAGGAATTCTTTACCCCAAATCCCTGCTATTTTGCTGCTGCTTCTCCCACCTGGGACCACAAAAGAAGCAAGAGTCCAGAGAGAAGCACCCAACATACTTGCTTCTCCAGTGACCCATGAAGAGAGGGGAATCCTTGAGTTTGTAAACTCCCATGTAACATAGCAGGGATTGCAACAACTGATAGATGTCCTAAAAACTGGATTTCCATTCCTGTCCCCACCCCAAATACATACACAGATCTGCCACCTAAATTCTCTTTATACCACACGACTATGGTTCTCAACACCATGAACTTTAAAACCAACACCCAGTACCTCCAGACCTCTGATTTAACTGGATTCCCATGATTTCTAATGTGTAGACAGAGTGGAGAACCATAAATCAGTTTGCCTATCAGATGCTTAAATACCAAAAGGTATAGGTGACAGCAGTCTAAGTTTTATCAGTTCCCATGTCAGGGGATCCCAGGTATCAAGTTTTCTTGAGAAACATCAGTAGAGATTGTCATATTCTCCTTCCCCTCAATTTTTTTAAGAGAGCAATGTAAGTTATACTAGACATGAATTAACAGGTATAGCTTTAGTTACTGAATATTTCTGAGGCTGTTCATTCTGTGTTACTATAGAAAAATATCTGAGGTTGTATACTTGATTAATAAAAGAGGTTTATTCACAGTTCTGGAGGTCCAAGATCATGACACTGATATCTACTTGGCTCTAGTGAGGGCATGACAGCAGATGGCATCATGTGGTGGCAGAATGTATGAGAGAGAAAGGTCTCATGGCAGGAGAAGCAAGAGAATATGGAGGGACCAGGCTTACTCTTTTATGACAGCAAATTCTCCAGGAAACTAACACACCAGCATTAATCCATTCTGTGAGCAGTACACACATGACTTAATCACTACTGCTAGGTCCTACCTCCTAAGTTTTCATCCTTTTTCAGCATCACCAACCTGAAGACCAAGCTCCCAGCGCATGAAGCTTTGGGAGTCAAATTCACCATATTCAAACCACAGTATTAGAAGAACTGAGGTAGAAAACTGAGCCATGCCATATCACCATCCAGGTGTTTACTACCAAGATACACCCTTGTCCCAACAGAACAGAACAGTTATTTCCCTTATTCTGGGCAATGAGTGTCTATGTAGCCATACTGTAACAAAAGGGTAGTATGGATTAAAAAAAAAAAAAAAAAAACAGCAACTTTAAGGAAAATCTCACTTCCCATCATTAGCTACCTGTAGAACCTGGAGCAACTCACCTACCCTCCTGTACCTCAGTGACCTCTATCTGTAAAAATTATATCCACAATGCAAGATGATCCAGAAATGTGAATATGATATATATATATATATATATATAATGTTCACTGATCATGATGCTTAATAATGGCACTAGCATTGCTGTAAGGAGAAATGAGAAGACCCAAGTAGAGCACCTGTTCATATGCTGGACACAGTAGTAGCTGCTCAGAAAACACTCATTTTCATCTCCTTTACTCTTTATTCATTTATCTAGCATTCATTTTAAAATAGGCTGCTAAGTCACATTTGCCTCATTTGGTAATTTAGGATTTATACTTTAGGATCTAAGTTTAGGTCTTTGTTTTGATTTCCATTATATTTGGAAGTATTAAAATAATCATTTCAACTTCTCAGACTATTTTTAGACCCTTATTAATTCATCCAGCATAAAACTATACCTTAAAATCCATGCTGTGGGCTGGGATTGTAGCTTAGTGGTGGATAACTTGCCTCACATGTATGAGGCACTGGGTTTGATCCTCAGTATGACATACAAATAAATAAAATAAAGGCATTGTGTCCATCTACAACTAAAAAATAAAATATTTTTTTAAAAATCTATACTATTGCAAACTTGATAAATACACTGCTCATCACTTCGTTTGCTTAAAAAATGACTTTAGAACCTTAAAAATATATTGTGCATTTCCATGCCATATCAAACATTATACAACATACTTTTCATTTGCAGTGAATGTAAAGCTGCTTAGTCTAAAATAATTGGCTACATTTTCAAGGTCAAATATCTCACTTCCCAGTTAGATTATAAGCTTCTGGAAGCCACAGATAAGTCTGTATATATTCCTTCCTTCCATAAAATAGGTGCTCAATAAACTTTTATTGAACCAAGTGAGCCAAGTACATATAATCAACCGATTGCCACTGAATTGTCATCAGTTTGCTAGTAAAACCAACCCTCAGTTTCCTCCAATGGTTTCACCTCTCCTGCCTGCCTTTTGTGAGAATAGTGTTTACAACTTGCTCCTGAACCCCTGGACTTCTCAAACCTTAGAAACAGTCCTTGTTTCTATCTAGTGGTAATAACAGCTGATCTGTTAGGATGTTCATCTTATATACCCATTAGCTAATCTGCACTCACTTTACCTAGTCTTTCCAGGAACAATCCCATCTAGAACATCTTTGCAAAAACAAACCACCATTTTCACAAAATGTTTGCCAAATTTTCCAACACTCACTTATCAGGATAGATTCAAAATCTAATTATTCCTGGCTAAAAGGCTTCTTGAGATTGATAATTTATAAGCAAGTGATTATTACAATTTAATAATTCTCAAATCTGCCAGGAGTATAAAATGAGTATAAAATGACACAGTGATTTGGAGGTTAGTATACATGTTTCTCATGGACAAAACAAATTCGTTCCATAGTTTCCTGTGACATAACTTTGGGAATAAATAAGATGATGTGTGCAGCACTTTTGTCCCTGAGACACTGAGAAACATGGAGGTCACCTCCATTGGGACCTATATGTGATAGACAGCATGTTTTATTCTCCTCCCAGAATTTAAAATCCTTTGTATTTTCTGTTCTGATAAGTCCCACTTTCAACACAAGTGGATATTTTTCAATGAGTCAAAGATGGCACCTTAAAAAATGGAAGCCTTGACACCATCTCAATTCTGTCCATTTAAACACCTTGTTCCCGTACTTGACCTACAGCTTCTCCTTTGGGTGCAGTGATGACACAAGCATTTTGTTTTTCACACCTGAGTTTTAATGATTACTACCAAGGGCAGATGAACCAGAGAGGGAACTCACAGAGTATGAACGCACACTATGTCTTATTTGAAGTGGTTGCATGGTCCATCAGCCTATTTAGTAGTCTCTCTACCAGTTCTCCTTTTAATTAATAGACTTGTGAATAACCATAACTGCCTTGTGGGACATACCAAACACTAAACAGATGACTAAGTTGCAGCAAGCAATCTGCTCAACACGGGGTGCCTTAATTTAAGCCATACGTGGTGAAAAACGAAGGCACGGCAAGCATGCGGCTCAATGTGTAGCTTTTGGTCTGTTTCAAGTTATATAAGTCCCTGGCGTACAGAAAGTAACATTCATAAAAGGGAAAGCAACGGTTCTGATTTATTGCCACCTGTTAGCATGACTCTGACCTGCTTGAACAGGGCAGGCATCATGGTGCAGGAGAACAGGGCTTAGAGTTGGGCAGGAGCTGAGGTCTGGCCGGCCAAGGGAGCATTAGACCGTGGCTGGACCACAGCCCCTGTGAAGGCTTCCTACTGCGTGCCAGTAAGCAGGTAACTGCAGATGCCTGTCACAGGGTGGACAGCCACGAATATGCCGCCACTGTCATCTGGCCCAGTTTATGGACAAAACCCATCTCCTGGGGGCTGCAGGGAGGGGTGGGGGTGGCGGGTCCTTCATTAGAACCTGGCCGGAGGGCAGCTCAGATCTGTAAAGGACAGCTGTCTAATTGGATTTGCTTGTGTGTACTGTCTTAGCTTTTACAATGGGAATAGGCTACCCAGCCTTTCTAATTAGATTGTTAAACATAATAGCTGAATAGCACAGCAGTAAAGAATTTGCCCTTCCCTTTGTAAGCGCAAAATAGGGCTCAGAAAAGATTCAGGATTTTTCCAGCCCATTTCCCCCATCATTGTATCTGATGGTAATGAGACGAAGTTTATTTCTTTTTAAAAGCTCCCAAAGGAGCACAGGCCAGGTTGAAGTTCAAACTAAATGTCAAAACACACACAGGCAATACAGTAGCAAACTTCTGTTTCCCTTTGGCCCCTTGTTTTCCCTAATTGGTGCCTTGTTGGTAGTCTCTACTGAAAGACCAAGAATGGAATGGGATTGGAAATTGAATTGCCCTGTCACCCCTCAAGGTGGTCTCCAGACCTGGGTTGAGAGAATTAGAGGAACAGGGTGGGAAAAAAAAAAAAAAATCCCTCCTGAGGACTCTGCGTCTAGTCTCCAGAGGCTCCTAGGAAGCAGCAGGAAGTGGAAAGAAAACTGTGGGACAAAAGAGAAGGAAAGATCAGGAAAAGAAGAGCATGTAAGTAGAGGGAGATTAAAGTCAGGAGATGTTATTCCAGCCTGTGGGTGCTGCAATTGTGAAGCCATTCCGATCACAAATGACATTTTCCCTTGAGGGGCCAGGGTTCTCCAAGATTCAGTCCTGGTCTCCTTTGTGGCTCATTGTTGTCACATCCCTCTGTTCATCATCCAGGGAACCTTTATCAGACACTTGGCATAATTCAGGCTTGGTATGGAGAGGAGGAACCCATACAATTTTCTTTCTTTCTGTAAAAAAAGAAATACCTTACACATCCGTTTCCCCTTTTTTCCCTCATCTTTTAGCCTGCCAAGTCCTGGCAGGTGGCAACCGTATCTCCAGGAGCCATGAGAGCAGTCCCCCACCTGATATCTGAAACGCCACCGTGGCCTCAATCACATACTGAGTTGCCTTGCTCCTTACCGAATGCAATGTAAGAAGGGTTTCTTCTTTTCTGAGACAGATATGCCAACACTGTGTCCCCAGAGTCCCACCAGCCCATAGATGCTGCAACAATAAAAATAAAAAAATAATAAAGAAATAAATTAAGGACTCTTTTTTTTTAGAGAGAGAGAGAGAGAATTTTAATATTTATTTTTTAGTTTTCGGCGGACACAACATCTTTGTTTGTATGTGGTGCTGAGGATCGAACCCAGGTCGCACGCGTGCCAGGCGAGCGCGCTACCGCTTGAGCCACATCCCCAGCCCGAGGACTCTTATAAATACACTCAGGAAAGCAATGTGTGAACCCAGCGTGACACTGTGCAGATGACCCGAACATCATCTTTGCCATTTTTATTCTCTTTCAACATCCTCCTGGAAAAATGACTCCTTGACTTTCAAGAATTATACATAATAAAAGCAGGCAACATAGGACTCAAAACCACCTTAGAGTTTAAGAAAATATAAAGGAATGAATAAACGAATGGAGAAATGAGGAATTGCCCACCTTTCTGAAGCACTCGTACTGTTAGCCTGTCCTCCTCCCCTTGCTGATGTGAATGCCCTCCTTCTCTGATTGTGATCTTGAAAAATCTTTGCCAAGATTCATCAGTGACTCCAGAACTCAGCTCTATTTATAGTCTTTTGTTCCCCACATGGAGTTCAAACATTCTGTCTGTGCTTTGGGTTTGTGCTATTCTTTTGCTGGGATACACCCTGCCCACAAGGAGCACTTGGCTCAGGACTTGCAAACTCATAGTCCTTGATTTTCATAAGGTCTGTACATTCATTCATTCTTTAAATATTGAATTCCAGTCCCTGGAGCTGGGAAAATGTTCTCTAGATTGCCACAAACCTGCCTGCCCACTGTGTGTGAGATTTGATCCCTTCTCACAGTCAGTTTACCTGTCCGGGTCCTGAGAACAGTGATGTTTAGGACTCATTTATTCCTCGATCATCAAGTACTTCTGTCTGATTATATCCCAAGGCAGATTTATCTTCCCACATCATGTGAGTCTACCCTCCACACTCAATAACTCCTCCCTCACAGCAATTCACAGAAAATGTGCATTTGTCAGTCCTCATCATTGTTTTGTAACTTTCCTTAACATTCATTTCTTGGGACTGGAGAGGTGGTAGCTCCACACATGCTTAGCAGGCAGGAAGCCCTGGGTTCCATCTCCAGCACCAAAAATACCAAAGCAAAACAAAACACACTTCTTTGGTTCGGTGCACACACCTGTAATCCCAGCGGCTCTGGGGGCTGAGGCAGGAGGATGGAGAGCTCAAAGCCAGCCTCAGCAAAAGCAAGGCTGCTAAGCAACTCAGTGAGTCTCTGTCTCTAAATAAAATACAAAATAGGGCTGGGAATGTGGCTCAGTGGTCGAGTGCCCCTGAGTTCAATCCCCAGTACAAAAAAAAAAACAAAAACACATCTTTAAAATGTGGCTTGGACTTTATTTCCTACAAACTTTACATAGAGAAAGGATGTAAGAGGAAAAGATTGGGGAAGTGATTCACTAGAATGGAGCTTTATCACAGCAGGAGAGCCATCCTGTGCCTCCCTGTGCTTTTTGTCTCCCAGCACTGTTGCGTGTCTCCTTCGGGTTATGGAAGCTGGATCTGCGTGGGACTGGATCTACTTATGTACACGGTTCTACATGATGCCCGGGTAGAATAAATGATTACTATGAAGTACATTTTTCTGCCATGACGAGAATAAATAACTATGTATAAAAATTGCATAAAGGAGTTAGAATGATCTTTTCCTTATAGCTTACAAATTTTTGACAATCGAACCATAAAATTGGCACAGACCCTGACCCCGGCTCTAAACCTTTGAATCAAAGAGCTCTGCGCCTGCAATGACACTTGTGCAAAAGTACAGTTGTGCAGCCAAGGCAAACCCAAATATTGGCTTTGTTTTGAAATGAGAGCCCCTTCTGCATTCTGAGGCCGTGTGATGTTTCTCATTCCATTCTTCATTCTGCACACATGGGTGACTTTCAGTCGGCATTCATGGAAACTGTTTTAAAAGGTCCTGAAACTGAGAAGTGGATTATGTCAAGGACTAAAATTACTTGAGAACGTTTTGATCATATACTTTTTGGAGTATGATCAATTTGACACATGTGTCCATAACGATATGAAGATGTGTGTGTCCATATTCCTGTGATAACACACAGGGTGTGAAAGGAATGAAGTTTCTCCCCACGCTCTCTCTCATGTTTTATTTAGTTTAGGACAGGTGTTGCAAATAGTGTCTGAAATATTACTAGAAATGCTCCATGACACTCACATTCCTAGCAATCCTGTACTTTCCTTCCAAAAGCTTATTGACAGCTGATTTAGCTCCTTGAATTTCTCAGAAAATAACTTTCCATCTGCATGTGAATGTATTGTTCTTATTTTGCAAAGATGAGTATCAGACAGTGTGACTCTGTGTAACAAATGGGAGCTGGGACAGGGGGCTTCCTAAAGGGCAGGAGGATGCCGATAAATCTTTCCTTAGGTTTATCCCACTTCTTTGCCCAATTCTGGAATGAGTTCCAGAAAAATACTAATGAAATTAAAATGCCAGGTGATGAAGTTGGTTTCTGATGATTCAAAGTCGTATTCTCCCTACATTTCATTTCATTTCAAGAGTAAAATCGAAAGAAAAAATTAAGGGCTAAAGTCTCAAGGATTGCTCTCTCAGAAACCTAGCCAGGTATGACATCCAGACTTTTAGTTAGTCTAATGGAAAAGTCCTGGGAATACCTGAATTGCTTGATTCAGTCATCACTGTCAGAAAAATGCTGTTATGTGAAGGGGAAAACAACACTCAACTAAACCTCTATTACCCTTTCCTATCCCTTATTAACTACAAATTGTATATCCAAGAACCTGCACCAAGACTGGAAAAGACAGCAAAGTGTGTAGGTGAACTCTGTAACATTGGAGACATCTGAAGAGGACAAAGAATCCTAGCTGGACTGGCCTGTTTCTCCCCAAAAGCCCCCTTTGATCTTTCAGGGTTGCAAATGCTGGTATGGTTTGGATATTGTTTGAGTGTATACCCCCGAGGGTTTGTGTGCTGAAAAAAACGTGTTGTCCTCAGTGTGGCAATGTAGGGAGGGAGGGAGACCTTTATGGGGTGGGACCTAGTGAAAGTTGGTTGGGTCATTGGGTTCTGCCTCAGAAGGGATCAAGGTGGTTCTCATGGACTCTGAGTTGGTTCTTTAGAGAGTGAGCTGTTATCAAAAAGCCCTTTCCCACACTCTGTCTTCCTGTCTCACCCTCCTACACGTATTTCTACTATTGCAATGCCGTCTACCATGAGGTTCTCACCAGAGGCAAGCAGATCCAGGTGCCATGCCCTTGAACTTCCAGAACTCCCTCGCCTCCTTTATAAAAGTCCCAAACTCAGGCATTTTTTTATAGTGATGGAAAATGGACTAATAGAGTTGCCATAGGATAATGTTCTCCAATCCAAAAGCAACTCCTCCCTACAAGCAAAATAGGCACAATAGTCACGATGTCATGTGACATAGCAAATTGCTGGCAGCAATATGTCTTCCACAGAGAAGACACCAGGAATTCAGAGTGCTGACTTGTAGCCTAGAAGAAAACGTGGAGGATCAGAGGATAACACAAGCAAAGGCAAAGTGCTAAAGCCTGGAGCAGCCTTAAGAACCATCAAAAATTCGTTCGAAATCAATTGAAAGGGTAAACAACAATGCTGTTCTTTCATGCTAGATGATTTCTGCCCGTAGGGGTGCTGTCATTATCCTGGTCCATCTCATCTCAGGCTCTAGATTGGTTCCCCCTAGAACAGTAAGTGTGCATTTTGTATGCATTACAGGGTCCCAGCAAAATATAGCCCATAAGCTGGGAATGTTTTTTACATCTTTAAAAGATCTGGGGAAACAAATCAAAAGAAGAATTTCTTGTGACATGGAAGATTGCAAGAAATTCAGATTTTAGACTTCCCGGAGCATAGGCATGCCCATTTGTGCACATGTATGTCATCTATGTCTGATTTATGCTACAATGCCAGAATGGAGGAGTGGTGACAGAGACCCAAAGAGAAACAAACTGTAATATATTTATTACCTTGCCCCTTACAGAAAAAAAAGTTTGCGAACCCTGGGGTATGTGACTGCCAAACCACTGGTGAGGATTCCAACATGTTTTAGATTGTGGAACCCTGCTAAGTGGCTTGATTTGAATTCCACATAGGACCCCATCAACATTGGATGACCATCTTCCCAACCTGTCTGCACAGGTATTAAACAAAACACATAAGTAACCTGTTACTTTTGCAAACAATTCTGCCAGGAAATAACAACAGTTCAAAAGCTGAAATAAACACTTTTAGCACATGTGAAATAAATGTAATGAAGTATTAAGGAAAGCTTAAACTTTGACTATTGGTGAATTAAAGAAAATTATGCAACTCCTGAAAGAAAGTTATGAGTGCCTTTATCAATTATAGAAAGTTGTACTGTACTGTTGAGATTCAGGATAGAAATTTTTATGTGAATATATGTTGGTGCAATTAAGAGAAGATGTGTTTATTCTGAGTGTTTTGGTGGGATACCTCTGTGTACAATGATGGTTAAGTCCCCAGTGACAAATGTAACTTATTATTCATTCATTCATAACATAGTTAATTTACTCATTTATTCATTCAGCAAATATTTATTAAGCATAGATGATAGATGAACTAGTAAGCAAGCAGGTTAGTCAATGGAAGGAAGTAGACACATAAGCTAAATAAAACAAAATGCAAATATTCCTAAATAGAAAAGAAGACCACAAGTATAAAACACCAGAATCAAGTTCTTGTTTCTTTGTCTGTTTAACGATTAGCTCCCACGGCCTGCCTTCCCAGGGCCAGGAAAAACTGTCAGTCAATGTCAACCCAAGAACAGTGCAACCGAGAATTTGATAGCTCTAGGAGTACTTCAGAACTTACAGCAAACATACCTGCAGAAGTCTAGAGTCAGGGAGACTGAAGAGATGTTCCCTCCCCCAGGCCACCCCATCACCAAGTACCCCTTCAATCCAGCACAGGAAATATATTTTTTTTTCCGCTTAGCAGCTGTTGGCATACAGAATACACAGCCGAAACCAGGCCTCAGGAGAAAAGTTGTGCTGGATCTTTATTCATGGTATGTGGTTAAACATGTTTTCGTGTTGTCAAAGATTAAATAATTAGGAGAACATGGTCAAGATCAAAAGGCAGCACCATGTCACAGGCAATTAGGAGGCTGCTGCAGCTGGGACAACGAGGGATCCCTGCTGGTGAGGTACCTGCCCTAGCAAACCATGTGGGCTCAATATGAAGCCTAGATGGGGTGCTTCAGAACTTTTCATTTAAATCTCATTAAGAGGGTTACAATCCCGTAAATACAAAAATAATAGTAAAATCGGTGTTAAGGTCGTCACGAAATAAAAGGGAGGAGAGAAAAAGAAAGTCACAGGCTTATTAATTAGCAATCTTTCCTCAAAGAAGTCCCAATAGAAATGTTTCACATATCTTAAAATAGGTCTCAACCTGATATATTTGTAAAATAAGCTTGTTCATCAGGTCTGTATATCCTCATCAAGAAAGAAAGATGTCGATAAATCAAGCGAGTTCCCCCCCGGGGGTACCTACATTGTCATAGCCTCATGAAGTAGATATCTTTTTGGTGATCCTACCTGTTGCCTAATTTTATGGATATGGACTTATGTTTTGAAATATGAACCAGGAAAATCTCACCTGAAATTCTACCCTACTTAATAGCATTACGAAAGTTCAATTTAAATGATATGGAAACCACATGACTAAGTCTAAAATTAAAGTTGTAAGAATGATGTAGACTCAAACCTGTAAGGTTTAACCAAGGTTTAAATATCTTGTGTGGTCTGACCTGGCCACCAAACAGTTTGAATCTCCTAGACTTCAAATGACTTTCTCTTTCAGGGTGCTTGGGGGGCTGGGTTGGGCTCTGCCATGGGAATCCAGCAACTACTGAGAGCAGGAAGTGAATAGAATTACTAAGAGCTCCAGGATCCACCCAGTCCACACACACAGGTTCATCCTGGACATGGCTCAGCTCAAGAAGTCACAGAATCAAGCAGCTATTTTCTTCTGCCTTATTTCTCTCCACAAAACTTCAGTTTTTTCCAATGTCCAGATGGCTACTGGGCATAAGAAAATACCTAGGACTCCCAGACCTGGTTATCCATGCCTCTCAGTCACATCTACAGACTTGGATGTTCTCATGGACTTTGGAAGAACCTCATCTTTCCCCATTCAGCATCTCTCTGGACTGGAAATCACTTCCAAAACACTGTAGCCTACTACTTGTATCTCCAGGGTGGCTTTGATCCTGGCACTATCTGGAGCTCCTTCCAAACCATCATTTAGAAGACAAATAGCCACACAGCAAAGGGTGGCCTCTGCCCAAGCCAAGTGTCTTATGGTCTTGGACCATACCACCACTTCTCCCGCCCACCAGATATGGCAGGAGGCTCTTACAGTCCTGAGAAATGCCTTTCAGTCCTTGCCTTAGACTCAAGCAACTGCCATGTTCATGTCTCTGCAGGGCTCCAGAATGCCTGTGCCTCTCAAGACAGTGGCAGTGCCCCTAGCTGCCCTGTGCCCACCTCTGTCCTCTCCTCCTCTTTGCCTTAAACCCAACACACCACAACAATGCCCTCCCTTGCAGGCCTCCCAATCAGATGGGCTGTGTTTCCCAGGTTTCCTTCCCTCTGCAGAGATGTGTTAACCACTAGGGGTGGAGCATTTCTCCTTCCTCCAAGTGTGTACCTACCCCAGGGTACTGGGCCCCAAAGGGACCTCCTAACAGATATGATAGACCTCACTACCCTCAGTTCTATTGTTGAGGGTCTCCTTCCTTCTGGCTACTCTCCCAGGGCCACCATCCTGCACAGGGGCTCTTTTTCCTGATACCCTGCAATTCTGTACCTGAAGCACAGACAAAAAGCCTGGCCCCAACTCTCTCAGTTGTAACTCCCTCACCTGATGAGTTTTAGGTATTGGAGCATAGGTTTGAGATGTTGACAAACTTTGTATATATTATCCGTGTGACATAATCAGTGACAATGCTAGTGTTGCCTTGAGCTGCAAACCTTTACGCAATGGCACCTGATGGGAAGAAGGAGCAGTTCTACCAGGCAGAGATGCAGTGCATGCTCACATCCACCTCAGGATGCCCTCTAGAGTGCAGGAAAAGCACTTTTAAAAAAAGAGCTTTATTATTATACATAGTAGTTGGGTTTGTCCCAACAAACTCATACATGCATGGAAATCAATTTCAGTTCATGATCTCCCTTTTCTTCCCTTCCTCCTGCCCCCAGCCCCTTCTCCTTCCCTTTACTAGACTTCCTTTCACTCACCTATTAATTAATATTTGATTGGTTCTTTATGCTGTCCTATATCTTTCCCTCTTCCTTCCCTTTATTTTACTCTAGCTTCTGCATATGAGAAGAAAATTCAACCTCTGAGTTTCAGAGTTTGGCTAATTTCACTTAGCATTATATTCTCCATTTTCATTCATTTACCCACAAATGCCACAATTTCATTCTGTTTTATGGCTGAGTAAAACTCCAGTATATACATATACCACAATTTCTTAATCCATTCATCTACTGATGAGCATCTGGGTCGATTCCATAATTTAGCTATTGTAAATTGTGCCGCTATAAACATTTATGTAGTTGTATCACTGTAGTCTGCCAAATTGAAATCTTTGTGGAAAATACCATTGAGTGGGATAGCTGGGTCGTATGGTGGTTCCATCCCTAGTCTTTTGAGTACTCTCCATACTACTTTCAAGAGTAGTTGTACTAGTCTTGCAGCCCCACCAACAATGTATAAATATTTCTTTTCCCCCACAACCTCGCCATCATTTATTGTTGTTTAGATTCTTGATCATTGCCATTCTGATTTCAGATGAAATCTCAGTGTAGTTTTAATTTGCATAGGAAATGCCCTTCTAAAGGAGCATTTGACTACTACAGTTTGCTAACTCAGATGGTATGGGGCTAAAAGCAGTCCCATCTAATGAAGAATTCAAGGAACTGAGGATGTGTAGAACAGTAAAGTAAAGGGGAAACATGCTTTGGCTTTCATAGTGGAAAGGGCATCCAGCCAAAGAAGGGCTTGCCCAGTTCTGTGCTATGCAGATGGGAATCCAAGCCAAGTACCCAGAGATCCCCAGAATGTCAAATGCAAATAATCATCCATGTTTTATGCCTCTCCCTCCATACTTCTCTTCCTCTTCCACTTCTATTTTATATTCTTTCTAAGTATAGGGGTGCTCAAGAAGGGACTATGACCTAGTGAGGTAGTGATCTCTCTTCAACTGGGAGTGCTCAGGTAGGATGGAACCATGCTCTCCAGTGGTACACAGGAAACATGCTGGAATTAGATGGGAGCCTGAACTGGAAACCTCTACTATTTCTTCAAAAGCCCAGATCCTGTGGCCAGGGTTATCTTAACAGAATGAACACCCTGAACCAGCATGGGCCAAATGATTTTATATGCCTTCTTTTTCAATTTTTCTCATAGAAAAATTAAAAACAAAAAGAAGGAAATTAAACCACTAACACAATTATTAGGAAAAAACACTATTGATGATATATATGTATTTATTATGTTCATATGTATACATATATTTATAGTAAATACACATATGTATAGTGTATATATACACTATGTATATATAATACACATAATTTTGCTTTAATATATACATGTATATGTGTATAACATATATATACATGTATATGTATTATATTACAGCAATGTTATAGTAATATATAGCAATTATGCATATTATATATGTACATATACATAATATGTTATTATGTATTATATACACACACACACATATACCTAGTAAAAATACATATAATCAATCATATTTATATTTCCCTTTTTTTCAATCATGGAAAATTTTGCTAATTATGCTTTCTGACCCCCCTCCTTTCTCTCTTGCAGAAGTTTTCTTCTTAACTTGTATGTACTGACATTTATTATGTTTTTTTTTTCTTTTGATGCTGTAGGTATTCCTTGGAGATCTCACAGCATAAATGGGGTGTTCTACTGGCAAGAAGGCAGCTGAGGAATTTCCAAATGAATTTACAAATGAAATGAGGTCAAGGGGCCATGGAACTCTGCAATTCAAGCATGGAAAGGAGCCACAAACCTGGGCAGTCTGGCTCCGCCCACCACCCCATGTGCTAAAGGTGAGTTGAACCTTTAGTGAGTAGTGACATTAACTAAACACTATTTTTGCATAGACCCCACATCTGAAACTCCAGTTATGCCCATTAGAGGTAGAGGGGTACACCAGCAGAAGAGAATTAAGCAAATTAAGCATGAGGAGGCCACATTGCTGGGCAGGTAGGTGTGTTAAGAAAAATTCTTTAATGCCTTTAACAGGAAGGAGGGTAACTTTGCTCACAGCTCTGCGTGTCTCTCATCTTGGGCAGAAGAGCAGGCCGGGGAGAGAAAAGATAAACTCTGTGCAACGAGCAGATCCCTCTCAGCCTTCCTTCTACCCTGTCCTGTGTCTAGGCTTTTATTTTAAGTGGAACATAGGAGGCCAGCACCCCAAGGCCACATGAAGGTGCCAGGAGCCTCATCACTCTCTAAAGCTCCTTGGGGGAGGAAGCTCATTCTTCACTAAATTCTTCAGAGTCTGCAACTTCTCTCTCTCTCTCTCTCTCTCTCTCTCTCTCTCTCTCAATGAGAGGCAAGAGTTCAGTGGGAGAATCAGAGAAGCCTTGGCTTCCTGGAGGGTTGCCTTGTTTAGTCAAGTAGATGGCCCCCAGCTGGCCCGCCCAGCCCCTGTGGAATTTTCTGGGGGCTTGCTCAGGCACCGGCTTTCAACTCTGCTTCCGAAGTTAGTCTGAACAATGGAAACAATTCCTTTCCATGATTAAAATCTTCCACCCTCTAAAATTAGTCCCAGGAAATTAGAACACCCGTAATTGTAGGAGGCTACACAATCCCCGCAATTTAAAGTGGAGTCATTTACGGAAAACACCAAAGCAAAGTCCTCAGAAGATATTTCCTCAGTAGTTTTTGTCCTATAACTTGAGGCCACTAAAGGGTCATCAAATCTCAATGGCTCTCAGTCCCCCAGTTATTAAGTCCATTCCAGTGAAGAGATAACACGGAATTGTTCACCAAGAGAAGTTGTGACATGCTGGCCTTTCTTTGTTCAAGGAGAGGTGGGTTGATGTATATATGCTCTCTGTGTGTGATCAGAGATTTAAGAATTCAAGGTTCTGCCCTTTTAAGTTTTCTTTTTTTAGTATTTTTCAAATCATAAGTATAAAAATCAGAATCATAAGTTTTCCTGTCCAATTTTAAAACCTGATAACAAAAGAGCATTGTAGAACAGGAGGCATGCTTGTACTTCATCTACTAACAGACATCACCAGTCAGCTTCACTAATAAGCCAAAGGAAAACGACTGTGCATTTTCTAGAATGATCCACATTTTTCTTCTGTGTGCCTTTCCTGGCTAAAGAAAAGAGGTGGGAGCACTAAAGAGAAATTGCTGTGAGCTTAAAAAGTACAGATGACTGAACCCTGGAACTAGGTGATGCCATTAGGGGGCGCAAGTGAGCTTGTGCACATTTAGGCTCAGTCACAGCAGTGGAGTTGAGGCTGGACAAGAGGAATAAGGGGTCAATCTCCACTTCCTCACTTGGGATCAGAGTTGTCAAATCATATTCCAGAACACACTTTCCTACTTCTGAGGCCTTCCCACGTGTTTATCTTGTTCCTTCATTTTCACTCACTTAGTATCTTATTTTCTATCTCTAAGGTGGTCATTTCCAAAGCAGTGGCTGCAGAACTGAAATACTGAGCAGAATTACCCCACCCAGCCCAGGGTGTCTTTCCTGGGCATAACTTAGTATGTCCCAGTGTGTACGATAGACATGAGGCACCCCCAGAACAAGCTCCATGTCCTGATTTCATGTATTCATCCACAAAACAAATATTTATTGAACATTTTGTTGAAAGAAGTATGTCACTCAGGATGGAGATACAATACTAAACAAAGGTAGACATAATCCTTGCCCTCATATGCTAACCACCTCTGGCCTCCAGCTTACACAAGCAAATATAAAATCACAAATTGTTCTTGATGCTAAAAGATGAGTTATCAAGTACTATGAAGCTGCACATAGTTGGGTGTTTTTACCTAGTTTGTATGGCTGGGGGAAGTTCATGGGAACATGAAGTGTTTTAAAGTGTCAAAGATATGTGGACAATTAGGAAAGGGTGGGTGGGACAGCAGCCTCCCAGGCAGAGGCAACAGCTCATTCTACTAGAATGTCCTTCCCACTTATATGTGCCTGCTGAATCCTGCTTCTCCTTCATGCACTGTTCAAATGACATACTTTAGGAATCCTTCCTCTTCTTTCTTCCATTGGTGACTTAATGACTGTATCTAATAATATATGAACAGTTCTCATATAGAATGTACTTTCAGGACCCAGAGCAGGGGGATGGTAGGGAAAGAAACAAAGCCCTTACCTTACCTGTTTTTAAAAGAAAGCTTTATTATTATTCAGGTTTGAGGGGCCCAAAGCCCAGAAGATGACCGCCATTAAAAAGATGATGTATTAGGCACAGTAGCACGCAGCTATAATCCCAGTGGCTCAGGAGGCTGAGGCAGGGGGATTGTGAGTTCAAAGCCAGCCTCAGCAACTTAGGGGGGCCCTAAGTAACCCAGGAGACCTTGTCTCCAAATTTAAAAAGCAGGGCCAGGAGGATGTCTAGGGATGTGGTTCAGTAGTTAAGCGCCTCTGGGTTCAATCCCTGGTACAAACAAAAGAGGTGATATGTTCTCATGAGGAAGGGGCACAAGACACATTGGGGGCCACACAAGAGGGAGGAAGCATCAGGGTCAGTCAAGAGGCAGAAAGAATGAGGGGGAATATGGACAAGAGACTTTACTGTAGTCTCAGCAGGAAGGAACAGACCAGGCAGAAAGCAGGCGTAAGGATTGGCGAGTTATAATAATTTCAGCAGGATGTGGGCAAAACACTGTCCCTAGTTATTGGCCCTGAGGTGACTGAGGAAGGGAAATGTGACCCACAGTACAGAAGTCCCATAAAGGAGGTGGAGGGAATGAGCCTTGGCTTGTGAAGGGGAGTGCAAAGTTGAGTCCTTACAGCCCTACACACTGGCTGGCCTGGAAGGGCCAGAAGGACCCAGATATTGAAGCATCAAAATAGAGTGACATGCTTAATATGTCACCCTCCAGGGCTAACCGTTGGCTAGGGAGGTGGACAAGGAACAGAAAGTGTAACACAGGTGAACTGGAAGTCCAGGCCCATGGCCAGGCTGCAGAAGGTCGGAGTTCTCACTAAGGAAAGGACTGGCGTGGGCTCTGAAGGACAGCCAGGAGCCTGTCAGGGAAACAGGGACATCTAGGCTGAAGAAGCAGGAAGGCCAGAGACCCAGAGGGAGGGGACTGGTCAGGAAAATCAACACTGCTCAAAATTGCTGGGAACCCAAGCATGTGAGAAAAGGTACCAGTAAGAGATAGGGCGAAAGTGGGAGAGTCCAGGCTGGGAAAGGTTGGGTTCCACTGCGAAGACAAGAGGAGCCATGGAAGAGTTTTAAGAAGGTTGGTGATGTGCCTGGATTTGCATTTTAAGAGACTGGAAGGGAGTCTGAGGATTTAAAAAAAGAAAAAGAAAAAAAAAAAAACGTGCAAAACAACAATCCAAGGGTGGTGGTAAGTAGAAAAGGAGGGTATAAAGAGATTCAAGGGATATTAGCAGAAGAAAATCATGGGATTTGCAAAGGGTGGACACAGGAGAGTGAGGCAAAGGGAAGGGTCCAGGATAACCCCCATGTCCCTGCAGGAGCAGCCAGACAGAATACTAAGTTGTCATTGGGAATGCCAAGGCTGTGCAGACAGCACATGGATTTTAAATCAAATTCTGGAATGTGAGACTTACCCTTACGGATTATACTATTTTAGATAATTTACAATATAATCATGAGTATCTGAGTCATGGAGATAATGTTTACCTCTGAACATCATTGCAAGGACCAAGTAAGACAGTGGTTTTGCAAAGGCTTTGCAAACTGCAAAGCAATGCTTATGTGTCACTTAGTTTATTGCTATCGTTATTGTCCTTGTGAGGTCTAGGCCTCCATCTTCCCTGAGCAAGGGAGTCCAGTCACCTCATATTAATGTCCTATCGAACAATCACAGTATATACAAGTATGCAAAGAACTTGGTGATCTTTGGAAACATCATGCACCTCTTCTTCCTCTCTTCCTTAGCAACAGATCTCTGGATTTATTCTGGATGGTATTGCAGTATACTAAAGAATCATACTCTCCAGGATCCAGAAATTCTAGTTATAAATTCTGCCCTGTGAGATATGTACGTAAGTGGGTAGAACTTCCATTCCTTAAAAGGAAAGACTGTGACTTTTTTTTTTTTTTAAAAAAAAACTCCTTCGTTCACACTTTTGATCAGGACCAGGACTCAGATGAAATGACTGGAGTTCTTGTAGCCTCCTTGGACTATGAGGAGGTGTTTTTTGTTGTTGTTGTTTGTTTGTTTTTGTTTTTGTTATTGTTGTTGTTGTTTTTAACTAAAGCATTTTAGGGCAGAGATTTGGAGAAGGCCTGGGTTCCCATTGGTTATGAAGGCACCTCCCTGAGCCACCCTGCTCTCAGTGGATTTACATGAAAAATAAAAATGTCCCTGTCCTGTTTAATGTACTGTTTTTCAGATTTTTGCAACTCAGAGATAAACATAATTTGAATTGAGACATCAGATATCCTAATAAGCCATAAGTACTTTCACCTCTGAGTATAATGAGCTAGGAAAGAGTAAAGTGGGTAATATATTATAAAAAAAAAAGTGATGTTTTAAAAAGGAGAGAAATTGGCCAAATTTAAACTTTAAACAATTCATTCCATTTACTTTGTCAGAATTTTCTAAGAGAAGTAGCTATTTTGAAATTTTTTTCAAAAAATAATGGTAAAATGATCTCACTTTTACAGTAAAAAAAAAAAGAAAGAAAGAAAGATCTATACTTTTTAATTCTAGTTTTACTACAAAGTGATTGTTTAAGAAACATTAATTTGGCTTATTTTGAAACTATTTTAGAGCAAAGCTACTCCAAAGAATTCTTAAGAAAACAGAAAAAACAATGTCACATCTCTCTGTCTCCTTAGAAAAGAATCAGATAAATTTCACTTGCCATTTAGACTCAAACATTCTTTTTTAGAACAAGACAAAGTACAGAAAATTTATATGAAGTATTTGGTACTTCAACAGGTAAGAAATAAGTTTTTTCTAAAAAGTACAAACTGTAATTTAGACTTCAGAATGTAATAAAATGATATTTTTAAAAAGCAAGAACTCAGAATCCTTAAAAAAAAATCTTTAAAGATACCAAGTAAGGCACTGCCAGTTTCTAAAGTGAATAATTCATCTTTATCTACCTATGATAAACTGTACTGTGTTCCCCAAAATTCATGTGCTAGAGCCCTAACCTCCAGTACCTAGGAATGGAACTGTACTTGGAGATAAGACCTGTAAGGAGAGTAAGGTTAAGTGAGGTCAAGGCAGGTGAGGGGTGGGGGTGTCTGATCTAGTCTGACTGGTGTCTTTATGAAAAGATACACCAAGGAAACATGTCTTTGTTTTTGCCTGGAGAAAAGCCCACTTGAGAACACAGCAGAAGGGGAGCATATCTGCAAGCCATGAAGACTTGCTCTCAGACATCCAGCCTCCAAAACCATGAGAAATAAGTGGTTTTTTTTTGACCACCCAGTCTATGGTATTTTGCTTGTGAGCTCTAACTGACTAAGACCCTACCTTACCTGGTTTTGGGTCCTAGCTACAGTTACCTTTTAACTCCATGCAGGCAAAAGTCTGTAGCAGAGTAAGGACAACCATCGTTTTGAGCAGATTTTCTACCATGACTTTTGTTCAGTCCTTCTCCCCTCTCATCAGCACCAGTCGCCTGTTTCCAGAGAATCCTGAAGCCAGCCAAGGGGAGCTCTCACCATCTCCAGACACCATTCAGACAATTTCTACTTGTCTGCAGGCTGTCCCAGAATCCCTTTCTCAAGGGAAGCCATTTCTCTTCCAGACATAACCAGAACACACTTGTGCCTTGGGGTCTCTCTGCTCCACAGCCTCCCCTAACTTTTTCACTCATAGACTCTTTCATGTCCTCCATATTCACCTCCTCACTTTCAAACAGCAACTCTTCCCTCCTCTTGCTGCAGCTTTCTCTCTCTCATGACCTTTCTTCCACACAATTAAGCTAAAATCCTATCTATTCCTTGTCCTCTCTTCCCAGCTTCCTCCCACTGCTCAGCCTACTCACTGCTATGACTTAACAGTTCTTGCTAGGGTTACATATAGGCTCCATGGGGCTGGACCCAATAGACATAGTCAGCCCATTCTCTACATCATTCAAAATGTTTGATATATGATGTTCTTTCCCCCTTTCTTTGATGCAATAATTTTCAGGTTTTCATCCTGTCTCTCTGGATGATCCTTTTCTGAGCTGTTTACAACTTTGTCATCTTCTTAATTCTGAAGGTTCTATAAGGTTCAGTCTCTGTATGCCCCCCAAAGTCTACCAGATAAATATCAAACATACACCTGAAGCTGAATCCTCTCTCAGGTCACATCACAAGTGACCACACGGGAACTTCAAAACTATCATGATGCACACTGAACTCTTGCTTCCTCATGCTTCCTCCCGGAAGTGCTACAACAATGCTGGCCTCTCCCGGGCCTGTCAGTTGTCAATGGTCCCGTGGCTTCAGTATTCCATGATCCAGGCAGAAACTCCCAAGTCAGCCTTGCAACCTCCTTTTCCCTGATCCCCATATCCAAGCCATCTCTGTCAGTTCCTTTCGAAAAATGAATTGATTCCATTTCCTTTCTTTCAAGGCCACAACTCCCAGGCTTTTCCCAGTTCTCATGATCTTTCCCTGGATCCTCCTGATTTCCCTGGCAAAGCTCATCATCTCCAGCCTCTTCAACCTGTTCTCCAAAGGAAAGGCTTTGGAAATGCAACTCTCATCATGTCACTCATTTCTAGAGCCCCTCCAGAACCTTCACCGTCACTGCACTTAGAATGAAGTCAAAATGCCTGAACGTGCCCCACAAACTGCTATGCAAGCCAGTCCCAGTCTGTCCCCATTGTCACCTTCCATGAATCCCAGCCATTTAGTTCTCACAGACGTATGGATTTATATTTAATTAATTGTAAGAGCACTTTGCATAGTTACGGCTTTAACTTTCTGTAAGATATATTGTAAATATATACCAGATTTTGGCTTGTGGGACTAAAACAGCCATGCCTTCCGCACCCTCACAGAACAGCACAAATCACCCATCAGGAGTTGTTCCTGATGCTTCCTCATCCTCAGCAGAGTGGAAGCACCTGCCCTGCTTTACCTGGCAGGTCCCCCTGGGAGGGAACTCACCTGGAGCAAAGGGTAGAAGCTACAGAATGAACCACAAATCCAGGGACCTGAGAAACAAAGTTTGAGAAATAAGCACCTTTAGAGATAGCAGGAGCAGACATCCTTCTGATGAAGGCACTGAAATTGCAGGGAAGTGGCCCTCCAGGGTTACTTCACTGCAGCTCCTGAGTGTTATTCAAAGGAGACTGTAACAATATGGCCCTTGATTGTCTGCAGTCCTAATTTTAGCTCAGATGCACTCAATACAACTGAATAGGCACGATTCTCATTATTGTATTCCTCCACAGCATTTTCGTTTGCCCAGCAACAGCTGTGTTATTCGTCTATTTCTTATAGAAGGTGAGCCTGGCACAACGGGCCCTTGCACAACAGGCCCTTGTTTCATGGCATCGTATGGTTCCCAATTATTTCCTTTTCCATGTCCAGACTGAAATTCAGTCCCAGCAAGTGGGCAAGTAAAGAGACCCAAAAGGAGAATTAGTGAAGAGACAACAGACAAGTGAGCAGCTGCCTTTTTATCCCTAACAGCAGAAAAAGCGAGGTGCAGCAGATAGCAGATGGAGGTACCTTTAAATACCTTTATCATCTCAGGCTTTTCACTGAAGATATCCAAAGAGGCGAGACCAGCTTCTCTCATGCCCCCTCCTATCGCCCAACAGTCATCCAAAATGTCAAACCACAGATGCAGACTTGGTTGCCTATGGAAGTCCCTGTAGCAAGTAAAATACTAATATTCAAAAATAGCATTTCACTCTGGGCACCTGGGACTGCAGTCACACATAACACTGGCTAGTTTATATTCTTGCATCTTTCGTACTCAGCCAATGTGTTTGCTATCCATTGTTCAAAAAGGTCCCAAGTGAAACCAGCAAACTGGATTTTGCTGCTCTGAGTCCAAAATGCATCATGACCAGCAAGGTCTACTGATATGCAATCCCAAAAAGGACTAAGGAAAGGGTGTGTTGAGCTGGAAATTCACTGATTTTCCTCTTCAAGAAATATCAGAACTTAAGAAGGGCTGTGGAGCTCTTGAAATAGCTCCAGCAGTTAATGGTCCTAACACTGCCTGTGTTCTACTGCACTATATGGGTACCCTTAAAATTAAGATGTGGCTGTGTGCCCTCCTGGTCAGGCTACAGCTTTAAAATCAAACAGGCTTGGATTTGAATGCAGATGCTGCCCCTTAATAGTGAAGTGACACTTTGCTACTATGAACCTCCAACTCCTCTGTGAGTTATTCTTCCTTTGTATAAGGTGTTTAGAAAATAAGTCAAATATGAAAAGCAATTTGCATATTGCCTACCCAACAACACATTGTATTGTTAAGGAAATTCAAGATAAAATTTTAAGAGCTGGGGTTGTGGCTCAGTGGTAGAGTGTTTGCTTCACATGTGTGAGACACTGGGTTCAATCCTCAGCAAAAAATAAAAATAAAAAAAAATATTTTAAGCTGATACCCTAAAGATATTATTTATTTTTCCAAAATGAAATTACATCAAGGTTCCTATAAATGTCAAATACATTTATTTATTTCCTCAATAAATATTTCTTGGGCACCAATTATATTCCAAGCACCATTATAGGTACTTGGAATAAGCTAAGTAGTGTGCTGGTAAATATTTAATAACTAACTGGCATTCTGGGAGGCAGGTACAAGAAAGTCTTGATCTGTGGCATTTACCAATTACCATGGTATAAATTTCCCCACTATGGTGAATTTCTAAGCACCTAAAATATGCACAGTCATCTCTGGCTTCTGCACAGCACTGGGTAAATCAATAAATCAACCATTATCTATCCATTCCTGCTGGCATAGAGCTTCCTTTCTGACCATTCCCCTTATGGGAAAATGTGACATAGTATCACCCCCTCACAAATCTCTTATAAAGAAGTTTTTAGGGCTGGGCACAGTAGTGTATGCCTATCCCAGCAGATTTGGAGGCTGAGGCAGGAGGATTGCAAATTCAAAGGCAGCCTCAGCAACAGCGACGAGCTAAGCAAATCAGTGAGACCCTGTCTCTAAATAAAATACAAAAAAGGTCTGGGGATGTGAGTTTAACCCCCTGTACTAAAAAAGAAGGAGGAGGAGGAGGAGGAGGAGGAGGAGGAGGAGGAGGAGGAGGAGGAGAAGGAGAAGAAGAAGAAGAAGAAATCTTCAGAGAAATGACAAATGAAAAACCAAAAAGTGATAGAGTTGAAAATATTTGTTATCATCATATCATCATACACTATCAACTCCTGATCAACCTGTGCTTCTATGAAGGAACACAGCTCATTTCAGAACAAAAACTGAGCCCCCAAGGTCACATTCTCCTCAAACCATAAATGATTTACATGACTTACTTTACTCTGGCTTTGTCCAAAGCACAGTTGACCCTACACTCAGTCGAGGAGAACCTGACATAATTTCTTTCTCTTGGGGACCATTGAAGTATAGAGTATGCTCAGTGTAGGCAGAAACCAAATAAGGTGAGCTTTGTAGATACTATTCTTGGAGCTTTGCAAACACAAAAGACACAATTCATAGGTGACCTCCTGCCCCATCCCAAGAATAATCTCCCCAGGGCCAAGGCGTATGAGGTTAAGAGATAGAAGAAGGCCAAGGATGGTGAAGTCTTAAACTCCCAGAACACAGATCTATGACAGTACTAAATATTTCCTGGAATTTCTTTTTTTAACAGAAAGCAGTAAAACTGGGGGAGAAAATGAATAGAACAGAATTTTTGCCAGTCTGGGAATTCACAACTAACTATTTGCTACACCCCATTTTACAATACTAACCTGGTCCCCTGTGGATTCCATGTACAGGAGCAGAGCCTACTAGCAGCTTAATGGTAGGCCTGGATGACTGGAACAGACCCGAACACTGGGTATGCCCAAAGCAAACACATCGGAACCAACATTTAGCCCAAATCCTCTTGCTCCTTGGAGTTGTAATGACATCTATCTAGCTGTAATTACTCAATTTTACTCAACCTGCTCAAATGAAATCATTCAGTCATAACTATTGCTTGTGGACTTGCAAATCACAGTGAGATTAAACATGCTGTGCCTGAGTGTAGATTTGATGAGGCAAATGACTGAAGAAAATGTACCCATTTCTATTGCCAAAGGCTCAGGGAGAATCCAATATGACTGCCTACTCTTCCCCCATGACTTCCTATGCTAATAAAAGGCAAATAGTAACAGGAGAAACTAGTCTCTGTCCTCAGCTGGTTGATACACATTGATCACATCCAACCTCAGACAGTTTTGCAGAGTCAGTAAGAGCCTGAAGATGGTGGGCTTGGACAAACTGTGTCCAAGTCATGGCCAATTGTCTACTTGCTCTGTAACCTCAGGTCAGTTATAGTGAAGATCAGATAAATGACTGTGTAAAGCTTGTAACCCAAAACAATGTCTGGTGGAAAATATACATACTATATATGTGTTAGCTACTATAGGGAAGAATTATGGGAGATTTGAAATGGGTCCAAGGCATTGTTGGATATTATTGTTCATTGGAATGTTGGTATTACAGAGATTATTACCTTGTATAGGGTGTGCACATTTTTCTTTGACTAGGCTACTTTCCAACTTTGTAGAGATACAAGTTAAATTCTAGAAAATTGATAGCTATGCAAATTATTCTTGAACCTAGAAATGAATGACATGTCTCATGGAAGGCAATTCATATCACCTTGTAGATATGGACCAATTTTGCCAGTTTACAGTCATTTGTAAATTCATTTCAGCTTCTTTCCTTATCAGACTATAAATGAACTGCTTATTTGTGAACTGGCTGTAATTATATCTTATGGATTTTTTTTTGTTAATTATACTTAAAATTTTTGACTCATGCTAATTACATATATTTGTAGGCAAGTCATGATCTCATTCTCTTTTAAAATTTGTAATTTATTGCTAGCATCAACATCTCCATCATTTCTCATTTATTTATTCCCTCATCCACTCAACAAGCACTGCTGAATGACCAGTACATAGCATGCACTATAGGTTTCCTCAATTTCTATATTACTTCAGTTTGCAGAAGGAATTTGGTATTAAAAAGCCAAGAGTTGCCTTTTGTTTTGAGCCTAAATATTTTCCTACAGGCTTGTTTTTAACCACTCTGTTTAGGTATAAGCATTGGCTCAGGGTGTTCTCCCAACAATCTGAAAGAGGTCTCCTCCTTTTCAGTTCCAAAATGTACCAAGAGTACTTAAATATGCAATGTGTTTCAACATCATTTCAATTTCCTCTCCTCGACATTTGTCTTAACTGAGTGCCATTTTTAAGGTCTACCCTGACCCATACATAGAAAGCTATCTCTCTACTAGAGACAGATCTAAAAGTAAGAGAGTATACTGAGGACATTAAGTTGCTTTTGGATAAAAGTGTGATACCAGGGGTCACTGGTCCATTTGGTCTCTTAAGATTCTAAACACATAAATTACAAAAACTAAAAAGTAAAAAACATGCCACAGAAAAGCCAGTGCCACTGGACTTAGTTATAGCTTCAATTCTCTTGTCAACTCATAGATGAGTTGAAATGAACCCAAACTTTCTTTGCCACCCAAGTTTATCAAAACGAGCCAACTGGGGAGTTGGGGAAGAATACTGGCTCGAAGGTGAGTTTTCCACCCCTTTAAATAAAACCCTTCTCCAAAGTTGTGTTCATGGTTCACCATCATCTGGAAGAAATCTGCTGATCCATCAGTTCCCAGACTTAAAGGCCAGGGCACACAGGGGACACTCAGGGGACCCCAGGTGCAGGCCCTGCAGCCTGAGAAAGTTCAGGTGGGCTGTAGTTCTCAGACATCATTTTGAACATCCTGACCTTCAGGGGCTGTAAATGCTCATCCTGATGGGGTTATTTTAAATCAAAGGCTGGCATGCCCACAGCTGCACAAGTAAGGAACGCCTAAGAAAATAAATACTAGTTAGGGGGTGATTTAATACAGTTAACTGCAGTGGGTGGAGGCTGGAGGCAGTAGCTTTTAACAAGTTTTATTTGAAAGACTAACTCGGTGCGGTTGTCACGACAGTTGTGTTTGTGGCCGGGGTTGTATTGCTAACAGATGGAAACCTGGCAGCTTTTCCTAATTCATGCAGACGCTCTACAAGAAGGAGTGACCAGGCTAAGTGATTCCAACGTTAACCTTACACAAACCGTTCTCCCCCATGTTAATAAACAGAATGTTTTAGGGCTGTTCTGGTCAAAACACTAGCAGAAACATTCAGCTGTTCCTCTCTTTTCATCTCCCTTCGGCCTCTGAGAATTCATTAAAAACATGAAAATTCTTCTGCAGAGAATCACAGCTGGAGCAAAAAAAGAATAATTTGCAAATATCCCCATCTGTAAACACCTTCTCTAGTCATCAAGTCACCTACCACATTAAGATCTCCAGGAAAAGGAGAATAAGCCAAGAGGAGACCTTTGGAATTTGGGTATTTAGGAAAGCCAGTGTCTACAGAGAATCTTCAATCCACTCTTGGCTTGGGGAGATCAAGTTCAGAACTACTTTGCAGTTCAAAATCCAACAAAACCAATGATGACAACAACAACAAAAAAAAATCCCTATGGAAAAGAGCTCAGTATTTCATATGGAATCACCAAGCTTGCTTTTAAAGAAGCAACATTTCTTGAACTTTGTGTATTTTAAAACATTATGACACATGGAGACATACCCAAACAGAATCAGAATCAGCCTGCAGTAGAAACTGAAGAGGCGAACACCCCACACAGGAACAAGTTCTGGGAACTCCTGCTACACCCATATGCAAATCTTTTAACAGTGGTGCTGGCTGAGCTCCCAGAGACAAAGATTTCCCTTTCTGTAGCTTCTTTACCTTTGTACCAAGGTGGCTGGCCACATGCCTCTTCTTTCTGGGCCAATGACGTGCAGGGTCAGATTTTCATTAATCCTCTATTATTTTAAAAGGGAAAACTGTAAAAGAACATTGAGTACACATTCTCAACAGATCTCCACGGGTAGATAATCATTGTACTTTTTCTTTTCTTTTTTTTTTTTTTTTTTTTTTTTAGTTTCAGATAATTTGTAGAATGACAAATACAAATGACCTTCAAATAGTTTCCTAGAACTCCACCTTTATTTTCAAAGACTACATAACTGCACCCAAAGAATTTGGTGAGTTTAACCATTTCTCAAGATTAAACTTGTAACGTATTTCTCC
This sequence comes from Callospermophilus lateralis, assembly GCF_048772815.1. Taxonomy (NCBI): domain Eukaryota; kingdom Metazoa; phylum Chordata; class Mammalia; order Rodentia; family Sciuridae; genus Callospermophilus; species Callospermophilus lateralis. The sequence goes on along the minus strand of NC_135316.1, from coordinate 28,058,860 downwards.
TTTAGCACAGACTGATACCATGCTGAGAGGGAAACTGCAAAAAATAAGGGGACCTGAGGAATTTATATCAGGAGTGTTTTTGCTTTAAATCAATCACAGAATTATTATTTTAACAAAGATGGGAGGGGGGAATCAATTGTGCTAATTGCATGAATAGTTTAAAGTATTTCTTAAATATGCAAATAAGGTTAGGTAGTAGGAAAGAGACATCTTTGCCAACATCATCTGTGCATGGTAATTTGCTACTTCTTAAGCTACTTTTTGATGATACCCCTGGACAACATAACACAAAATCAGTACATTGGACAGCCTGGTAGTCAACAGGTGTAGGCTATCCCTGACTCTTGGATATGACAATTGGAATCTCAATTGGTTAATGCTTTTTAAATGCCATGTATCTGCTTAACAAATGGCATCTCGGAGGAGGCAGTGAGGTCAGGACACGTATGTTCCTGGCTCCTTCTCTCCTTAGGTCACCTGTGGCTGACCCAGTCCCTGGGCTGTATCTCCTCTCTATCCCCCTTGCAGGTAATGCCCTGCCCTCCTCCCTTTATTTCTAGAAACATGTACATCACTCCTCTGCAAGGCTGTCCTACACTCTGCCCACACTTTGTAAATAACTGCTTATAAAATCCTCTAATTATCCTAACTTGACTGTGTCCTCTATTTCCTGCAGAGACCCTGATTGAAGTACTATACTATCTGACATTGACTCTTAAACTGGGCCCCTTGACACCCCCTCTGCCAAAAGATTTACCGGTTGAAGTCAGAATTTCAATAGAATTGACTTCCAATTTAATTTTCTTTCATTTTATGTATTTAAAAATATATTTCTGTGAAAGAAGCCTTGGGCTTCATCAGATCGGCAAAGGAGTCTATATATATATAGACTCCTTTATATATATATATGTATTTTTTTAAAGGAGCAGATGGGCTGGGGATATAGCTCAGTTGATAGAGTACTTGCCTTGCATGCACAAGGCCCTGGGTTTACTCTCCAGCACCACAGAAAAAAGTAGAAGATACAACAATGTGATCGGGTCTCTATTTATTCTCTCCTCTCAATTGCTCTGTACTGAAAGTGGTTACCTGTGGGTGGGAGGTTGAAGTCATCTCCTCACATGCCCTTTTTCTCATATGCCTTCACTTACTCTTAAGATGAAGTTTTTAAAAAGGTTGAAAAGATGAAGATACAAGGATTATTTTCCCAGGTATCAAGAGGTGCTATTTACTGGATAGATCCTACTTTCCTTGGGAGAAGGCCTAGTAGCTCTTTTACTAGATTCTCTCAGTCTTTCCATCTTTGGTGTGTGTGTGTGTGTGTGTGTGTGTGTGTGTGTGTGTTTCACTGAAGTTCAAAGCCTGGCTAGTTCTTGTTTTCTCTTGTACCTGATTCTTTTCATCAAATACAAGTACATCAAGTACATCAAGGAGCCTGGATCCTCTAGGCTTCATGGATCTCTTCCTTGAAGAGCCCCAGCCATTTCTTTCTCCTATTTCAAAATTCTCTTCTCTGATATGACTAAGTTCCACGGAACTGGGAAGCAATACCCTGGCATCCTTAGTCTTCTCCCAACCACACTCATGGTTTTAATCTGTATAAACATCTGATTGTCATTAAACAAATAATTAATGCTAAATAATTAGATAAACAAAAACAATGGCATAGAAAGTAACTATAATCACAAACAAGTGCATAAATTTGCAGACAAGGTGGAAACAAGGAAGTAAGTCTCAGAACAAGAATGAGCAGAATTATCAGTCTTTTAATTGATAAGGAAATTGAGCAGTAACACACAAGGTGAGGAACTGTGGATTATAAGTCGGTCTATGATTGAAATTTGAATTTATAGCTAACATGAGTTTATTTTTAAAAAAAAAGTCCAAAAAGTAGAAAAAACTCTGGTGAGCAGTTTAAAACATGCAACTATTCCAGAGGCAGTGGAAAGATGAAACATATGATATACAGACTAGGATAAGGGAAAGTTTGACATATGAAAACCAGCTGGAAGGAGGAACAGAAGACACCCAATTGTTTCAAAGTAAGAAACATACCAGGGAGCACAAAACAAATCCTTAAGCCTGTATGTACAGGCTTTGTCTTCACAAAGAAAGCATGTCCAAAATATATTATAAGATTGTCACACACACACACACACACACACAAATGTCCTTCTTCCTTCTTCTTGACTGAATAATGCTAGAGTATTTGTTGAAAGGTTGAAGATATTTCAAATAGTAACCTACTGCCAGTTATGCCTCTTAGAGATGGTAGTGAAGGGGACCATAATTGAACCAATAATTTAATTCCATTGTGAGTAAGAGAAGTAACTCTTAATAATAAATTTGTTTATTGATAATCAAGTCTTTACACCTGTGTGCCTCATAGAATTCCCTTTGAAAATATGGGTTTGTGATTGGAGAGATGAGGAATGGGATCCGTGAGAGAGTCTGTGTTAGTCAGCTTTCCATTATCATAATGAATATCTGAGATCATCAACTTATGCCAGGAAAATGGTTTATTTGGGCTCACAATTTGGAGGTTCCAGTCCATGATGGATTGGCCCTGTTGCTCTGGGGCATGTGGTGAAGCAGTCACATCATGAGAGCATACAGTAGAGCTCAGCTGCTCAAATGTGAAAAGTTGCAAAAAGAGTTCCACCACCTCCAAAAAGCACAAAGCACAAAATTAAGCCTTTAACACATGGGCTTCTGAGGGACCTTCAAAGAACCAAACTCTAGCAAAGAGGCTGCTTGGTTTCCCCTCCTCCCAGGCTCTGTTATCTCACCATTATGATAAGAGGCATCACCTGGACCCACAGAGTTGCCTTGACTTTGCATTTCCATCATCTATGCTTCCTCCAAAGGCCAGCTGGCCACACTGCAGATGTTCTCACTTGGTCAAGTTACTCTCTGATCCTCCATGAGACTCCTTCTTCTGACAATTGCCCTTGATATCCACTTGAAGATCTACTTCTCCATGCTTAGCTCTGCCTGCAGCTTCAACTCCCTAAGTGTAAGCCCATCAGCTCACTGTTTCCCTGGTCAAAGTGATAAGCTCAGGGGACATGAGTGTTATGGAAGCTCATAAATGTCCTGTTTTTGTTTAGGCCAGTATGGTGGCACTTAGCACAGTGCCCAGATCTAACCAAATCCTCACTAAGTGTCAGCCACTTTATGATTATTCCTAATGTTGGCCCAAATGGAGAGCAAACAAACCTCTACCACCTCCCTAGTTTAGTAGTGATAATATTAGACTATCTCGAATCAAATATTTTATGACTTCAGTGCATGAAAACATAACAGAAAAAAATACTACCTATTACAAAGTTTATAATCTTAGATAAATAAATTTTGGTTTGCCAAATTTAGTGTACACCTTGGTAATGTTCTTATCTAAACTTTAGACATTAAATAAGCATCATCAAAGTTCTTGTCCAAGGCATTCTTTGACAGTTACATCTATGTGTGTGGGGGGGAATACCTGCTGTTTCTTATAAGCTCAATATGGGTCCAGGTCTCCATTTCCTCCTCTGAGTGATATTTCATTATAAAACTCTATGGTTTTTCTCCTTTGTTCTTAGGATGGTAATACCCTTACAGGATCTTCTGAATTTCATGTCTTTAAGTGCTTAGTTTAGAGCCCCATCCTTCACTCCCACTGAGAGCACTCGGGTTAGGGCCATGGTGGCCTGTTAGATTCTCCTGGGGAGTTTTAGAAAAAATGCACTAAGAAAATCTAGCCTCAGACCAACGAAGTCAGTATCCCTAGTAATGAGTCTTCCCCCCAGAAGTTCTAATACACAGACAACACAGAGAACCACTGCAAAGGAACACAGGCAATGTGAACAATGGATCATCAGTTCAGTAAATAGTATGTAGTGCCCACTGAGTGCCGCTCAAAATATGCTTGCACACTAGAACCAAATGTCTGAACAGTCGCCATGAGCCCTTTATAAATTCAATTATTTAATAATTCAAGTATTGTGCTTTATTTGTATTTACTTGTACTGTCATCCAATTGATCAATTCAATTCAGTACTTCAATTTATGTAATTGATTTTGAATCTATTTTTTAAATACTTCTCCAGTAACATAGATTAGAGACTCCATCAATCAGGCATATTTCTAAAATCTAATTAATTAAGAAGCCTTCTGAACAGAACTATGATTTAATATCTACACAGCAACCTTCCCATCCTACCACAGAAATCTATAAATCTAACATAATTTATTGGAAAGAAGCTGTAACTAAATGTCGCAGCTTTACATTTACACAGACTTCTTCATGGACTCAGTGTGTTGCAAATTAAATTTTTCTTCTCCATATATATTTATATGACATATTTTCCACAAACAAGGACTTACTTTATGACCAATTTCATAAAGCTATTTAAGACATTATTTCTATCACATTTAATGAAAACAATTACATCTAACTGCACAGAAGGGATTAAAAAAACAATTGAGTGAAATATTGGTGGCAATAAAAACCCTGAACTAATGTCTAAAATCAGCTTGAAATAAAAAATGCTAGCATCCTATATTTTAAAACCTGTTATAGTAGCAAAAAATTCTCAAATCTAATTTAACACAGATGCATAACCGCATTCTAAGTACCCCAGTGAAAGGTCAATGTGACTACATTCATGAATTTAAGAACTCTCTCAGAAAAATTCATTTTCATGGAAGGTAGTTTCTTTTTCTCCTGCATATGGAAACCTGTCTATATACATTAAAGTGACTAAACATAATCATGATCCACAAACTGATGCTTATCTGGCAGTTTGGACAAGAAATGTATTTTCTCCGCACTTTGGGCTCTTAAGTCTCCATGAGCTGAGCCCCTTTTTATTTGATTTCCATTGAGTAAAAAGCCATAGTTACTGAAGCTTTAATGGAACACAAACTTTACATCAGGACAAAACAAACTACTTAGATATTTGTATAATAAAATTATGTGTTCTTAAAAATGTGCTTACTTATTTCAACTCACCTTCAATTCCGTCTCTGCATGACTCTCTTTTTATAAACTGTCAGGGAGCCTGACTTTTCTCCCAAAATGACAATCAAAATATTTTTCTTAATAATAGACCATTTCCTTCAGATTTATGTATGTATGGATATGAATAAATGATTTTAGCATTAGACATATAATTTTAGCTACAGATATGTATAATTTTAGATTTGTATAATTTTAAAATATTTATAGATCACATAATTTTTTTGAATGATGACTGAATCAGTTTAACTCTCGCCATGAAGTATGGAAAGAGAAATGTCTGTACTCCCAGGAAAGTATGCAGAAGACTATGTAATATTGGGAATTATTCTTTTCTCCATCTTAAAGATATCAATTTCTATGGATATTCTCAGCAAAGAAAAATTAGAAATCTAGGCCCAGCCAACCCTTCCATATTATATTCCTGTGTTATTTAAAATTAACTCAGACCAACAAAGATTTCATCCTAAAAGGCAGTGTCCACAGAATCTTTTTTTTAATTATTATTTTTTTTTATTTTATTTTGAGACAGTGTCTCCCTAAGTCACTTAGGGTCTTGCTAAGCTGCTAAGGCTGGCTTTGAACTCACTGTCCTCCTGCCTCAGCCTCCCAAGCCGCTGAGATTACAGGTACACGCCACTGTTCCTGGCTCCACAGAATCTTAGTTCATGAATTATCAATGTTCTCCCACAAATCTTAGCCTCTATTAGGCCTTCACCTAAATAGAATAGAGGAAAATTGTGCAGGCATGAAGGGTTGTAGCAAGCCAGAGTTTTAAGAAAAAACACTTGAATTGAAATACCTTTATGGAAATGCTGTTCATCCCAAGGGATGTGTAAAATGTTTATCTTTCATAAAAATAAGTGCATTGCCAACCAACTTGATAGAGAATAGGTTTGTTTCCAGTAAAATGCATTCCTTTTTTTTTTCCTTTTGGTACCTCTTATAGATCAAAGGTGACCCAAAATGGGTTCTGTTTTATGTGTACTTTTATTTAAAGTAAGTGTTTAAACTGTATCCATTGAACTAACAACCAGTAACTCAATATCTATTGCTCTTGGGAGAACAGAGAAATTTTGATGCTTACATCAGCTTTGAGCATATTTGAAGAGGTTACAGTGAGACCAATAAGTGTGCATGTATTCAATGCATTTCTGACACACATACTACATATGATAAGGGTTAGCAATGCAATCTGTCAAGCAATATAAAATCATTTCCCGTGATTTTATCCAGAGAGAAGTACAAATGTACCACATTGCTTTTAGGGGGAAAAAATAAAAAAACAAATCAAATAATCATTATGATGTTTTTAATATTCTCAAATGCCTAAAAAGAAGCTTATTGGAAAACAAATCTCAGAAGCATAGACTGGAACTCAGGAGTTGCTAGACCTCTTAATTTCTTTCAGATAGACATTTTGTTTGAAAAACAGCGCTGTCAAAAGAAGGATCCCCCCAGCCAAGCTTGGGAAGGAACTACTGAAATTCCCCCAGCTTGAACTTATTTCTATAAAGGTCAGTCATCAGACGGCTGGCTGCAAATGCAGACTGAGGAAGTGTGAGCACTAGGGAACCAGGCTCGGTGTCACAGATCCACACTCACACCCAAATCTCTCTCCCAAATATAGCTTACAAACATCGCAGCTCTGCCTTTACTTTTTCAACTCCTTTAACTTTTTATTGGACTTTTCCAAACACGAAAAAGCAAAGAGCCACATTTCTTGCAATTTTTTTTCCCCTGAAACTCGTCTGTAATTCAACATCTGTAAAGAAATGAGTCCATGTTTTATTTTTCTCTGGAAGGTTTCATCTCTCCTACACACCCCGCCACCCCCCCACCCCCATGCACACACAGGGCAATTGCTTTTCTCTGCCCATATATTAGCAAATGTAACCAATAGGCTGCATCACTGGGTCTTCTGTTTTCTTGCTCAGGCTCGGTGTTCTCAGGCACCACTACTCCTGGCTACTTTCCTTGTCTATTGCATACTCTCCAACACAGCGGGGCAGACGGCCAAGATCTTTGCCATTTTAGTGGCTCAAGGAGTCTACCAGATAGTGTTCAGACTGGAGGGATGACCTCACAAGGAATTTATTTTTCCTTTTGGGTCTCCATTTTGTGAGTCGGACACAAACTGATGTATTTTTCTAAGTCAGGCCAAGGGACCTGGAACTATTGAGCCAGAATGAAAGTCTTTGAAAGTGTTCTATAGCTCCAGAGAACCTGTAAAGGGGAAAAGAAAAAAAAAATGTTTAAAGTTGGATTGATCTTCATCTGAAAGCGAGACAGGAGTTCTACCCTGCATACCTTCATCAAACATGCCGACACAACAGGTAAAACCTTCAACACACCCATGTCAATAAATTCCCAGTAACGGTTTTCACAGCAGCTGCAATTCCTGTGTGGGTAGCATTTTCCATTCCTGCCGTAGGTGTGAAATTTAATGGCATGATGCAAATGCAGGATAGCCAAGTCAGCTACTGAGTTCCCTGATTTTTACTTTTTAAAAATTATTATTATAATTATTAACACAAACCGATTGAGTGAATTGATGGGATTCATACACATGTTATGTTGTGTGTTGATTGTACCAATCTACCCTTCTCTGCCTTCTCCCTTCCCCTTTCTCCGTGCTATCATTGGACCCATTCCCATCCCTTCATTGTCTGGCTTTTCTTGACTTCAAACCAGTTGGGCTCATCATTATCCTCTCCATGCAAATAACACTTGTTTAAGTTATTCTCCATCCAAAGGAACTCCTCAGGGCTCCGGGCCTTGACTGAAAACAAACCCAAGGCTAACTTCAGGATAATCCAGTCACTCTCACTGACTCCACAGACGGGATTAGAAGCTCAGAACTCCCCAGTTCACATATCCACTCTGCTTCAGATCTCTCTGCCGTGGATGGTTTGAGTTTTCTTTCTCAGTAAACACATGGAAAAGCTGAAGTACAAATGCTGGGGTGCTGGCATATTTGAGGTAGTTAAGCTGACTTTTTATAGATCTTTGAAGTTTTATGGACTTTCCAAGTATCATCTTAAGCACTGAATTGAGTTTCAACAGAAACATCAAATATCAGGAATAGAAAAGTTCAGTTTGTAGCCTGATACTTTAACTGCTTAGTTAATATGATAGTTGTATTTCTTTTTTTTTATCAGTAGCAAGTTGGTAGCTGATAACATTTTCAATGAGCTCTAAAATTTCTTCATAAAAGCACATAATCTCAAGACAAGGTATTGAGTTCTACCTGCCTAAAATAAAGAGGCAACACTATTTCCAGTGAAAATAGCATTTTTGCCCCATGAAAAATGTTATAAACTAACCTTGGAATTCCTGGACTCTTGAGACCTGGTTGTAACCCAGGCCCATTTCACAGGTTTGTTGGATAAGACATTAAGGGTTATGGTCCTCTGTGTGAGTGATCCAGATAGGCTCATATTTGACACATATGGTATCTTTGAGTGAAGCGGTAAAGGAACCCTGCAACAAGTCAGTCCTCATTTCAAGTTATAATTTAATTTCAGTTTTTTTCCCTGATGACTGCCTCTTGCCACAGTCCAAGAATCCATCCAGCAAACCTTGGGCTGATCATAGCTTTGCTCATATTAAAAGCCAGGTGCCTTTGTGCAGGCATTGCCTTTGTAACCAACTGCAGTGACCTTGGTAATGGAAAACCAGCTCTGACCAAGCTACATAGGCATTATAACATGGCTCAAAAGCTGGGCTCATTTATGCCTAGATATAAACCAGTTCTACAGTTCATTAATTACCACTTTCTCTCTCCAAGCCTCACTCCTTTCATATGTAAAACTGCCATGATATTATTTCACAATTATGAATTAGTATATACAAAGTCCTTTGCATAATGGCTGGTACATATTAACTGTCAAATACCCTGTAGTCTATTGGAATGATCCTAGTTTAGGAGATTGGAAGTCTAGGTTTTACCTTTACAAATAAATGTGTGGCCTTAAAAAATCTCATTAATCTTCAATTTCTTATCCTTCATCTCATGGGGTTTGAGATAATGAAAAGTAAAAATACCTGCAACAATATTCCCATATTGTTGCATTATCAGTAATTATTTATTCAGTTCATCCATAACTTAAAACTTTGGTAAATCTTAAATGTTCAAGTGAGAATACCAATAAATATGGTTAGAATGTAGCTTACCCAAAGAGGGCAGAAGAGAACCAGGGTAAAAAGATAACAGTAGTTTTTCAGGAAGAAACAGCCTGGCTCATCCAGCAAGGGTAGTGGTTTCTTAAGACAAAAAATAGCCCTGTTCAGCAGTTCACTGCAATTAGCAAACCAGTTTTCAAGTTTGTTCTGCTACACTGGAGAGAAAGTTCTCACCAAGAAACTGATAAATATTGACAACAGCCCAGGAGTGCCTGTGCTTGATTTTATGAAGCTCATTTTTTTTTAATGAATCATTCATTTTATTGAGGTAAATTTAAACATATAAACTGCCCAAATATGAACCTTTAAATTTAGTTTTAAAGTTTCTTGACATCATATCTGTGCATATTTATGGAGCAGAGTATGATAATTTGATACTTGTGTACAATGTGTAAATGATCCAATTGGAGTAATTACCAGTTTCATCTCTTCAAGCATTTATTACTTCTATGTGTTGAGAACTTTAGGACTCTTCTAGTTATTTTGAAACACCAGAAATCATTGTGGCTGTAGTTACCCTATATAGCACAGTTATATAAATCTTTTTACATGACTTTTTCATGACTAAAAACCTTCCCAATGATAACAGCAAGATCTGAATGGGTTGCACACTCAGACAGTAAAGGATGTTTTGGAAACATGGCCATCACCCTTGGTTGAGATAAATGTTTTACTATAGGCAACGTCATTTGAGAGTAGAAAGGATCAGAAGGTCTCCTATACTTCTGACTCACAAAAAAGGAAACTAAAGGAGGCCTACATTGTCAGTTCTTTTTGTCATAATTTTATAGAAACTTTTTAAAGAGATTAGTTTTGTTCATTATCCCCTCCCTGACTCATTTTTGTAGGCTTGAAATGGTGCTGCTTATTTTAGGATTCTCCAACCTCCAAAAATTACACAACCATATATCCCCTTATTTAGACCTTCCATCCTAAGAAAAGAGAGAACAGGTCAGAAATTGGATAAGAGAAGCTGACCTCAAAGACGACCTCAAAGCTGACCTCAAGGTGATGGAAACAACCTGAAAATCTTGTGCAAATTAGCATGTTTATAGAGTAGTACACACATCTAATCTCTATCTCTTGGGCCAGTCAAGTGATAAAATCCCAATACTGCCTTCTCTGCCCTTCCTAGTCTGGAGAGACCCAAAGGTCAGGAATCTGTAGCTGCATTACTGATAAAGACAACCAGCTTATTAATTTAAAATGTCACTGAAAATAAATGAGGATTCCTTTCTATGTGTCATCATCAGCATGAGATTTATGTTATAAAATATTTCAGCATTCTGCTGTTGGACTTTGGAATATGCTGTATATCTGGGACTTGATTGTTTTTTGTTTGTTTGTTTTGTTTTCAACAATCTTTTATTATAAGTTTTCACATGAGTCAAGCAGAATACTAAGCACTAGAGATGGAAAAAAATAAGAGGATAAATATCATGAAATAGTAACATTTGGGGGGCTACATTTAGAAAGAAAGAATTTTTAAAAACAAACTACTCATTTCTCAGATACTCACAGTGGTAGTTATAGAATTTAAAGCACATCAAAACAATATATAATGATAAGTATTGTAATAAAGAAGAAATGTTTTGTGTGAGCCTCTAAAGTAGGAAATAATGAACTTGCTAGGGATTCAGGTAGGACATAAGAGGAAATATGTGATGACATTCATTTTCAGTAACATAAAAATGAATTAAACCAAGTGCAACTTGTTCTAGGTATGCAAGGCTGCGCCAGCATTCAAAAATAAATTAACATAATACCTCATGTTAAGAGACTAAAAAAGAAAAATTATATGTCTATATCAATAGATGCAGAAACTCTAGTGTAATTCCTAGGTCCTTGATCCACTTTTGAGTTGAGTTTTGTGCATGGTGAGAGATAGAGGTTTAATTTCATCTTGCAACATACGGATTTCCAGTATTCCCAACATGGTTTGTTGAAGAAGCTATCCTTTCTCTAATGTATGTTTTAGGCGCCTTTGTCTAGTATGAGGTAACTGTATTTGTGTGGGTGGTCTCTAAATCTTCTATTCTGTATCATTGGTCTACATGTCTATTTTGGTGCCTATGCCATGCTGTTGTGGTTACTATTGTTCTGTAATATAGTTTAAGGTCTGGTATTGTGATGCATCCTGCTTCACTTTTCTTGCTAAGGATTGCTTTGGCTATTCTGGGTCTCTTGCTTATCCAAATGAATTTCATGATTGCTTTTTCTAGTTCTATGAAAAATGTCATTGGGATTTTAATAGGAATTGCATTAAATCTGTATAGCAGTTTTGGTAGTGTGCCCATTTTGACAATATTAACTCTGTCTATCAAAGAGCATGGAAGATCTTTCCATCTTCTAAAGTCTTCTTCAGTTTCTTTCTTTAGTGTTCTGTAGTTTTCATTGTAGAGGTCTTTTACCTCTTTTGTTAGACTGATTCCCAAGTTTTTTTTTTTTTTTTTGAATGAGCTATTTTTCCTAATTTCCCTTTCAGTAGATTCATCACTTATGTATAGAAATGCATTTGATTTGTGGGTATTGATTTTATATAGTGATACTTTACTAAATTCACTTATTAGTTCTAGAAGTTTTCTGGTAGAATTTTTTGGATCTTCTAAATATAGAATCATGTCTTTGGCAAATAGTGATAGTTTGAGTTCTTCTTTTCCTATACGTATCCCTTTAATTTCTTTTGTCCATCTGATTGCTCTGGCTAGAATTTCAAGGACTATGTTGAATAGAAGTGGTAAAAAAGGGCATCCCTGTCTTGTTCCAGTTTTTAGAGGGCATGCTTCTGATTTTCCTCCAGTTAGAATGATGTTAGCCTTGGACTTAGCATAGATAGCTTTTATAATGTTGATGTATGATCCTACTATTACTAGTTTTTCTAGTGTTTTGAACATGAAGAGAGGCTGTATTTTATTGAATGCTTTTTCATCATCTATTGAGATAATCATATGATTCTTGTCCTTAAGTCTATTGATGTGATATATTACATTATTTGATTTCTGTATGTTGAACCAACCTTGCATCCCTAAGATAAACCCCACTTTATCATGGTGCACCATCTTTTAAATGTGTTTTTTATGTTGGCTAGGATTTTATTGAGAATTTTTGTGTCTATTTTCATCAGGGATATTGGTCTGAAGTTATCTTTTCTTGATATCTCTTTGAAAAAGTAGGCTCAAATCTTCATCGTGTCAGATTAGGCCCCTCCTCAACAAGACTCCTAAAGCAGAAGAAATAAAATCAGGAATCAATAAATGTGATGAATTCAAGCTAAAAAGCTTTGTTTCAGCAAAAGAAAGAATCATTAAGGTGAAGAGAGAGCCTATAGTATGGGAGCAAATTTTTACAACATGCATATCAGACAGAGGACTAATCTCTAGGATATATAAAGAACTCAAAAAACTTAATACCAAAAATAAAAACAACCCAATTAATAAATGGGCTAAGGAACTGAACAGACACTTCTCAGAAGAAGATATACAAGCAAGCAATAAATATATGAAAAAGTGTTCAACATCTTTAGTAATTAGAGGAATGCAAATCAGAATTACTCTAAGATTTTATCTTAGCCCAGTCAGAATGGCATTTATCAAGAATACAAGCAATAATTAATGTTGGCGAGGATGTGGGGGAAAAGGTACACTCATACGTTGCTGGTGGGATTGTAAATCGGTGCAACCATTCTGGAAAGCAGTATGGCGAATCCTTAGAAAACTTGGAATGGATCCACCATTTGACCCAGCTCTCCCACTCTTTGGTCTATGCCCAAAGGTCTTAAAATCAGCATGCTATAGTGGCATAGACACACCAATGTTTATAGCAGTGGAATTCACAATAGCTAAACTGGGAAACCAACCTAGATGCCCTTCAATGCATGAATAGATAAAGAAACTGTGGTATATATATACACAATGGAATATCACTCAACATTAAATGAGAATAAAATTATGGCATTTGCA